>NC_037338.1:60254285-60556970 GCF_002263795.3 Bos taurus | reverse complement strand
AGTTCCAGCCACAGAAGTTGAACAAGAAAAAATAAATAATAAAAGGAATCTGAATTGAAAGAGAAGTAAAACTGTCACTTCATAGATGATGATACTATATACAGAAAATCCTAAAGATACCACCAAAGAACTATTAGAACTCATAAATGAACCCAGTAAAGTTGCAGGATACAAAATTAGCATACAGAAACCTGTTGCATTTCTGTACACTAACAGAATTGTCAGAAGAGAAATTTTAAAATGTGTGTGTGTGCTCAGTCGCTCAGTTGTGTCCAACTCTTTGCAACCCCAGGACTGTACCCAGCAGCTAGGCTCCTCTGTCCATGGAACTTTCCACGCCAGAATACTAGTGGTAGTTTAGTCGCTAAGTAGTGTCCAACTCTTGCGACCCCATGGACTGTAGCCTGCCAGGTGCTCTGTCCATGGAATTCCCCAGGCAAGAATACTGGAGTGGGTTGCCATTTCCTTTTCCAAGAATACTGGAGTGCATTGTAAATACCATTTATAAAAGAGTAAGATACTAGGAACAAATCTAACAAAGGAGGTAAAAGACCTATACATGAAGAATTTTAAGACCCTAATGAAAGAAACGAAAGATAACATAGACAAAAAGAAAATACTGTGCTTACAAACTGGAACAATTAATTTTGTTAATATGACCATATTACCTGAGGCATTTACAGATGCAGTGTAATCACTATCAATATACCAACAGCATTATTCACAGAACCAGAACAAACAATTCCAAAATTTGTTCTAAAAGGCCACCTACTGAATGGGAGAAGATGTTTTCAAACAATATATCTGATAAGCAGTTAATATCCAAAGAATTCATACAACTCAATAGCACACACACAAAAAAAGTTTAAATGGGCAGAAGATTTGAATAGACATTTCCCCAAAGAAGACATATGGATGACGAACAGACACAAGACATGGGGCATCACTAATCATCAAGTAAAGGCAAATCAAAATCACAGTAAGACATCAACTCAGAACTGTCAGAATGGCTATCATCAAAAGACAACAAATAAACGCTGGCAAGGACGTGGAGAAAAGGGAACCGTTATGCACTGTTGGGAATATAAATGGGTCCAGCTGCTCTGGAAAACAGTATGGAGACTTCTCAAAAAATCAAAACTAGAATTACCATATAAGAATCATTAATATCTCTAATTTTACTCTGGATGAAAAGAGGAAAGCAAAACCTGCTAGTCTAATATGCTGCTGCTACTGCTAAGTCGCTTCAGTCGTGTCCGACTCTGTGCGACCCCATAGACGGCAGCCCACCAGGCTCCCCCGTCCCTGGGATTCTCCAGGCAAGAACACTGGAGTGGGTTGCCATTTCCTTCTCCAATGCATAAAAATGAAAAGTGAAAGTGAAGTCGCTCAGTCATGTCCAACTCTTAGCGACCCCATGGACTGCAGCCTACTAGGCTCCTCCATCCATGGGATTTTCCAGGCAAGAGTACTGGAGTGGGTTGCCATTGCCTTCTCCTAGTCTAATGTAATAAATACAAATTAATGTGGAAAATCTTGCTTCTTACTACCAAGAAGAAGAATATCGGGGACATAAATTCAATAACCCCAAAGTACTATTTTTTAAGTGTATCAAATGTAAGTGATGAATCAATGCAGTGTAATAGCTTGTAGCTCTTTGTAATGAACTAGATAAAATAATGTCAAAGATAAATAATAAACTTCTAGGATAAGTATCTAATTCACTTAAATATAAATGACCTTGAATTTAGGTAATTCTATTTTTCCAAGAAAGAAACAAAGTTTAATTGAAGATATATTCCTTATCATGGTCAGTACTGCTAGCAACTTATATAAATAATTTTTAAAAAACAAGCAGAAAATTCTCACCCACAAATAATATACTTACCATCAATCTCATCCTACTTGGAAATAACTATCTTTTTCTAGTTATATTGTGTGGGTTTTTTTTAACATGGTAAGGAAAAAAATATTGCTGGAATGTGCCAAGGCAATTGTTTGAATAAATAGCTACTTCTTTAGTGACTATGTTATATCCAAGAAGAAAGAATGATTAGGAATTAAGCAAGATAATGCACGAGATATACATATTTGCTTCTCCAAGTACTTAATGGGAACAGTAATTAAGAACTTCAGAAAGTTATGCATTCCCCTAATTTCCATGAAGTAAGTTAACTGGAACACATCAAAGGGATTTAAATTCATCATCATGTCTAAGGAAAATAGATTTAGAAGCACAGAAAACCAACCAAGAACTAACAATAGTTCAACCCCCATAGAAATTACTCATGGTAACCAAAAACAAACATTTACTTGTCAACATTTCTGTCAAGGTTCCAAAAACTTTGCTATGCAAAACGTGCAGACATTTGTTTAGTTAAGCCTATGAACTACAGAATGCTACCGGTTGTTAACACAAAGAACTTAAGACCTCAGGAAAGCAAAAGCAATTTGCCTCTCAGTTCAGTTCAGTCGCTCAGTCGTGTCCGACTCTTTGCGACCCCATGAATAACAGCATGCCAGGCTTCTCTGTCCATCACCAACTCTCAGAGTTTACTCAAACTCACGTCCATCGAGTCAGTGATGCCATCCAGCCATCTCATCTTCTGTCGTCCCCTTCTCCTTCTGCCCCCAATCCCTCCCAGCATCAGGGTCTCTTCCAGTGAGTCAACTCTTCACATGAGGTGGCCAAAGTACTGGAGTTTCAGCTTTTTCATTCCTTCCAAAGAAATCCCAGGGCTGATCTCCTTCAGAATGGGCTGGTTCGATCTCCTTGCAGTCCAAGGGACTCTCAAGAGTTTTCTCCAACATCACAGTTCAAAAGCATCAATTCTGCGGCGCTCAGCCTTCTTCACAGTCCAACTCTCACATCCATACATGACCACAGGAAAAACCATACCCTTGACTAGACGGACCTCTGTTGGCAAAGTAATGTCTCTGCTTTTGAATATGCTATCTAGGTTGGCCATAACTTTCCTTCCAAGGAGTAAGCATCTTTTAATTTCATGGCTGCAGTCACCATCTGCAGTGATTTTGGAGCCCAAAAAAATAAAGTCTGACACTGTTTCCCCATCTATTTCCCATGCAGTGATGGGACTGGATGCCATGATCTTCGTTTTCTGAATGTTGAGCTTTAAGCCAACTTTTTCACTCTCCACTTTCACTATCATCAAGAGGCTTTTAGTTCCTCTTCACTTTCTAGTGACTATTAATATTAGCTTGGTAGTAAAGGGTCATAAAGAGAATGTTTTTTCTCCTGATTTATTTCATAAGAATATTTTCTGTCAAAAATATATTTAGGGACTTCCCTGGCAGTCCAGTGGTTAAGAATCTACCTTCCAATGCATGGGACACCCAGGTTCAATCCTTGGTTGGGAAACTAAGATCCCACATGTCTTGGGGCAACAGAGACCATGTGCTGCAACTAGTGAGCCCAAGTGCCACAACCAGAGAAGCTTGTGTGCTGCAACAAAGACTCAGCACAGTCAAAAAAGATTTTCTAATAATAATAATAAAAGAAATACATATTTACACAATTAAAGACCAATACTAGGTCAAAAGACCTTAGTTGCATTTCTATAGCCTCTTGGAATAAAAACTCACATAATAAGCTAAAGCAAGTGAAACAGCCCAAAAAATGGTTTAGGTAAATTAGTGTTTTCAAAAGTCTTCTTGTTTTTAAAAATTAAATATTTCCTTTGAAATTGTTTATGCTATTATTTAAAGTAGAACATTGTCCAAAACATAAGCAGAAATAGTCCAAAAGAAAAATAGTTTTGTCTTTTATTTACTTTCAGTAAAAAGGGCTTCCCAGTGGTAAAGAACCCACCTGCCAATGCAGGAGACACAAGAGATGCAGGTTCAATCCCTGGGTCAGGAAGATTCCCTGGAGGAGGACATGGCAACCTACTCCAGTATTTTTGCCTAGAACCCCATGGACAGAGGAGCCTGGAGGGCTACAGTCCAGAGTAGAAAAGAGGTGGACATATCTGAGCAACTTAGCATGCAAATTAGCAAACTCTGATTTATTGCACTTGCAGTTAGAAAATGGTTTTGCTACTTGAAACACTTCTCTGAGCTTTAATTTCCCTAAAATTAAATGAAGGGGATCTCCCAAATGATCTCTATGTACTCTGCCCCCAGCATTAACATTCCATGTTACTACATCTATAGACTGAGCGCCATAAAATTACCAGCATTCAACCATTTTTGACTTACAAAAATGGTAATTTGAAGTGGTTCAATCTTGTTAAATCTAAGTTTTATTCCTTCCTATAAACTATCTTTGGCCTCATGCAGCTTTTGTATATGTTTTTTAGTACAGTTGATTTACAACATTGTGTTATTTTCAGATGTATAGCAAAGCGATTCAGTTACACTATATATGTATGTATCTATATATATTTTTCACTTCTCCCATTATATAGTTCTGAATATAGTTCCCTGTGCTATACTAAGTCTGTGTTGTTTACTTTATGTACGGTTTTTTTGTATTCTTAAAGTAGAGCAAAATGATGAAAGCTGTCTCTAATTGCCATTAGTATCAAATGCACTTCATTAAAAAAATTTTAAGGCCTATTTTATTCCTGAAGAAAAAGAAGATAATCTGATATGGAAACCCTCCTATGTTGCTGCTGCTAAGTCGCTTCAGTCATGTCCGACTCTGTGCGACCCCATAGACGGCAGCCTACCAGGCCCCACCGTCCCTGGGATTCTCTAGGCAAGAACGCTGGAGTGGGTTGCCATTTCCTTCTCCAATGCATGAAAGTGAAAAATGAAAGTGAAGTCGCTCAGTCATGTCCGACTCTTAACCACCCCATGGACTGCAGCATACCAGGCTCCTCCGTCCATGGGATTTTCCAGGCAAGAGTACTGGAGTGAGTTGCCATTGCCTTCTCCCCCTCCTATGTTACTACTTCCCAATTCAGTTTTAAGTATTTGCAGCATTTGCTGTAGCCCACTCAGTTTTATGACTCCAACTGTTATCACTGTATGATCTTCATCTCCTAGTTTCAACCAACTTCCCAATAGGTCCTGTCCAAAGCTCTCAAAGAGATGAATAACACAAACATGCCTTGAAGAGCACACAATCCAGTGTGTAAACAAAAGCGCAATGCAGCATCCTTGGCTTTCCTTATTTACTCGGAAATCTAGAGCAGTACTACCCAAAGTACAGTCTGTAGACCAATGTCAGTTCACAAACTTCATTACAAGTCCCCAACAAGGTGACTGTCAGATCAGATCAGTCGCTCAGTTGTGTCCAACTCTTTGCGACTCCATGAATCGCAGCATGCCAGGCCTCCCTGTCCATCACCAACTCCTGGAGTTCACTCAGACTCATGTCCATCGAGTCAGTGATGCCATCCAGCCATCTCATCGTCTGTCGTCCCCTTCTCCGCTTGCCCCCAATCCCTCCCAGCATCAGAGTCTTTTCCAATGAGTCAACTCTTCTCATGAGGTGGCCAAAGTACTGGAGTTTCAGCTTTAGCATCATTCCTTCCAAAGAAATCCCAGGGCTGATCTCCTTCAGAATGGACTGGTTGGATCTCCTTGCAGTCCAAGGGACTCTCAAGAGTCTTCTCCAACACCACAGTTCAAAAGCATCAATTCTTCAGCGCTCAGCCTTCTTCACAGTCCAACTCTCACATCCATAAATGACCACAGGAAAAACCATAGCCTTGACTAGATGAACCTTTGTTGGCAAACTAATGTCTCTGCTTTTGAATATACTATCTAGGTTGGCCATAACCTTCCTTCCAAGGAGTAAGCGTCTTTTAATTTCATGGCTGCAGTCACCATCTGTAGTAATTTTGGAGCCCAGAAAAATAAAGTCTGACACTATTTCCACTGTTTCCCCCTCTATTTCCTATGAAGTGATGGGACGGGATGCCATGATCTTCGTTTTCTAAATGTTGAGCTTTAAGCCAACTTTTTCACTCTCCACTTTCACTTTCATCAAGAGGCTTTTGAGTTCCTCTTCACTTTCTGCCATAAGGGTGGTGTCATCTGCATATCTGAGGTTATTGATATTTCTCCCGACAATCTTGATTCCAGCTTGTGTTTCTTCCAGTCCAGCGTTTCTCATGATGTACTCTGCATAGAAGTTAAATAAGCAGGGTGACAATATACAGCCTTGACGAACTCCTTTTCCTATTTGGAACCAGTCTGTTGTTCCATGTCCAGTTCTAACTGTTGCTTCCTGACCTGCATACAAATTTCTCAAGAGGCAGATCAGATGGTCTGGTATTCCCATCTCTTTCAGAATTTTCCAGTTTATTGTGCTCCACACAGTCAAAGGCTTTGGCATAGTCAATAAAGCAGAAATAGATGTTTTTCTGGAATTCTCTTGCTTTTTCCATGATCCAGCGGATGTTGGCAATTTGGTCTCTGGTTCCTCTGCCTTTTCTAAAACCAGCTTGAACATCAGGAAGTTCACAATTCACATATTGCTGAAGCCTGGCTTGGAGAATTTTGAGCATTACTTTACTAGCGTGTGAGATGAGTGCAACTGTGCAATAGTTTGAGCATTCTTTGGCATTGCCTTTCTTAGGGATTGGAATGAAAACGGCCCTTTTCCAGTCCTGTGGCCACTGCTGAGTTTTCCAAATTTGCTGGCATATTAACTGCAGCACTTTCACAGCATCATCTTTCAGGATTTGGAATAGCTCAACTGGAATTCCATCACCTCCACTAGCTTTGTTCATAGTGATGCTTTCTAAGGCCCATTTGACTTCATATTCCAGGATGTCTGGCTCTAGGTCAGTGATCACAACATCGTGATTATCTGGGTCGTGAAGATCTTTTTTGTACAGTTCTTCTGTGTATTCCTGCCATCTCTTCTTAATATCTTCTGCTTCTGTTAGGTCCATACCATTTCTGTCCTTTATCAAGCCCATCTTTGCATGAAATGTTCCTTTGGTATCTCTGATTTTCTTGAAGAGATCCCTAGTCTTTCCCATTCTGTTGTTTTCCTCTATTTCTTTGCATTGATCGCTGAAGAAGGCTTTCTTATCTCTTCTTGCTATTCTTTGGAACTCTGCATTCAGATATTTATATCTTTCCTTTTCTCCTTTGCTTTTCGCTTCTCTTCTTTTCACAGCTATTTGTAAGGCGTCCCTAGACAGCCATTTTGCTTTTTTGCATTTCTTTTCCATGAGGATGGTCTTGATCCCTGTCTCCTGTACAGTGTCATGAACCTCATTCCATAGTTCATCAGGCACTCTAGCTATCAGATCTAGGCCCTTAAATCTATTTCTCACTTCCACTGTATAATCATAAGGGAGGTGACTGTAGAAAGAGAATAAACATTCAGAAACTTTTTTGACAATGTAATGGGTTTTTTCTTAGATCAATTATTCTAACAAAAAGATTAAACCTTGTGTTTTTATGTATTTTTGGTCATAAATTGAAAATTCTAAAAAACAACACACATACACACACACACAAGAAAACTGGTCCTCAACAGACATCATTTAAAAAGCACTGGTTATTCCAATATAAAATTGAAAATTAAAAAAAATAAAGTTGAAAGAAAAAGAAGCACTGGTGTTGAATCTATTATTTTTGCAGTTTAGGTCAGCTGTATTTTAAACTAAAAACACTCATCTCATATCTGACTTCATCAACTAATAGCTAATCAGCCCTGTTTCCACTATAATAAAAATCCTGGCTACATTTAAAAGGAGGGAAACAAGGATACCAAGAAGAAAATAAGGTGCTGGCTATGGACAAGTTGGAAAGATTAAAGTCAAAGCTAAAAATAAGAAATGAGAAAATGCTATTACTCTTCAAAGGGGAGAAAAGAAAATATTTCACGTTGACAGCAAATTTTATAAATCACTGTTGTCTATGCCTGGTTCTTCTTACAGGAAAAAAAGAAAAGCTGCAATCATATGAATTTCTCAATTCACACAATTCAGCAATTGAAAATTACCAATAGAAGGAAACTTCAGCAAAAAGGAGAGATATGGAGTAAGTAGGAGACTTTATTCCTCACACATCTGTGTAACTAGTCCTGTTCCTTGACATCTGTGATAAAATAATAGTCTCTGTTTATCTGATGTCTCCACACCTGGGAAATTACTGGAGCCTTTGTAAACAAAATCCAACCATGTTTCATTTGGCACAGGTAAACACAGAAATGCAGTCAAATCATATTTCAAAGGCAATTTCATATTTCCCATTACTAGATTTACTACACAACTGATAAAGAGCCAGTGGGTATTTGCTGTATGACGCAGGGAGTTCAAACCTGTGCTCTGTGATGGGGTTGGTAGTGGGAGGGAGGTTCAAGAGGGAGAAGACATATGTATACCTATGGCTGATTTCATGTTGATGTATGGTAGAAACTAACACGATATTGTAAAATAATCACCCTCCAATTAAAAATAAATTAAAAAATGATATACAATGGACTAGTGTGTCTCTTGAGTACTACTGCCATATTCTATTCTAAATTTACACATTAAAAAAGAAACTAATTTTCCTAAGAGAAAAATTTGGCCAATTACGGACTCACCTAGAGTACCTCTGGATACATTCCAAAGTGCAATGACAAGTACAACTACTATGTAACAGTGACTATACCAAGAAATTTCCAGTTTTCTGGCTGCTTTAACATCCAATTAAGGGCAGACAGCCCAGAATCTGGTGATAGAGAGCTAGATGGGAGTGAGAAAAATATAAAAGTACACACTGTAATACATTTAGTGATGAATCTGGCTAAATATATCCATATCAGGTAACAGAACACCTGTGAAAACTGAAGTCTGAACATCAACAATTTAAAAACAGCCTCAAACAACTGGGAAATCTTGGGTACACAGCACTTAGTCACTGTGCTCCGATAATTATGTGTTCCAGAAGGTATGCTTAGCTAGTAAATAAACCTACCCAACCTCCCAGAATTTTCAGGGCAGTTTTTTTTTTCTTTTCTCTTGTATTTATTTATTTGACTACATCAAGTCTTAGCTGTGAAATACAGACTCTAGTTGTGGCATGGGCTCTGGAGCACAAGAGCTCAGTAGTTGTTGCTCGTGGTGCTCCACAGCATGTGGGATCTTAGTTCCCCCACCAGGGGTGAGACCCAGTCTCCTGCATTGCAAGGTGGATTCTTAACCACTGGAACACTAGGGAAGTCCCTCTGAGGGCAGCTTTATAGACCTTCTTTCCTTAAGGAAATCAAACCTTGATACTTCAATAAAAGTAAATACTTATTTATCCTTTTGCATGTCTGAACATTCTCAGACAAGTTTTCTGTAAGGCAAAAAAATAAAATACTGAGAAAAAAAAGGCAATGAAGTCTCCTTGTGAGAAAGGATACTGAACTCTGAAGCTCCAACTCCTGTCCTAGAGATCTACCTTGCCCTTAATGATAACCCCTTGCAGCAGCCACTTTTTTTCCTCACATTTTAGTAACTGCTCTGGTGAATTTTTAAACATCTACCCCTAACTGAGATTACACTTGGTTTTTCAATCTTTCTTAGTCATGTATAAGATTTCACATACAGTCATCAGTTGATCACCAACTATTTATTAAGTGTTCACAAAGCTCAACACTATGTTGAAATACCTGCTCATACAATATTTACAGTTTAGTAGAAAGACTACAGATTATATCTAACAATTTTCTCTGCAGAAGTAGTTTCATTTCTGGTTTTTTAAATAGTCTTACTTGGTAGCTAGGCCTAGCAGATAAATCACACTGTTAAGCCATACAGTCCTCTCCATTAAATAAGATATGTAATTTATCAGAAATTATCAGCTGGAAACTACAGAAATTAAAACTACTTCAGAACATTTTACATGAAATTTTACATCCATGTTTATGCTTTCATATTAATAAAAACTCTATCACAGTAGTTTTAGATTTTTTAATTATATTCATTTACAGCAAAGTAAATATATCTGCTATTCTGAATATTCACAGAACATTTATTTAGATATCAAACACTCAACTAGCTGAAAAAACAAAATTCAGATAATAATAGGTTCAGAAACACTACTCAGTCTCTCAATTCTTTATCACAAATATAAAAATGAAAAATACAATGAAGAAGATGACAAAAAGAAGAGAAAATGGTTAAGAAACAAGTGTTATGACGTCTAGATATACAGATTTCTCTGGGTATACAGCTAAGAAGCATGCATTCCCACTGCAGAACTTCAGAAAGGGTTTCCCTGGTGGCTCAGAGGTAAACAATCTGCCTGCCAATTCAGGAGAAACAGTTTCGATCCCCGATCCTGGAAGATCCCACATGCCACCAAGCAACTGAGCCCATGTGCCACAAGTATTGAGCCTGTCCTCCAGAGTCCAGGAGCCACAACTACTGAAGCCCGAATGCTCTAGAGTTTATTCTCTGCAACAAGAGAAGGCACCACAATGAGAAGTTCTTGCACCGCAATTAGACAGTCACCCCCACTGTCTGAAACTAGAGAAAAAAGCCTATGCAGCAAACAGACACAGCACAGCAGAGTAAGAATTAGTAACAGGATTTAATACATTGATGAGAATGATTTTATGACTTTTGTTTGAAACACTGCTGGTTCTTTAATGCTTTGAGTTAAACAGGCATTTGAAAAAATCTAAATAACTTCATTCTTAAAGTACAAATCAAAGTTTCCTGACCTTATAAAATATATTCAAACGAAAGACTTTTCCCATTTCACTGTAAATAAAATTTTCAGATGCAATTTTTACTTGGGGAAAATTAGAAACATGCATCTTCCTTCAATGAGAAATTGTCAGTTCAGTTCAGTTCAGTCACTCAGTCGTGTCTGACTCCTTGCAACCCCATGAATCGCAGCACACCAGGCCTCCCTGTCCATCACCAACTCCCGGAGTTCACTCAAACTCACATCCATTGAGTCGGTGATGCCATCCAGCCATCTCATCCTCTGTCGTACCCTTCTCCTCCCGCCCCCAATCCCTCCTAGCATCAGAGTCTTGTATCCTGTTTCAAATAAAAATGATAAGGAATTAATTTTAAAGTGCTAATTTTTGAAGCACCTGAAAAGTTATTCTACCAATTACATGCGATCTTAAAGTCATATCTGACATAGATCAGTGGAATAAAATTGAGAGTTCAAAAACAAACCCTTATATTCATGGTCAACTGATTTTTCAACAAAGGTGAAAAGACAATTCATTCAGTGAGGAAAGGATAGGCTTTTCAATAAATAGGGCTGGCATAATTGTGCACCCACTTCCCTGGTGGCTCAGATGGTAAAGAATCCACATGCAATGCAGCAGACCTGGGTTTGATTCCTCAGTTGGGAAGATCCTCTGGAGGAGGTCACGGCAATCCACTCCAATATTCTTGCCTGGAGAATCCCTTGGACAGAGAAGCCTGGCGGGCTACAGTCCATGGGGTCGCAAAGAGCCTGACACGACTTAGTGACTAAGCATAGCATGCATAAAGTTTAATTTAGACGGTGTTCCTCAAGTTTTCATTACACATTCCTAAGAAGTGCCTTGAGATATTTTAAACTTAATTTGCCCTCCCCTCAAAAATTTTTAATGCAACAAATATTCTATTTATCTTTTTTTAATATTTATTTGGTTGCACTGGGTCTTAGCTGGGGCATACAAGACCATCGTGTGGCACAGCAGGCTTAGCTGCCCCAAGCCATGTGGGATCTTAGTTCCTAGACCAGGGATTGAACCCATGTCCTCTGCATTTCAAGGCAGATTCTGAACCACTGGACCACCAGAGAAGTCCCTGTTTATCTGCTCTATCTCTGGTTTACATATAAATACAGATTTTTTTCATTCTTCAAGAACTGATTATCTCCTCCAATGAGAATGCATGAGAATACTGGCTGACACACAAAAATTAACTCAAAATGGATCATATACTAAAATGTAAAACCTAAAACTATAAAACTCCTTGAAAAAAATAAAATAGACTATCTTTGAGAACTTTTCAACATGAAAACTGCTCTTAAATGCAACACCAAAGTACAACCTATAAAGAAACAAATTCATAAGCTGATCTTTATCAAAATCAAATACTTGTTGCAGTTCAAAACAAAATTAAATGACAAGCCACAGACTGGGAGAAAATATCTGCCGGTTATATTTCTGGTAACAAACGTATCCAGAATATATATATTTTTAAGTTGTTATAACTCACTAATAACAAAAATGACTGAATTTTAAAATGGGCAGAAGATTTAAATAGACATGTCACTTCTGTGTACCTTTTGGGGGGATGTCTCTTGAAGCTATGCCTAACCCATAAAAAGGCTTATGTTTTGCATCACATTTTGAATTAGCTTACTTTCTGAAGCTGAGTTAGAGTCCCAGGCTTCTTTTTTCTAAGGTAAACCTTAGGATGGAAGTTATTTCTGACTTTGGTTTTCAGGTCTCTCTGCTGCTTTGAAGGCGCTATGCTTACTCAGGCTGTGAGTTCTTGGATTTCTGTTTGAAGCCTCTCTGTTCTCACTACTTGGTCCTGCTCCTATCATGGGAACTTTAAGTCAACTAACATCATCCTTCTCCAACCCCTGCTGACCATATGCTCTGCCACTACACCACTAACTCTAACTCTCTGCTTTCTCCCTTGTTGGTATGCCTTTACAAGAATAATTTAGAACTTCCAAAGGTTCTTTAGAAAAACTTAAAGATTTCCTAAGCTGGCTTCTCCAAGGCTTTGCCCACTGCATGTGAGCCCCTCAATTCCCTAGAGTCATTGGATCTTCAGCCCCCTGCCCACTCCCTCTAAGGACTCAGAACTCACAAAAGCAACCACTTGGATAAAAAGGCTAATTGTTAGTCCACATTCTCCACAAGATTATATATCAGGACAAAAGAAAACCTTAAAACTCTTCCAAAATAAAGGTAAAAAGCTGTATCCCTTATACTGAGCAGGTAACAACTTCTCCCATTTACCAGACACACTATTCAATAAAAACACAAGGTGGGACAAAGATGAGAATGCTTACATACAAATGAGTGCATTCTGTATTACTGTATTTATGTCTGATGCATAGCTAAAATTTTAGGATGAAAGTCATAAAGCTCTCTACATTCCTGTCTGTCTAAAAATATGATATGCATATATACTATTTTCCTATCTCCACATTACTAAATTAACAAAGAAGCTCTATTCTAATTGACTTAGGGAAAGGAAGTGCTTATATAAACTACAATAAGTCCCCTACATACAAACCCTCAAGTTGCAAACTCCCAAAGATGTGAACGTGTATTCGTAGGTTGAATCATATAAGTAGCTCACTTGTCCGGTGTACACTGTCACATGCATGCATCCTCTAAAAGTAGCTGTGCTTTTGTGTACTTTAATAAACAGTATTACACAGAATACAGTAGTTCAGTTCAGTTCAGTTGCTCAGTTGTGTCCGACTCTTTGCGACACCATGAAGCACAGCACGCCAGGCCTCCCTGTCCATCACCAATTCCCAGAGTTTACCCAAACTCATGTCCATTGAGTGGGTGATGCCAACCAACCATCTCATCCTCTATCGTCCCCTTCTCCTCCCACCTTAAATCCTTCCCAGCCAACAGGGTCGTTTCCAATGAGTCAGTTCTTCGCATCAGGTGACAAAAGTACTGGAGTTTCAGCTTCAACATCAGTCCTTCTGATGAACACCCAGGACTGATTCCCTTTAGGATGGACTGGTTGGACTTCCTTGCAGTCCAAGGGATTCTCAAGAGTCTTCTCCAACACCACAGTTCAAAAGCACCAATTTCTCAGTGCTCAGCTTTCTTTATGGTCTAACTCTCACATCCACACATGACTTCTGGAAAAACCATAGCCTTGATTAGATGGACCTTTGTTGGCAAAGTAATGTCTCTGTTTTTTAATATGATGTCTAGATTGGTCATAACTTTCCTTCCAAGGAGTAAGCATCTTTTAATTTCATGGCTGCAGTCACCATCTGCAGTGATTTTGGAGCCCCAAAAAATAAAGTCTGACATTGTTTCCACTGTTTCTCCATCTATTTCCCTTGAAGTGATGGGACCAGATGCCATGATCTTAGTTTTCTGAATGTTGAGCTTTAAGCCAACTTTTTCACTCTCCTCTTTCACTTTCATCAAGAAGCTCTAGTTCTTCTTCACTTTGTGCCATAAGGGTGGTGTCATCTGCATATCTGAGGTTATTGATATTTCTCCCGGCAATCTTGATTCTAGCTTGTGCTTCACCCAGAACAGCGTTTCTCATGATGTACTCTGCATATACGTTTAATAAGCAGGGTGACAATACACAGCCTTGACGTACTCCTTTTCCTGTTAGGAACCAGTCTGTTGTTCCATGTCCAGCTCTAACTGTTGCTTCTTGACCTGCATACAGGTTTCTCAAGAGGCAGGTCAGGTGGTCTGGTATTACAATCTCTTTCAGAATTTTCCACAGTTTGTTGTGATCCACACAGTCAAAGGCTTTGGCATAGTCAATAAAGAAGAAATAGATGTTTTTCTGGAACTCTCTTGCTTTCTCGATGATCCAGCGGATATTGACAATTTGATCTCTGGTTCCTCTGCCTTTTCAAAATCCATTTTGAACATCTAGAAGTTCATGGTTTACGTATTGTTGAAGCCTGGCTTGGAGAATTTTAAGCATTACTTTACAAGCGTGTGAGACTTGACATCATTGACAACTAAAACCTGACTGCTCAGATCCTTCTTGAGACTCTAGGTAATCCTGTTCCAAAGACTACAAGCTGAAGCTGGACAATTTGCTTTAAACTTAAAACTACTTATAACTTCAAATTTGGGTCACTTGGGAAGGTCACCAAAAACATGATCTTTCATGCTCTGCTCTGGGAAGTAACTTGACATTGATGTCTCTACCATCTAAAGATACTTTGAGCCCAACACCTAAAAATCTGGACTGGATGCCCTCTGAACACAGAAAATGTGTTTAGAGTCTACTCCAACCAGGCAACTTTGGCCTTGGAGTACAAAACAAAGCAGGTCAAAGGTTAACAGACTTTTGCCAAGAGAAGGCACTTCATAGCAAACACCCTCTTCCAAAAACATGAGAGAAGACTCTACACGTGGACAATGCCAGAGGTCAATACTAAAATCAGACTGACTATATTCTTTGCAGCCAAAGATGGACAAGCTCTTTACAGTCAGCAAAAACAAGACGGCAGCAGACTGTGGCTCAGATCATGAACTCCTTACTGCCAAATTCAGACTTAAATTGAAGAAAGTAGGGGAAACCACTAGACCATTCAGGTATGACCTAAATCAAATCCCTTGATATTATACAGTGGAAGTGACAAATAGATTCAGGGGATTAGATCTGATAGACAGAGTGCCTGAAGAACTATGGATGGAGGTTCATGACACTGTACAGGAGGGAGTGATCAAGACCATCCCCCAAAAAAGGAAATGCAAAGAAGGAAAATGGTTGTCTGAGGAGGGCTTATAAATAGCTGAGAAAAGAAGAGAAGCTAAAGGCAAAGGAGAAAAAAAAAAAGATATACCCTTTTGAATGCAGAGTTCCAAAAAATAGCAAGGAGCAGTAAGAAAGCCTTCCTCCATTATCAATGCAAAGAAATAGAGGAAAACAATAGAATGGGAAAGACTAGAGATCTCTTCAAGAAAATCAGAGATACCAAAGGAAATTTTCATGCAAAAGATAGGCAAAATAAAGGAAAGAAATGGTATGGACCTAACACAAGCAGAAGATATTAAGAAGAGGTGGCAAGAATACACAGAAGAACTATACAAAAAAGATCTTCATGACCCAGGTAACCACAATGGTGTGATCACTCTCCTAGAGCAAACACCCTGGAATGCAAAGTCAAGTGGCCCTTAGGAAGCATCACTATGAACAAAGCTAGTGGAGGTGATGGAATTCCAGATGACCTATTTCAAATCCTAAAAGACACTGTGAAAGTTCTGCACTCAATATGCCAGCAAATTGGGAAAACTCAGCAGTGGCCACAGGACTGGAAAAGGTCAGTTTGCATTACAATCCCTAAGAAAGGCAATGCCAAAGAATGCTCAATCTACTGTACATTTGCACTCATCTCACACACTAGCAAAGTAATGCTCAAAATTCTCCAAGCCAGGCTTCAACAGTATGTGAACTGTCAACTTTCAGATGTTTAAGCTGGATTTAGAAAAGGCAGAAGAACCAGAGATCAAATTGTCAACATCCTTTGGATCATCGAAAAAGCAAGAGAGTTCCAGAAAAATATCTACTTCTGCTTTACTGACTACGCCAAAGCCTTTGACTGTGTGTATCACAAATAACTGTGGAAAATTCTTCAAGAGGTGGGAATTAGAGACCACCTGATCTGCCTCCTCGGAAACCTGGATGCAGGTCAAGACCCAACAGTTAGAAGTGGACATGGAACAAAAGACTGGTTCCAAATCAGGAAAGGATTTCGTCAAGGCTATATATTGTCACCCTGCTTATTTTACTTATACTCAGAGTACATCATGCTGATGCCAGGTTGGATGAAGCACAAGCTGGAATCAAGATTGTGGGAAGAAATATCAATAACCTCAGATATACAGATGACACCAGCCTTATGGCAGAAAGTGAAGAAGAACTAAAGAGCCTCTTAATGAAAGTGAAAGAGGAGAGTGAAAAAGTTGGCTTAAAGCTCAACATTCAGAAAACTAAGATCAACCCAACCATCATCACCCTTGTTAAGTTTGGTATATAAACCTTTTAACGCTAGCTATTAAATACTCCCTCACGTATACCAGGCAAGCCTAAAGTAAGTTGGTCTTTTCTCCTCTTAATCTATTGCCACAATCTGTAGGCAACAACCACTGGAACCAAACTGTAAAAGTTTTCCTCTTAACAACATCAAGTAGTGAAACAAGAACAAAACAAACAAAAAAAATTTTAAAGCAATGATACAGAAAAGATACTTGTTTTAAATAATCTAGTTAATAATCCAGTTAATAAAAATAACCTCAATACTCTGAAGATAATGAACACCTTAAGAGTAATATTTGGCTCTAGCGGGCTCTTCACTAATTCATAAAGTCTGATAAACCAGTGAATGTTGACCACCCTAGCCCTCTGTCTTCCATTATGTTTACTTCTCAATTTCGTATCTTTGGCCTTCTCCCTTAACTGAAAATTTCAATTCATGAACTTACAAAGCCTTTTTGGGAGAAAAGTAGATTTTATTTATGATTTTATTCCTTCACATTGATACTTTAGAATGGTACAAGGCTGAGGCAAGACTCATTTAGGGTGTGTGATATGGGCATCTCCTGATTCTGTCTTTAGAAAGTAGCAACCCCATGGTGACTTCAAGGGAGCTTTCCCAACTGTCCCACCTACTAATCAATATAACTTATTTTTCATTCTCTACTTTCCCTACATGTCACATGTACACACTCAACACATCTCAAGCCCAGTTTGTTTTTAAACGTAGCAGCTGATGGTTATACTGGACTTGGGTATTTTAGTATTTAGTATTTTAGCATTAAATGAAAGCTGCTTGTTGCCTTGTTTTTCTTTGCTCCTTAGACTTTGTGCCAATCTCTGCAAAGTCTATGCTGAACTTAGGACTGAAAAGAGGGAGCAGAGAACATAAAGCCAATAGGTTTTGTATTTGCCTGTCTGATTTGTTCTCCCTGCATGGAACATAGCTGTCTGTTTTACTATTGAAAGGTCTATAAAACATGGGTGGTATCTGAATCTCTTGGCAACTCAGACAACTGAAATAACAACAAGGAAATGCCAGGAATGCAAGTACTGTTTTATAGAAATCCACTTGTGGCCTTCATATACATTTTATCCAAAGAACTTTACAGATGTAGACATTACTGTCAGAGAAGAATTAAACATGTCAGCAGAGAAAGAAGGAAAGATTTGTAGCCAATGTGAAAAAGAAGACAAGACCTCCAAAGTTAGTCTCTGGAAGGTTGCCTTGAGTTACTATACATACAATACAATAGACAAAAGAAGATTTCAAATCATAAATAGAGAAAGGTGCTTTCTGATTTATTTAGTCGCTAAGAGAGGGCATCAGAGGGCAGACAGACTGAAACCACAATCACAGACAACTAACCAATCTAATGACATGGACCACAGCCTTGTTTAACTCAGTGAAACTAAGCCATGCCGTGTGGGGCCACCCAAGATGGACAGGTCATGGTGGAAAGTTCTGACAACAAAATGTGGTCCTGGAGAAGGAAATGGCAAACCACTTCAGTATTCTTGCCTTGAGAACCCCATGAACAGTATGAAAAGGCAAAAAGATAGGGCACTGAAAGATAAACTCCCCAGGTCGGTAGGTGCCCAATATGCTACTGGAGATCAGTGGAGAAATAACTCCAGAGAGAATGAAGGAATGGAGTTAAAGCAAAATCAACACTCAGTTGTGGATGGGACTGGTGATAGAAGCAAGGTCTGATGCTGTAAAGAGCAATATTGCCTAGGAACCTGGAATGTGGGTCCATGAATCAAGGCAAACTGGAAGTGGTCAAATGAGATGGCAAGAGTGAACGTCGACATTCTAGGAATCAGCAAACTAAAATGGACTAGAGTGGGTGACTTCAGATGACCATTGTATCTACTACTGTGGGCAGGAATCCCTTAGAAGAAATGGAGTAGCCATCATAGTCAACAGAAGAGTCTGAAATGCAGTACTTGGATGCAGTATCAAAAATGACAGAATGATCTCTGTTAGTTTCTAAGGCAAACCATTCAATATCATGGTAATCCAAGTTTATGCCCTGACCAGTAATGCTGAAGAAGCTGAAGTTGAACGGTTCTATGAAGACCTACAAGACCTTCTAGAAAGAACACCGAAAAAAGATGTCCTTTTCATTATAGGGGACTGAAATGCAAAAGTAGGAAGTCAAGAAACACCTGGAGTAACAGGCAAATTTGGCCTTGGAGTACAGAATGAAGCAGAAAAAAGGCTAATAGAGTTCTGCCAAGAGAACGCACTGGTCATAGCAACACCCTCTTCCAACAAAACAAGAGAAGACTCTACATATGGACAACACCAGATGGCCAACACTGAAATCAGATTGATTATATTCTTTGCAGCCAAAGACGTAGAAACTATACAGTCAGCAAAAACAAGACTGGGAGCTGACTGTGGCTCAGATCATGAACCCCTTATTGCCAAATTCAGACTTAAATAGAATAAAGTGGGGAAAACCACTAGACGATTCAGGTATGACCTAAATCAAATCCCTATGACTATACAGTGGAAGAGAGAAATAGATTTAAGGGACTAGATCTGATATACAGAGTGACTGATGAACTATTAACAGAGGTTCATGACATTATACAGGAGACAGGAATTAAGACCATCCCCAAGAAAAAGAAATGCAAAAAAGCAAAATGGCTATCTGAGGAGTCCTTACAAATAGCTGTGAAAAGAGAAGCAAAAAGCAAAGGAGAAAAGGAAAGATATAAGCTTCTGAGTGCAGAGTTCCAAAGACTAGCAAGCAAAGATAAGAAAGCATTCCTCAGCGATCAATGCAAAGAAATAGAGGAAAACAACAGAATGGGAAAGACTAGGGATCTCTTCAAGAAAATCAGAGATACCAAAGGAAATTTTCATGCAGACATAGGCACAATAAAGGACAGAAATGGTATATACCCAACAGAAGCAGAAGATATTAAGAAGAGGTGGCAAGAATACATAGAAGAACTGTACAAAAAAGATCTTCATGACCCAGATAATCACGATGGTGTGATCACTCACACTCACCTAGAGCCAGACATCCTGGAATGTGAAGTCAAGTGGGCCTTAGGAAGCATCATTACGGACAAAGCTAGTGGAGGTGATGGAATTCCAGTTGACCTGTTTCAAATCCTAAAAGATGATGCTGTGAAAGTGCTGCACTCAATATGTCAGCAAATTTAGAAAACTCATCAGGACTGGAAAAGGTCAGTTTTCATTCCAATCCCAAAGAAAGGCAATGCTGAAGAATGCTCAAACTACCACACAATTGCACTCATCTCACACGCTAGTAAAGTTATGCTCAAAATTCTCCAAGCCAGGCTTCAGCAATACGTGAACCGTGAACTTTCAGATGTTCAAGCTGGTTTTAGAAAAGGCAGAGGAACCAGAGATCAAATTGCCAACATCCGCTGGATCATCAAAAAAGGAAGAGAGTTCCAGAAAAACATCTATTTCTGCTTTACTGACTATGCCAAACTTTGACTGTGTGGATCACAATAAAATGTGGAAAATTCTGAAAGAGATAGGAATACCAGACCACCTGACCTGCCTCTTAAGAAAACTGTATGCAGGTCAGGAAGCAACAGTTAGAGCTGGACATGGAACAACAGACTGGTTCCAAATAGGAAAAGGAGTACGTACGTCAAGGCTGTATATTGTCACCCTGCATATTTTACTTATATGCAGAGTACATCATGAGAAACGCTGGGCTGGAAGAAGCATAAGCTGGAATCAAGATTGCAGGGAGAAATATCAATAACCTCAGATATGCAGATGACACAACCCTTACGGCAGAAACTGAAGAGGAACTAAAGAGCCTCTTGATGAAAGTAAAAGAGGAAAGTGAAAAAGTTGGCTTAAAGCTCAACATTCAGAAAACTAAGATTATGGCATCCGGTCCCATCATTTCATGGGAAATAGATGGGGAAACAGTGGAAACAGTGGCTGACTACTTTTTTGGGCTCCAAAATCACTGCAGATGATGACTGCAGCCATGAAATTAAAAGACATTTACTCCGTGGAAGGAAAGTTATGACCAACCTAGACAGCATATTAAAAAGCAGCGACATTACTTTGTCAACAAAGATCTGTCTAGTCAAGGCTATGTTTTTTCCAGTGGTCATGTATGGATGTGAGAGTTGGACTATGACGAAAGCTGAGCACTGAAGAATTGATGCTTTTGAAATGTGGTGTTGGAGAAGACTCTTGAGAATCCCTTGGACTGCAAGGAGATCCAACCAGTCCATCCTAAAGGAGATCAGTCCTGAATATTCATTGGAAGGACTGATGTTGAAGCTGAAACTCCAATACTTTGGCCACCTGATGTGAAGAGCTGACTCATTTGAAAAGATCCTGATGCTGGGAAAGATTGAGGGCAGGAGAAGAAGGGTACAACAGAGGATGAGATGGTTGGATGGCATCACCGACTCGATGGACATGGGTTTGGGTGGACTCAGGGAGTTGGTGATGGACAGGGAGGCCTGGCGTGCTGAGGTTCATGGGGTTGCAAAGAGTTGGACATGACCGAGTGACTGAACTGAACTGAAAGAGGACTGTCTTGGGAGTTGGCTGGCTTGCTCTACTATGGATAACTCCTATTTTTCTTGAACTCCAAGAGTAGTCACCTAGAATTTTAAAACATGTAGTCATGCTTATATAGATAAGGTGGTACCCCTGCAAAATATAATAGATGACAAGTTCTTTTTTCTAAAACCGAAAATTTTAGTTAGCTCTTTAGGATATTGAAAAAAGATACCAAAAAAACCCCAGCTGCATATGACTCAGCTTCTTAGAAGACTGTCATCATTGTGTCTAAAAGTTAATTCCACTGCAGATGGACACAGCTGTCAGAAAGAAATAACTAAAATCTAACTTTATAATGAGGAAAGTTTTACTTGTACATTACTTATGCAAATGTTTATGTTTTACTTAAAGAAAAAATCTAACTCTACAACTGGTTTCTTCTTTTCACAGTCAGGACCTTTGTAATTTACTCTGTATCCACTGGATCTAAATACAAATTCCTGAAGTAAATGACTTTCTGAAGGATTAAAGAGAATTAACACTTGACCACATGGGAGGATTTTAATATAACAAGAGCAATAATTATTAAATACAAATCATATGCCAAGCACTATTTAGGAGTTTTATATACAGTATCACATATATTATACTACTAGTTCTAGCTGAATTAGAAATTATTTTTCTTATTCTGTATATGAATAAATAAACAGAGGTTCAAAAAGATTAAATAACTCACCCAACGTTACTCAAACAGTAAACTGTAATACTGGGAATTCTAACTAAGGTCTTTCTGCCTCCTAAGTCCTGTTTGTTTCAACAGTAATAAACTGTCTCCTAAAACACACACACTCACTAAAATGGTCCAAATATCATTTTAAGTAACCAGCAGAATGATTTCTTCTAAGTAGGAAAGTGGGAGTTGCTGACATTTCTTTGTACTTACTGTTTCCCAAACATCCCACCATCTTTCACATCTGAACGCTGTGGCTCAAGATGTTTCCTCTGGTTGCGATAACCCTCAATAACCCCCATCTTTTCTCCAACTCCTTTAGAACACAGCTCCAGAAACTAATGGTTTCCTCCTCTTTATCTACACAGAACATGTTTATATCTGTTATGAGTGATTAAAACTACAGATTAAGGAGTCGAAATAACCTGTGTTCAGTACTCTTTCCCCTTTACTAAGTAAGATCTTAGGCAAGTTATTTATCTACTCTAAGCCTCAATTTTGTAATTACATGGAGAGAAGATTATCTCCCCTGCTGGAGAGCTGCTGCTGTTCACTCACCAAGTCACATCCAACTCTGTGCAACCCCAGGCTTTCCTATCCTTCACCGTCTCCTGGAGTTTGCTCAAATTCATGTTCACTGAGTTGGTGATGCATCTAACCATCTCATTCTCTGTCATCCATTTCTCTTCCTGCCATCAATCTTTCCCAGCATCACAGTTGCTGGATTGTAGTGAGGATTAAATGAGGAACTCAGAACAATTTTTTTTAAATTTTATTTTATTTTTAAACTTTACATAATTGTATTAGTTTTGCCAAATATCAAAATGAATCCGCCACAGGTATACATGTGTTCCCCATCCTGAACCCTCCTCCCTCCTCCCTCCCTAATTTTTTTTTTTAATCGAGTAACATTTTATTTCCTGGGATAAAAATTCAAAAGGATGAATTATCAGAAGTCTTCCTCCTACATCATTAAAATGCTTTTTGAAGAAAGTTACAAGAATTGTTTAAGGCGCACAGAAAAAAGTTAGACTTGCCTTTCTTCCAGAGCATTGCCTGCCTTAGACACGAAGCACCAACACTACATCTCAGAAAAAAGATCACACTTTTCCAGGCTATCAGATTCTAGCCCAGTTAAATGCCTTTGAGTTACTTAACAACTCTCCATAAGTGGTACACTACTGATAGATATGTAAATTATGTACTGTCAAATAGTAATTTGACATCCCCCCTCCTTCCTACAGGAGTGGGGAAAAACCTAGTTTTGTCCAATCTCAATTTACAATTTATACCATTCCTTTACAACACAAAAATTTGTGCTGTTTTGACTTTTTCTTTTTTTTGCCACACAATATGTGGGATCTCAGTTCCCCGACCAGGGATGGAACTGGTGCCCTCTGAAGTGGAAGCCTGGAGGCTTAACCACTGGACCGCCAGGGAAGTCCCTTGATTTGTCCTTTGTATGGATTAGATATCCCTGGTTGCCTCACATAATATGAGTAAAGTGAATTCTGTAATGTGTGTGCTTATTTTTGTATCTGTAGGAGGGTAACAAGTTGACTTTTTTGGAAAGTTACATTTTTATCAACATCATTATCCCAACTCCCAATCTTGATCTTTTCTGAACTCCATACTCCTTATATTCAAGCCACTAGAATCTTCACTTAAATGTCCCAATAAATGGTTTCCTTTACTTGGAAAACGTGTTCCTCCTTAGTCTCCAAGATGACATATAATGACCCTGTCTCTCTTGACTTTTTGAAGAGTCTACAGTGGCTATTTTGCAAGATAGCTATTACTCATTAGAGATGATTTATGGTTTGGGGGCACAAATATTATCTATGAAGCAGAGATGTCAATTTGTCTATTGATGATGCTGAGTGTGATCATCTGATTAAGGTGATATCCATTAATGACTCTCAATGCTTCTGTTGCTGGGCATTTTCATCCACCAAAGCTACCTAGCACCTATTTATCCACCTTTGACTTTATTTATTCCAAATTTTTTCTAGCCTCTCCAGACTCCAAATCCTCCTTCCTACCCCTCAATCTCTGCAGAGAATCGATGTCCTACTTTATTACTAAAATCCCAAAACAACTCCCTCAACCTCATCTCCACTAGTTATTTTCCTTCCAGACTTAACATCCAAATGTAGTGTGTAGTCTATGATCAGATCCTGGTTTGAATAAACCAGCAAGACATTTCTAGGGGCAATCACGGGAACACTATACATTAAGGAATTATTGTTAATTGTACTGGTTGTATAATCATATTGTGTTATGCAGTTTAGAGACACACTGAAGTTAAAGTGAAATATCATGGCATATATTTTATTTTTTTAATATAAATTTATTTATTTTAATTGGAGGCTAATTACTTTACAATATTATAGTGGTTTTGCCATACATTGACATTGATCCGCCACGGGTATACACTTGTTCCCCATCCTGAACGCCCTCCCACCTCCTTCTCCATCCCATCCCTCTGGGTCATCCCAGTGCACCAGCCCCTAGCACCCTGTCTCATGCATCGAACCTGGACTGGCGATTCGTTTCACATATGAAAATGTACATGTTTCAATGCCATTCTCCCAAATCATCCCACCCTCTCCCACTCCCACAGAGTCCAAAAACTGTTCTATACATCTGTGTCTCTTTTGCTGTCTTGCATATAGGGTTACCATTACCTCTTTCTAGATTTCATATATATGCGTTAGTATACTGTATTGGTGTTCTTTCTTTCTGACTTACTTCACTCTGTATAATAGGCTCCAGTTTCATCCACCTCATTAGAACTGATTCAAATGTATTCTTTTTAATGGCTGAGTGTGCTGGAGTAGCTGTAAAGAGATACCTCACGCCCAAGGTAAAAGAAACTCAAGTAAGATGGTAGGTGTTGCAAGAGGGCATCAGAGGGCAGACACACTGAAACCATACTCACAGAAAACTAGTCAATCTAATCACACTAGGACCACAGCCTTGTCTAACTCAATGAAACTAAGCCATGCCCCTGGGGCAACCCAAGATGGGCAGGTCATGGTGGACAGATCTGACAGAATGTGGTCCACTGGAGAAGGGAATGGCAAACCACTTCAGTATTCTTGCCTTGAGAAGCCCATGAACAGTACGAAAAGGCAAAATGATAGGATACTGAAAGAGGAACTCCCCAGGTCAGTAGGTGCCCAATATGCTACTGGAGATAAGTCAAGAAATAACTCCAGAAAGAATGAAGGAATGGAGCCAAAGCAAAAACAATACCCAGCTGTGGATGTGACTGGTGATAGAAGAAAGGTCTGATGCTGTAAAGAGCAATATTGCATAGGAACCTGGAATGCCAGGTCCATGAATCAAGGCAAATTGGAAGTGGTCAAACAAGAGATGGCCAGAGTCAATGTCGACATTCTAGGAATCAGCGAACTAAAATGGACTGGAATTGCTGAATTTAACTCAGATGACCATTACATCTACTACTGCAGGCAGGAATCCCTCAGAAGAAATGGAGTAGCCATCATGGTCAACAAAAGAGTCCGAAATGCAGTAGTTGGATGCAATCTCAAAAACGACAGAATAATCTCTGTTCGTTTCCAAGGCAAACCATTCAATATCACAGTAATCCAAGTCTATGCCCCAACCAGTAACGCCAAAGAAGCTGAAGTTGAACGGTTTTATGAAGACCTACACACCTTTTAGAACTAACACCCAAAAAAGATGTCCTTTTCATTATAGGGGACTGGAATGAAAAAGTAGGAAGTCAAGAAACACCTGGAGTAACAGGCAAATTTGCCCTTGGATTACGGATGAAGCAGGGCAAAGACTAATAGAGTTTTGCCAAGAAAATGCACTGATCATAACAAACACCCTCCTCCAACAAATCAAGAGAAGACTCTACACATGGACATCATCAGATGGTCAACACCGAAATCAGACTGATTATATTCTTTGCAGCCAAAGATGGAGAAGCTCTATACAGTCAGCAAAAACAAGACCAGGAGCTGACTGTGGCTCAGATCATGAACTCCTTATTGCGAAATTCGAACTTAAATTGAACAAAGTAGGGGAAACCACTAGACCATTCAGGTATGACCTAAATCAAATCTCTTGTGATTATACAGTGGAAGTGAGAAATAGATTTAAGGGCCTAGATCTGATAGATAAGAGTGCCTGATGAACTACGGAATGAGGTTCATGACATTGTATAGGAGACAGGGATCAAGACCATCCCCATGGAAAAGAAATGCAAAAAAGCAAAATGGCTGTCTGGGGAGGCCTGACAAATAGCTGTGAAAAGAAGAGAAGCGAAAAGCAAAGGAGAAAAGGAAAGATATAAGCATCTGAATGCAGAGTTCCAAAGAATAGCAAGAAGAGATAAGAAAGCCTTCTTCAGCGATCAATGCAAAGAAATAAAGGAAAACAACAGAATGGGAGAGACTAGAGATCTCTTCAGGAAAATTAGAGATACCAAGGGAACATTTCATGCAAAGATGGGCTTGATAAAGGACAGAAATGGTATGGACCTAACAGAAGCAGAAGATATTAAGAAGAGATGGCAAGAATACACAGAAGAACTGTACAAAAAAGATCTTCACGACCCAGATAATCACGAAGGTGTGATCACTAACCTAGAGCCAGACATCCTGGAATGTGAAGTCAGGTGGGCCTTAGAAAGCATCACTATGAACAAAGCTAGTGGAGGTGATGGAATTCCAGTTGAGCTATTCCAAATCCTGAAAGATGATGCTGTGAAAGTGCTGCACTCAATATGCCAGCAAATTTGGAAAACTCAGCAGTGGCCACACGACTAAAGTTTAAAAATAAAATAAAATTAAAAAAAAAAAAAGAAAGAGAATAAATAGAAAAAAAAAGGGGGGGGGGGAAGGTCAGTTTTCATTCCAATCCCAAAGAAAGGCAATGCCAAAGAATGCTCAAACCACCACACAATTGCACTCATCTCACACGCTAGTAAAGTAATGCTCAAAATTCTCCAAGCCAGGCTTCAGCAATACGTGAACCGTGAACTTCCTGATGTTCAAGCTGGTTTTAGAAAAGGCAGAGGAACCAGAGATCAAATTGTCAACATCTGCTGGATCATGGAAAAAGCAAGAGAGTTCCAGAAAAACATCTATTTCTGCTTTACTGACTATGCCAAAGCCTTTGACTGTGTGGAACACAATAAACTGTGGAAAATTCTGAAAGAGATGGGAATACCAGACCCCGTGACCTGCCTCCTGAGAAATCTGTATGCAGGTCAGGAAGCAACAGTTAAAACTGGACATGGCCAGGTTCAATGCACGATACTGGATGCTTGGGGCTAGTGCACTGGGACGACCCAGAGGGATGGTATGGGGAGGGAGGAGGGAGGAGGGTTCAGGATGGGGAACACATGTATACCTGTGGTGGATTGATTTTGATATTTGGCAAAACTACTACAATTTGTAAAGTTTAAAAATAAAAAAAAAAAAAAAAAAAAAGAACTGGACATGGAACAACAGACTGGTTCCAAACAGGAAAAGGAATATGTCAAGGCTGTATACTGTCACCCTGCCTATTTAACTTATATGCAGAGTACATCATGAGAAACGCTGGATTGGAAGAAACACAAGCTGGAATCAAGATTGCCGGGAGAAATATCAATAACCTCAGATATGCAGATGACACCACCCTTATGGCAGAAAGTGAAGAGGAACTCAAAAGCCTCTTGATGAAAGTGAAAGTGGAGAGTGAAAAAGTTGGCTTAAAGCTCAACATTTAGAAAACGAAGATCATGGCATCTGGTCCCATCACTTCATGGGAAATAGATGGGAAAACAGTGGAAACAGTGTCAGACTTTATTTTTCTGGGCTCCAAAATTACTACAGATGGTGACTGCAGCCATGAAATTAAAAGACGCTTACTCCTTGGAAGGAAAGTTATGGCCAACCTAGACAGCATATTCAAAAGCAGAGACATTAGTTTGCCAACAAAGGTTCATCTAGTCAAGGCTATGGTTTTTCCTGTGGTCATGTATGGATGTGAGAGTTGGACTGTGAAGAAGGCTGAGCGCCGAAGAATTGATGCTTTTGAACTGTGGTGTTAGAGAAGACTCTTGAGAGTCCCTTGGACTGCAAGGAGATCCAACCAGTCCATTCTGAAGGAGATCAGCCCTGGGATTTCTTTGGAAGGAATGATGCTAAAGCTGAAACTCCAGTACTTTGGCCACCTCATGTGAAGAGTTGACTCATTGGAAAAGACTCTGATGCTGGGAGGGATTGGGGGCAGGAGGAGAAGGGGACAACAGAGGATGAGATGGCTGGATGGCATCAGTGACTCGATGGACGTGAGTCCAGGTGAACTACGGGAGTTGGTGATGGACAGGGAGGCCTGGCATGCTGCGATTCATGGGGTCGCAAAGAGTCGGACACGACTGAGTGACTGAACTGAACTGAATAGTCCATTGTGTATATGTACCAATTCTTATCCAATTGTCTGCTGATAGACATCTGGGTTCTTCCATCATGGCATATATTTTAAAGTACTCCAGGAAAAAAGAAAAGGAAAGAAGAGAAAGAAAATATAGAAAAATATTAACAATTCATAATTTAGGTGACATGTATATTAATCTCTACTTTTCTTATAACTGAACATTCTCATAATAACTCAGTTTTGTTTCTATTTTTTAAAAAAACTTGAAGCACAGAATAAGTGACTCACCAAGATCACAAGCTGTATAATGGGATTTAATTAGCTAGGATTCTAACCCAGTCAGGGCTCCAAGTCTGGGCCCTCAGCTTCTGTACTATACTGCCTCTTGTTTAATCGATCAGTTTGTGAGGCACTAGTACTTGGGGTGGGGGGAGAAAGAAGATAGGATGAGCAAAGATTAACAAATTAATATATGTAAAGTCCTTAAAACAGTGCCTGGCATACAGTAAGAACTATTTAAGTGTTAACTATTACAGACCACTGTTCCAAACTATTATGGTGGCCACAGCTGGGGAAGGAGTTGGGGTGGGGATTGAGATTCCATAGATTAAGTTTGAGAAAACCTAAGTCAAAGAAAGTTAGACATGTTTCTCTGTGCATGATGTCCTTGTGTCTTTAATACGTTAATGCTCATTTCCAAAAAAGACATCTAGTATGCAGCATTTTCCAGTTCTAATTGATCACTAAATGCTTCCCCCCACAAAAAAACAACTTGAGGAACTGATACTCTGTGCGACAAGCTGACTCCCTGATTTACATGAAGAAATCAGGTCTTCCACAATAAGGCAACATTTTATTTCAATGGTTAGAGAAAAACAATCAAATGATAAATCCATAATGCTTTACTGGACAAACACAATGTTCACTTTCAAAGGTCTGTTACCAGTATGGCTAACAAATAGTCTTTCTGACGTATGCCAACATGTGTTGCTACTGGCTCCATCCCTGTCCCTTTCCAAGGTTGAATACCATGAGGTCTCATGCCCTCTAGCCCCCTCTACCTGAGATTCAAGTATTCTCTGAGGATCAAGAGAACTCTCCTCCCTTCTGTAAGTCAATTCACTCCTTTGTCTCCCTCTCCACACAAAACATGCCTCTATTTATAAATAAGAAAAATATTAATTTGATGTACTAAGAAAATGAGATGACAGTGCTCACCCTCTATCTGCCTCTCCTTCTTTCCTACAATGTAATTCCTATAAAAGCAAAATCTCTATGTTAAATTCTGAATCTTTTTCTCTTGTAAGATGACTTAGCACATAAGTGATTATAATTTGTTATATGTTTTTTTGCTGTCAATATAATGTATTTTCAAGTCGTATTCTTGTTTTGTTTGAAGAAAAACATAATCCAGGAGAACATTTGTCAAATTTCAAAGGAACCTAAAAGAATACAGGTAACGGTGGAATTTAAAAGTTTTAAGGTGAAAAGTCATCAATAATCTGAATTACAGACCCATAGGTATGGTTTTAAGGTATTTTAAACAACAATGTTTTAAATATACAGTATCATTAAACTCTATGGTAGCTCACATTCTATTTCTTATCAAATTGCCATATTTCTGGAATATAATCAAACAAAGAGAAAAAAAATGACAAAGTTTAAGAGAAGATTTTATAAATATGTATCTAACAAAAATAGATGTCACAAAGATTAATCTCCAAAATATACAAGCAGCTCATGCAGTTCAATACCAGAAAAACAAACAACCCATTCAAAAAGTCGGCAGAAGACCTAAACAGACATTTCTCCAAAGAAGACATATAGATGGCTGATAAATACATGAGAAGATGCTCAATACTGCTCATTATTAGAGAAATGCAAATCAAAACTACAATGAAATATCACTGCATACCAGTCAGAATGGCCATCATCAAAAAATCTACAAACAAATGCTGGAGAGGATGTAGAGAAAACGGAACTCTCTTGCACTGTTGGTGGGAATGTAAATTGATACAGCCACTATGGAAAACACTATGGAGATTCCCTAAAAAACTAGGAATAAATCTACCTATGACCCAGCAATCCCACTACTGGGCATATACCCTGAGGAATCCATAACTGAAAAAGACACAAGTATCACAATGTTCACTGCAGCACTATTTACAACAGCTAGGTCATGGAAGCAACCTAGATGCCCGTCGACAGATGAATGGATAAAGTAGCTGTGGTACAGGGACTTCCCAGGTGGCACCAGTGGTAAAGAATCCACCTGTCAATGCAAGAAAGTGTGGTACATATATACAATGGAATATTACTCAGACATAAAAAGGAATGCATTTGAAGTCAGTCCTAATGAGGAAGATGAACCTAGAGTCTATTACACAGAGTGAAGTAAGTCAGAAAGAGAAAAATAAGCATCATATATAAATGGAATCTAAAAAGATGGTACTAATGAACCTATTTGTAGGACAGCAACGGAGACTTGTGGATACAGCTGGGGAAGAACAGGGTGGGATGAATTGAGACAGTAGCATTGAAACATATACTTTACCATATGTAAAATAGATAGCCAGTGGGAATTTACAAGGCAAATAATACAGGGAGCTCAAACCCAGTGCTCTATGACAATCTAGAGACACAGGATGGGATGGAAGGTGGGAGAGAGGTTCAAGAGGGAGGGGACATAGGTATACCTATGGCTGATTCATGCTGATGTATGACAGAAACCAACGCACTATTATAAAACAACTACACTCCAATTAAAAATAAATAAAATTTTAAAAAATATGCTTCACCATATAATGTATTAAAAAAAACCAGATATCACAAAGAGTTAACAAAAGGCCTGGATTATAACTAAAATCAACTCAAATCTTAAATATTTAAAACACATACTAAAGGTAAACTATTCAAGCTTTCCTTTATTTTATTACAAACATAATTCTTAATAAAAAGAAAAGATAGGCCAACAATCACTTTTTAAAGTTCCCTTCTAGTTCTTCTTTATATGCATATATGATTTGTGATCCTAGTTGGAGGCAGAGTATAAATATCTATTAAAGCAACACAAACATTTAGACACTTAAGACTCTTTGGCAACTGCAATAAGATTCTATTCTGAGTAAATATATTCTCTGTCATGAAAGATATTTAATAATAACACTTTCACACAATCAAGCAGTCCCTAGGATTTTCAGAAATAAACCACCAAATCAAGAAGTAATAGCAATGCATCTATTAGAATGGACAAAATCCAGACCTCTGACACACAAAGACTGGCAAGGATGTGAAACAATGCAAAATTTCAGTGATTGCTGGTGGGAATGCAAAATACTACAGCTTCTTTGAAAGAGAAGCAGTTTCTTACAAAACCAAACATACTCAAAGAAAAACAAACAAGAAAACATACTCAACCATATGATCCAGAAATTGCACTCCTTGGTATTCACCCAAATGAGTTGAAAACTTACATCCACATAGAAAACTGCACACGGGTATTTATAGCAGCTGTATTAATAAATGACAAAACTTAGAAGCAACCAGGATATCCTTCAGCATCAGTGGATAAACTGTGGCAGGTCCAGACAATTCAATGTTATTCAAAAGAAATGAGCTTTCAAGCCATGAAAAGATATGGAGGAATCTTAAATGAATATTACTAAGTGAAAGAAGCCAATCTGCAAAGGCTATATGCTCTATGATTCCAATTATAAGACATTCTAAAAAAGGCAAAACCATGGAGACAAAAAACAAAACCAAACCCTCCAGTGGTTGTCAAGGAGAAGGGGAACAGAGAGATGAACAAGTGAGCCCTAAAGTAAACCATGGTCTCTGGGTGATAATAACGTGTCAGTGTAGGTTCATCTATTGTAACAAATGTACCATTCTGGAGGGGATGTTGAGAATAGATGAGGCTGTGCCTGTGTGGGAGCAGGAAGCATGTGAGAACTCTCTGTACTTTCTGCTATGAACTTAAAACTGCTCCAAAAAATTAAGCTTATTTACATTTTTTAAAAAGCAACAGTACTGTGTTTCAAGGATCTTAGCTACTATAAAGAACACTAAATGCATGCTTTCATATCAGGAGACATACATGGTCCAAAGAAAAGTCATACTCTTGCTTTGTATTTTAAGGGGAACAGGACACAGAGTTGTTTCCCAGGAGCAGACACTGTTACCTTCTTCTTTAGCAAAGTCAAAAGATAAGATAAGAACAAGTCACTATCGCAGCTTAAACAGATGTCCAGTTCCTACTCTGCTTACTCTCCCCATGCAAAAACAACTTGGATCTGGTTGACTTTAGAATGAGAACATTCCACAGGTTTTCATTAGATGAATCTGAAAATGTCAAACTCATTAGTTAAAAGATTCTGATGCCTGTTAAATTCTAAAGAAGTGGTTTATACACAAACTAAAGAGTAAGCACAAAAATTAATTTCCTCCTCAAACAAGAGTAATACTCTGTGTCTCCACCCCACCCCCAACCCCCAGATTTATATGTCGAAGCCCTAACTTTCAATGTGATTATCTAGAGATGGGGCCTTTGGGAGGAAATTAGAGTTAGATGAGGTGATGAGGGTGGGGCCCTCATAATCAAATTAGTGCCTTTATAAGACCAGATACCAGAGAGTTCATCCTCTCTCTCCCTGCACGCATGCACAAAGAGGTTATGTGAGCACACAGTGAAATGGCAGTTGCCTGTAAGCCAAAAGGGGACTTAGAATGAAGCCTACTTTATTGTCACCTTGATCTTAAGATTACCTAGGTTCCAGAATTGTGAGAAATACATTTCTGTTGTTTAAGCTTCCCAGTTCATGATATTTTGTTATGGCAGCCAAAGCACATTAAGAGTTAGTGAAACTAAAAGCAACTCTAATGGCTTGCCCCAATTAAAGCCTGATCCAAACCCATGACTCAGACCCAAGACTTCCAGATTTATATCCATTAATTTTTAAGTGAATTTACTCTCAATGAATACAAATTCACTATAAAACAGAAAATAAAAGTAAATGGTAGCAAACTACGGAAATCAAATTCAGTATTTCAAATTGTGCAAAAATCTTTATAATTCATATCCATATCCCATCTTGCAGATCATACAGGTTACTTTGCTTCCTTCTACTGTATTCATGTGACTATTTTGTTGTTTACTTCAAGTCTGAGATACATAAGTAGGAACAGAAGTTGTGAAATTTAAACAGATTAATTTTGATCCTTCTAAGCAATTTTAATGATGAAAATGAAGCCTTATCATTTGGTGGGTCAGGTATTTTAGACTAGTAACTACAAGCTTCTTGTGAAATATACAGTGTCTTCAGTAAAGTCAGTTCAGTCGCTCAGTCGCATCCGACTCTTTGCGACCCCATGAATCACAGCACACCAGGCCTCCCTGTCCATCACAAACTCCCGGAGTTCACTCAGACTCACATCCATCGAGTCAGTGATGCCATCCAGCCATCTCATCCTCTGTCGTCCCCTTCTCCTCCTGCCCCCAATCCCTCCCAGCATCAGAGTCTTTTCCAATGAGTCAACTCTTCGCATGAGGTGGCCAAAGTACTGGAGTTTCAGCTTTAGCATCATTCCTTCCAAAGAAATCCCAGGGCTGATCTCCTTCAGAATGGACTCGTTCGATCTCCTCGCAGTCCAAGGGACTCTCAAGAGTCTTCTCCAACACCACAGTTCAAAAGCATCAATTCTTTGGCGCTCAGCCTTCTTCACAGTCCAACTCTCACATCCATACATGACCACAGGAAAAACCATAGCCTTGACTAGACGAACCTTTGTTGGCAAAGTAATGTCTCTGCTTTTGAATATGCTACCTAGGTTGGTCATAACTTTCCTTCCAAGGAGTAAGCGTCTTTTAATTTCATGGCTGCAGTCACCATCTGCAGTGATTTTGGAGTCCCAAAAAATAAAGTCTGACACTGTTTCCACTGTTTCCCCATCTATTTCCCATGAAGTGATGGGACTGGATACCATGATCTTTGTTTTCTGAATGTTGAGCTTTAAACCAGCTTTTTCACTCTCCTCTTTCACTTTCATCAAGAGGCTTTTTAGTTCCTCTTCACTCTCTGCCATAAGGGTGGTGTCATCTGCATATCTGAGGTTATTGATATTTCTCCCGGCAATCTTGATTCCAGCTTGTGTTTCTTCCAGTCCAGCGTTTCTCATGATGTACTCTGCATAGAAGTTAAATAAGCAGGGTGACAACATACAGCCTTGACATACTCCTTTTCCTATTTGGAACCAGTGTGTTGTTCCATGTCCAGCTCTAACTGTTGCTTCCTGACCTGCATACAGACTTCTCAAGAGGCAGGTCAGGTGGTCTGGTATTCCCATCTCTTTCAGAATTTTCCACAGTTTATCGTGCTCCACACAGTCAAAGGCTTTGGCATAGTCAATAAAGCAGAAATAGATGTTTTTCTGGAATTCTCTTGCTTTTTCCATGATCCAGCAGATGTTGACAATTTGATCTCTGGTTCCTCTGCCTTTTCTAAAACCAGCTTGAACATCAGGAAGTTCACGGTTCACATATTGCTGAAGCCTGGCTTGGAGAATTTTGAGCATTACTTTACTAGCGTGTGAGATGAGTGCAATTGTGCGGTAGTTTGAGCATTCTTTGGCATTGCCTTTCTTTGGGATTGGAATGAAAACGGCCCTTTTCCAGTCCTGTGGCCACTGCTGAGTTTTCCAAATTTGCTGGCATATTGAGTGCAGCACTTTCACAGAATCATCTCTCAGGATTTGGAATAGCTCAACTGGAATTACATCACCTCCACTAGCTTTGTTCGTAGTGATGCTTTCTAAGGCCCACTTGACTTCACATTCCAGGATGTCTGGCTCTAGGTCAGTGATCACAACATCGTGATTATCTGGGACGTGAAGATCTTTTTTGTATAGTTCTTCTGTGTATTCTTGGCACCTCTTCTCGATGTCTTCTGCTTCTGTTAGGTCCATACCATTTCTGTCCTTTATTGAGCCCATCCTTGCATGAAATGTTCCCTTGGTATCTCTAATTTTCTTGAAGAGATCTCCAGTCTCTCCCATTCTGTTGTTTTCCTCCATTTCTTTGCACTGATCACTGAAGAAGTCTTTCTTATCTCTTCTTGCTATTCTTTGGAACTCTGCATTCAGATGCTTATATCTTTCCTTTTCTCCTTTGCCTTTCGCCTCCCTTCTTTTCACAGCTATTTGTAAGGCCTCCCCAGACAACCATTTTGCTTTTTTGCATTTCTTTTCCATGGGGATTTACATGATTCTTATTTCCCCCAATACTTGGCAGAATACTGTGCACACAGTTTAATGAATATGGAATGAAAGAAAGATTCCTACCCCCACACCTGTTTCATCATCAGATTAGAGTAACCACTTAAATTCTGCATTATCTATCATTCAATGTACCTACCTAGTTAGAAGAAAATTAACCTGGTGGAATGTTAAAAGGGCTTACAATTTAATAAAGAATTGTAACAAAATAATGAAAGAATAACAAAATAATAAAATTCAATTAAAAGATATTCTATGAAAGAGTGTTGTTTTGTATTTCCAAATCTACTAATCATGCCAGCTTTCAAATCTTCATATTCTGAAAGCCTGAAAGAATAGCCTAGTATCTGCTTCAGCAAAGATCTCTTGAGGTTAGATATCTTGAAAGCAATTTGCTGTTTCCATATTACCCTAGTCTAATTACAGAACATTATATTAGGATTATATTAAATTACACTGTTACTCAACAAAAAGATCTACAAGTTTTGTGATTCTGGAACAAATTTAGATGATAAATCAGAAATCATGAAAAGTCAATAGTGATTCTATTGATTTGATTCTAATCATTTTCCTCCAAACAGATGTCTCAGTTCAGTTCAGTTCGGTCACTCAGTCATGTCCAACTCCTTGCGATCCCATGGAATGCAGCATGCCAGGCTTCCCTGTCCATAACCAACTCCTGGAGCTTGTTCAAACTCATGTCCATTGAGCTGGTGATACCATCCAACCATCTCATCCTCTGTCACTCCCTTCTCCTCCTGCCCTCAATCCTTCCCAGCATCAGGGTCTTTTCCAATGAGTCAATTCTTTGCATCAGGTGGCCAAAGTACTGGAGCTTCAGCTTCAGCATCAGCCCTTCCCATGAATATTCAGGACTGATTTTCTTTACAACTGACTGGTTTGATCTCCTTGCAGGCCACGGGGTTCAGATGTCTACCCCTGTCTTACGCTTCTGCTACATAGGTAATAAACAGTCTTTGGGCAGGTGTCTACAAGGGATCTTTTAAAGTAATTATAACTAATAGTATCTCTGAAATTACTCCACATTTTAATCAAATTCAAGTTGCATAAAACTGCAAAAGGGGAAAAAATTGAAACTCACAAACTTTTATAAGATAATAAAATAGCCACAAAGCTATTAAAAAAAAAAAACCAGCAGTGAAACAGAACCTAAAAAAAACAGACCAGGAATTTAAGATTCTGTCTTCATGGCAAATCTTTAGGATACCTCCTGCATTGGACCAGATTCTTCCAAAAAAAATAATCCCATGTCATTGATAAGAACCAAAATTTACCAAGTTTTCTAATGTTATAATATGAAACACTATAAGCCAAGACCCGGTCATTTTCTGGCTATAAACCTAGTGACTATCTCCTATGTTTCTTTTTATGCAGTCTGTTATTAAACTGCTGACAAATGTAATTTAAGTCCAAAACACTCTTCAGAACACATTATAAGAAAAAAATATTCAAGTTAAATAAAGGTTCAAAAATTCTAATTTTTCAGTCTGTACCTACATAATAGCTTCCCAGGTGGCTCAGTAGTAAAGAATCTACCTGCAGTGCAGGAGACCCAGTTCAAACCCTGGTCAGAAATATAACCCTGGAGAAGGAAATGGCAACTCACTCCAGTATTCTTGACTGAGAAATCCAATGGACAGAGAAAACTAGGTAGCTACAGTTCAAGAAGTCGCAAAAAAATCGGACACAACTTAGTGACTAAACAACAACAAAGACCATATAATGAAGGAAACTTAGTAAGTTAATAAAAGAAATAAAGAAAGCAATAGCACTGCCAATTTTGGACTGCTTCTTAGAGACTAAGATGAAAAAAACTCATGCAAAACAGGTAAGTAAATGAATGTTCCTGGCAGCATCATTTATAATTGGCAAGGTATGGAAGCAACCTAGGTACTCATCAACAGATGAATGGATAAAGAAGATGTGGTATATACATACACACACACACACACACACACACACACACACACGAAGAGACAAAATAGGGTTGCTGTGGGAGAAAGGGGGGTATTATGGGATTACATGATATCATGTGTGAAACTTTTGAAAACTGTAAAGAATTACAGAATTTAAAGAATCTCTCATTCAATAAAAGAAAAAAAAAATGCACACACACACAAACCAGGTAAGTAAAGAAAGGTAAAGCAAACTCATCAATCACTCTTTTCCCCCAAAATAAGGCTGCTGCTGCTGCTGCTGCTAAGTCACTTCAGTCGTGTCCGACTCTGTGCGACCCCATAGACGGAAGCCCACCAGGCTCCTTCGTCCCTGGGATTCTCCAGGAAAGAACACTGGATCGGGTTGCCATTTCCTTCTCCAATGCATGAAAGTGAAAAGTGAAAGTGAAGTCGCTCAGTCGTGTCTGACTCTTAGCGACCCCATGGACTGCATGCAGCCTACCAGGCTCCTCCGTCCATGGGATTTTCCAGGCAAGAGTACTGGAGTGGGGTGCCATTGCCTTCTCCGAAAATAAGGCTGGGTTGGTTTAATTCTCAGAAACAATGACCAACAGAATATATTTACATAACACTTTAATGCTTCTGTAAACGATTAAACTCAAGAATGTAACACGTTTTAAACAATTACAAATGTTTATCTCAAGTATTATAATGAAAGACAGAAAATATATTTCTGAGTAAAAGCCAGGATTTTCTCTAGTAAAAATTCTTTAGGCTAGGATTCCCTCTATTCATTGGAGAACCAAAGACTGACTTGGATCTGTTGTTAAGTGACTATTTATGTCACAACCTAATGTTTAGGATGCTTCTAAATTACACTCTTTAGTAGAAGCTCAGGCAATGGCACCCCACACCAGTACTCTTGCCTGCAAAATCCATGGATGGAGGAGCCTGGTAGGCTGCAGTCCATGGGGTCGCTAAGAGTCGGACACGACTGAGCGACTTCACTTTCACTTTTCACTTTCATGCATTGGAGCAGGAAATGGCAACCCACTCCAGTGTTCTTGCCTGGAGAATCCCAGGGATGGGGGAGCCTGGCGGGCTTCCGTCTATGGGGTCGCACAGAGTCGGACACGACTGACGAGACTTAGCAGCAGCAGCAGCAGCATGGTTATTAATTGGCTTTCATTCTGCCAAGTTACTTTTACCAAATAACTTACTCATCTTCTATGTTCTTCCGGTTTGGTATAGGACTTCTGTCTCTGTCAGCAAGGGGGAAAAAAAAATCCATGATGAAGAACAGTGAAAGTTTCCTCCTGTTAAATACTCCAAGCAACACATTAGCCTTTAACTTCATGGAAAAAGAATTTAACCTTTTCTAAAAGAACATTTTGTGGCCAGCTCAGGTATGTTTATGGGAATGTCTCCAGAAGCAATTACAAAGTTAAAAAAAATACCCATTCTTCCCTTTCTCTTGACAGACCATAAAGCCTTCTCCTAGGAAAGAGCACATGATTAGTGTGCTAATCAAGTTCCTAAATTAATATTTATGTAAAAAAAATAAAAATACTTTTCAAGAAACAGATTGCTTAGAGGTCATCTTTCATTATAACCAGAGCCCCACAACCAGCTGAAATTCATAGGTTTGCAATAGAAGACAAAGTCCTGATCCTGCAGAAATAAAAATGTCTTAATAATAAAGGAAAAATAAGAATAAGAGAAAAGATAAACACTGCACTAGCTGTACTTATTCATAAGACCATTAAAGAACCATTGGGCAGGCTTTAAAATGTATGAGAGACAACAGAGATACAAAACCTGAAGAAAAGAATATACAAACATATTTAATTATTTGCAGCTTCAAAGCAGAACATATCTCCATTATAAAGGAGTTCAAAAGAAATACACCTGAGGGCACAGGTTCCTACATCCAATCTATCTGTCAGGATAAAATACAGCTCAATTAAATTATATAAAAGCTTATAAAATCAACCTGTATGTGACTTGATCAAAAATGGTCCTCATACAATATTATTATATTATTATTCACCCTTAAAAAAGAATTTGTCAATATGCAACAACATGGATGAACCCTGAGGACATATTATTAAGAGATATAAGCCAGTCAAAGAAAGACAAATACTTGTCTTTGTCCACTTGAATGAGTAACCTAAAACAGTCAAATTAATAGAATCAAAGAGTGGAAAGGTGATGCCAGGGGGGTAATGGGGAGTTATTAATCAATGGACATGAAGTTTGAGTTGAGTAGTTGAATAACCTCTAGAGACCTGAAACACAACACTGTACCTGCAGTCAGTGATATTATATTGTATACCTAAAAATTTAAATAAAAAGAAAGGTTTCTTTGCTCAATGGAGGAAACATGAGAAAAAAAATGGTTATTTTTTTGGGGGGAAGTAGTATTCTCTATCCATTATAAGTCAAAAACTGGAAACTTATCAAATCCCCATCAACAGTAGAATGGATAAGCATATTGTGATATATTCAAACATTGGTGTATTCAGTGCTGCTGCTAAGTTGCTTCAGTCGTGTCCAACTGTGTGACCCCATAGACGGTAACCCACCAGGCTCCCCTGTCCCTGGGATTCTCCAGGCAAGAACACTGGAGTGGGTGGTGTATTCAGCAGAAGTTCGTAAATTTTTCCTGTAAAGGGCAGACAATAAATAGTTTAGGCTTTGCCAACGATCCCATCTCTACTGCAACTACTTAACTCTGCCCTTGTAGAGCAAAAGCAACCATACACTTTATTATGGACCCTGAAATCTGAATTTCATATAATTTTCACGTGTCACAAAAATTTTTTTAACCATTAGAAAACATAGAAACTATTCTCAGCCCACTGGCTGCACAAAAAGAGGCAGGGGGCCAGATTTAGCCTGTGTGGTGTAGTTTACTGACCGCTGCTCTACAGCAATAAGAATGAATGATCTACAACTGTATGCAATAATGCTGAATCTCATAAACATGTTGAGTGAAAGAAGCCAGACACAAGAATACGTACTATAAGATTCGCAAAAAGCAAAACTAAACTATGTCATTAGTACAGATGGCTAACAAACACATGAAAAGATGCTCAACATCACTCATTATCAGAGAAATGCAAATCAAAACCACAAAGAGGTAGCATTTCATGCCATTCAGAATGGCTGCTATCTAAAAGTCTACAAGCAATAAATGCTGGAGAGGGTATGGAGAAAAGGGAACCCTCTTACACTGTTGGTGAGAATGCAAACTAGTACAGCCACTACGGAGAACAGTGTGGAGATTCCTTAATAAACTGGAAATAGAACTGCCATACGACCCAGCAATCCCACTGCTGGGCATACACACCAAGGAAACTAGAATTGAAAGAGACACGTGTACCCCAATGTTCATCACAACACTGTTTATAATAGCCAGGACATGGAAGCAACCTAGATGTCCATAAGGAGATGAATGGATAAGAAAGCTGTGGTACATATACACAATGGAGTATTACTCAGCCATTAAAAAGAATACATTTGAATCAGCTCTAATGAGGTGGATGAAACTGGAGCCTATTATACAGAGTGAAGTAAGCCAGAAAGAAAAACACCAATACAGTATACTAACGCATATATATGGAATTTAGAAAGATGGTAATGATAACCCTGTATATGAGACAGCAAAAGAGACACAGATGTATAGAACAGTCTTTTGGACTCTGTGGGAGAGGGAGAGGCTGGGATGATTTGGGAGAATGGCATTGAAACATGTATAATATCATATGTGAAACTAATCGCCAGTCCAGGTTTGATGCATGATACAGGATGCTCAGGGCTGGTGCACTGGGATGACCCAGAGGGATGGTATGGGGAAGGAGGTGGGAGGGAGGTTCAGGATGAGGAACACATGTACACCTGTGGTGAATTCATGCTGATGTATGGCTAAACCAATAAAATATTGTAAAGTAATTAGCCTCTAATTAAATAAATTTATACTTTAAAAAAATTTTTAATAAATTTTAAAAATTAAAAAAAAAACAAAAAACTAAACTGTGTCATTAGTAGTTAGGAGAGTGGCTCCCTTGGAGGTGGGTGCCTAGAGAAAGCATAAGATGGGCTCTGGAGTGATGACAGCATTTGGCTTCTTGATCAAGGCACTGGTTATATAGGTATATTCAGTTTGGGAAAATTCATTAAGCTGCACAAGTGATTTATGTACCTTTCTGTATGTATGCAATACTCAACAAGTTTTTTAAAATAAAATTTAAGTGTTCCTTCTAGGAAACTAACTGAAAAGCCAGAAAAGATACAAAGTCCACTGACTTTAGGAACAGATAATTAAAGAGATCTAAACAAGAGTATATCTCATGTATGATATATACCTCATGTACAGGTGTGGAATCCTTAACAGAAAAATTAAGTCATTTTATATCTCTATACCAAAAAACTGATTATATACCAACCAAATCTGGATGGTAAAAATAACATACTAGGAGATTCTGTTCTAAACATCAAATGTATATAAAGTTAATATCTATCACCTTGATTTTAAGTAAAATCTAGCAGAAGAAAATCAAAGATACTAATGACTTAAGATTCATTATCCTAGGGAGTGTCTGTCATTGACTTTCAAGGATCAAAAAACATTATTAGAGGCAAAAGGGAGGCAGTACATAAAAAATGAATACATTTTCTGCCATCATCCTTTTATGCACATATTCTTGCTTACTGTATCCAGGATATCCCAGCCTCACCAAATGTGAGGTTTGGGAGGCAGGACAATTGACAGTTTGGTTCATTCATTTTTCCAGTGCCAAGCACAGGACCTGGAACATAGCTGCTATTGTTGCTGTTCAGTCACTCAAAGTGTCTGACTCTTTGCAACCCCATGGACTGCAGCACGCCAGGCTTCTGAGTCCTTCACCAACTCCTGGAGCTTGCTCAATCTCATTTCCATTGAATCAATGATGCCATCCAACCATCTAATACTCTGTTGTCCCCTTTTCTTTCTGCCGTCAATCTTTCCCAGCATCAGGGTCTTTTCTAAAGAGTCAGTTGTTGGCATCAGGTGGCCAAAGTACTGGAGTTTCAGCTTCAGCATCAGTCCTTCCAATGGATATTCAGGACTGATTCCCTTTAGGATAGACTGGTTGGATCTCCTTGCAGTCCAAGGGACTCTCAAGAGTCTTCTCCAACAGCATAGTTTAAAAGCATCAGTTCTTCAGCGCTCAGCCTTCTTTACGGTCCAACTCTCACATTTACACATGACTACTGGAGAAACCACAGCTTTGACTAGACGGACCTTTGTTGGCAAAGTAATGTCTCTGCTTTTTAATACACTGTCTAGGTTTGTCATAGCTTTCCTTCCAAAGACCAAGTGTCTTTTAATTTCATGGCTGCAGTCATGATCTGCAGTGATTTTGGAGCCCAAGAAAACAAAGTCTCTCACTATTTCCATTGTTTCCCCATCCATTTGCCATGAAGTGATGGGACCAGAGGCCATAATCTTAGTTTTCTGAATGTTGAGTTTTAAGTCAACTTTTTCTCTCTTGTTTTTCAACCTCATCAAGAGGCTCTTTAATTCCCCTTCACTTCCTGCCATAAGGGTGGTGTCATCTGCATATCTGAGGTTATTGATATTTCTCCTGGCAATCTTGATTCCAAATTATGCTGCATCCAGCCCAGCATTTCACATGATGTACTCTGCATATAAGTTAAATACAGTCTTGACGTAGTCCTTCCCAATTTGGGATCAGTCTGTTGTTCCATGTCCAGTTCTAACTGTTGCTTCTTGAACTGCAAACAGATTTCTCAAGAGGCAGGTAAGGTGGTCTGGTATTCCCATCTCTTGAAGAATCTTCCACACTTTGTTGTGATCCACACAGTCAAAGGCTCTTGCGTAGTCAATGAAGCAGAAGTAGATGTTTTTCTGGAATTATCTTGCTTTTTCTACGATCCAACATATCTTGGCAATTTGATCTCTGGTTCCTCTGCTTTTTCTAAAACTGACTTGTACACCTGGAAGTTCTCAGTTCATGTACTGTTGAAGCCTAGTTTGGAGAATTTTGAGCATTACTTTGCTAACATGTGAAATGAGTGCAACTGTGTGGTAGTTTGAACATTTGTGGACATTGCCCTTCTTTGGGACTGGAATGAAAACTGATCTTTTCCAGTCCTGTGGCCATTGCTGAGTTTTCCAAATATGCTGGCCTATTGATTGCAGCACTCTCACAGCATCCTGTTTTAAGATTTGAAATAACTCAGAGGGAATTCCATCACCTCCACTAGCTTTGTCCCTAGTAATGCTTCCTAAGACCCACTTGACTTTGTATTCTAGGATGTCTGGCTCTAGGTAGGTAACCACACCATCTTCATTATCTGGGTCATTATGATCTCTTTTGTATAGTTCTTCTGTGTATTCTTGCCACCTCTTCTTAATATCTTCTGCTTCTGTTAGTTCCATACCATTTCTGTCTTTAACTGTGCCCATCTTTGTGTAAAATATTCCCCTGGTATCTCTAATTTTCTTGACGAGATCTCTAGTCTTTCCCATTCTATTGTTTTCTCTATTTCTTTGCGTTGGTCAATGAGGAAGGCTTTCTTGTATCTCCTTGCTATTCTTTGGAACTCTGCATCCAGATGGGTTTATCTTTCCTTTTCTCCTTTGCCTTTCACATCTTTTCTCAGCTATTTATAAGGCCTCCTCAGACAACCATTTTGCCTTTTTGCATTTCTTTTTCTTGGGGATGGTTTTGATCACTGCCTCCTGTACAACGTTATGAACCTCCATCCATAGTTCCTCAGGCACTCTATCAAATCTAATCCCTTGAATCTATTTGTCACTTCCACTGTATAATCATAAGGGATTTGATTTAGGTCATACCTGAATGGCCTAGTGTTTTCCCTACTTTCTTCAATTTAAGTCTGAATTTTGCAATAAGGATTTCATGATCTGAGCCACAATCAGCTCCTGGTCTTGTTTTTGCTGACTGTATAGAGCTTCTCCATCTTTGGCTGCAAAGAATATAATCTATCTGATGTCGGTATTGAGCATCTGGTGGTGTCCATGTGTAGAGCTGTCTCTTGTGTTGTTGGAAGAGAGAGTTTGCTATGACCAGTGTGTTCTCTTGGCAAAACTGTTAGCCTTTGCCCTGCTTCATTTTGTACTCCAAGGCCAAACTTTCCTGCTACTTCAGGTATCTCTTGACTTCCTACTTTTGCATTCCAATCCCCTATGATGAAAAGGACATCTTTTTTTGGTTTTAGAAGGTCATGTAGTCTTCATTGAACCATTCAACTTCAGCTTCTTTGGCATCAGTAGTTGGGGCATAGACTTGGATCACTGTGATACTGAATGGTTTGCCTTGGAAACGAACAGAGATCACTCTGTCATTTTTGAGACTGCATCCAAGTACTGCATTTCGGACTCTTTTGTTGACTATGAGGGCTACTCCATTTCTTCTAAGGGATTCTTGCCCACAGTAGTGGATATAATGGTCATTTGAATTAAGTTCACCCTTTCTAGTCCATTTTAGTTCAATGATTCCTAAAATGACGATGTTCACTCTTGCCATCTCCTGTTTGACCACTTCTAATGTACATTGATTCATGGACCTAACATTCCAGGTTCCTATGCAGTATTGTTCTTTACAACATTGGACTTTCACCACGAAACACATCCATACTTGGGCACTATTTCTTCTTTAGCTCGGCCTCTTCATTCCTTCTGGAGCTATGTCACTGCTCTTCTCAAGTAACATTTTGGGCACCTACCAACCTAGGGAGTTCATGTTTCAGTATCCTATCATTTTGCCTTTTCATACTGTTCATGGGGTTCTCAAGACAAGAATGTTGAAGTGGTTTGCCACGCCTTCCTCCAGGGGACCACGTTTTGCCAGAACTCCCCACCATGACCCTTGGGTGGCCCTACACCACATGGCTCATATTTCATTGAGTTAGACAAGGTTGTGATCCATGTGATAAGTTTGATAGTTTTCTGTGATTGTGGTTTTCATTCTGTCTGCCCTCTTGGATAAGAATAAGAGGCTTATAGAAGCTTCCTGATGGGAGGGACTGGCTGTGGGGTAAAACGGGTGTTGCTCTGATGGGTGGGACCATGCTAAGTAAATCTTTCAGATCAGATCAGATCAGATGAGTCGCTTGTGTCTGACTCTTTGCGACCCCATGAATCGCAGCATGCCAGGCCTCCCTGTCCATCACCAACTCCTGGAGTTCACTCAGACTCATGTCCATCGAGTCAGTGATGCCATCCAGCCATCTCATCCTCTGTCGTTGCCTTCTCCTCTTGCCCCCAATCCCTCCCAGCATCAGAGTCTTTTCCAGTGAGACAACTCTTCGCATGAGGTGGCCAAAGTACTGGAGTTTCAGCTTTAGCATCATTCCTTCCAAAGAAATCCCAGGGCTGATCTCCTTCAGAATGGACTGGATGGATTTCCTTGCAGTACAAGGGACTCTCAAGAGTCTTCTCCAACACCACAGTTCAAAGGCATCAATTCTTTGGCGCTCAGCCTTCTTCACAGTCCAACTCTCACATCCATACATGACCACAGGAAAAACCATAGCCTTGACTAGATGAACCTTTGTTGGCAAAGTAATGTCTCTGCTTTTGAATATGCTATCTAGATTGGTCATAACTTTCCTTCCAAGGAGTAAGCGTCTTTTAATTTCATGGCTGCAGTCACCATCTGCAGTGATTTTGGAGTCCCAAAAAATAAAGTCTGACACTGTTTCCACTGTTTCCCCATCTATTTCCTATGAAGTGATGGGACCGGATGCCCTGATCTTTGTTTTCTGAATGTTGAGCTTCAAGCCAACTTTTTCACTCTCCACTTTCACCTTCATCAAGAGGCTTTTGAGTTCCTCTTCACTTTGTGCCATAAGGGTGGTGTCATCTGCATATCTGAGGTTATTGATATTTCTCCCGGCAATCTTGATTCCAGCTTGTGTTTCTTCCAGTCCACCATTTCTCATGATGTACTCTGCATAGAAGTTAAATAAACAGGGTGACAATATACAGCCTTGACGAACTCCTTTTCCTATTTGGAACCAGTCTGTTGTTCCATGTCCAGCTCTAACTGTTGCTTCCTGACCTGCATACAAATTCCTCAAGAGGTAGATCAGGTGGTCTGGTATTCCCATCTCTTTCAGAATTTTCCACAGTTTATTGTGCTCCACACAGTCAAAGGCTTTGGCATAGTCAATAAAGCAGAAATAGATGCTTTTCTGGAACTCTCTTTTTTTTCCCATGATCCAGTGGATGTTGACAATTTGATCTCTGGTTCCTCTGCCTTTTCTAAAACCAGCTTGAACATCAGGAAGTTCACGGTTCACATATTGCTGAAGCCTGGCTTGGAGAATTTTGAGCATTACTTTACTAGCGTGTGAGATGAGTGCAATTGTGTGGTGGTTTGAGCATTCTTTGGCATTGCCTTTCTTAGGGATTGGAATGAAAACGGCCCTTTTCCAGTCCTGTGGCCACTGCTGAGTTTTCCAAATTTGCTGGCATATTAACTGCAGCACTTTCACAGCATCATCTTTCAAGATTTGGAATAGCTCAACTGGAATTCCATCACCTCCACTAGCTTTGTTCATAGTGATGCTTTCTAAGGCCCACCTGACTTCACATTCCAGGATGTCTGGCTCTAGGTCAGTGATCACACCATCGTGATTATCTGGGTCGTGAAGATCTTTTTTGTACAGTTCTTCTGTGTATTCTTGCCATCTCTTCTTAATATCTTCTGCTTCTGTTAGGTCCATACCATTTCTGTCCTTTATCGAGCCCATCTTTGCATGAAATAAATGTTCCTTTGGTATCTCTGATTTTCTTGAAGAGATCCCTAGTCTTTCCCATTCTGTTGTTTTCCTCTATTTCTTTGCATTGATCTTTAGATTAAATCTTTAATCTGGAACTCAGTAGGTGTGCAATAAATGTTCACTAGACACAAGGGGCTTCCCTGGTGGCTCAGAGGTTAAAGCGTCTGCCTCCAACGCAGGAGACCTGGGTTCAATCCCTGGGTCGGGAAGATGCCCTGGAGAAGGAAGTGGTAACCCACTCCAGTATTCTTGCCTAGAGAATCCCATGGACAGAGGAGCCCAGCAAGCTACAGTCCACAGGGTCACAAAGAGTCGGACACAACTGAGCGACTTCACTTCACTTCAGACACACAGAAGCAACCTGATGTCCACTGACAGATGAACAGATAAAGAAGTTGTGGTACATATACACAATGGAATACTACTCAGACATAAAAAGGAACACATTTGAGTCAGTTCTAATAAAGTGGATAAACCTAGAGCCTATTATACAGAGTTGAAGTAAGTCAGAAAGAGAACGGTAAATATCATACACTAACACATATATGTGAACACATATATATGGAATCTAGAAAGATGGTACCAAAGAATTTATTTGCAGGGCAGCAGTAGAGTAACAGACATAGAGAACAGACTTACAGACATGGGGAGAGGGGAGGAGAGAGTGTGGAGAGAGTAACATGGAAACTTACATTCAGTTCAGTTCAGTTCAGTTCAGTTGCTCAGTTGTGTCTGACTCTTTACAGCCCCATGAATCGCGGCATGCCAGGCCTCCCTGTCCATCACCAACTCCCGGAGTTCACTCAGACTCACTTCCATCGAGTCAGTGATGCCATCCAGCCATCTCATCCTCTGTCGTCCCCTTCTCCTCCTGCCCCCAATCCCTCCCAGCATCAGAGTCTTTTCCAGTGAGTCAACGCTTCGCATGAGGTGGCCAAAGTACTGGAGTTTCAGCTTTAGTATCATTCTTTCCAAAGAAATCCCCAGGCTGATCTCCTTCAGAATGCACTGGTTGGATCTCCTTGCAGTCTAAGGGACTCTCAAGAGTCTTCTCCAACACCACAGTTCAAGTAAAATCGATAGCTAACAGCAATTTGCTGTATGTTTCAGGAAATTAAATAGGGGCTCTGTATCAACGTAGAGGGGTGGGATGGGGAAGGAAATGGGAGGGAGTTCAAGGAGGGGATATATGTATACCTATGGCTGATTCATGCTGAGGTTTGACAGAAAACAAAGGTCTATAGAAAACTGAGGAAGAGATCAGATGTCATGACAGAGAATAGTATCTTTCAGAGATAATTTCACACTGGCATATAAAGATATTAATTTAATCATATATACAGCACACATAACACAACCCATACCAAAATTTTTATAATATGGCTTTTTAAAAAAACTGAATTAGTTGAAACAAATTTTTCATTAAAGATGAACCATAATGGAGGTTGAAATTTATGAAAACTACATTCTAAGTTAAAGCCAAAAAACATAGGTGCGTTATGACCAAAAAACCCGTGACTTATTGTATGTCTGTAGTTCTCATAGATCAGTTGGTAAAGAATCCACCTGCAATGCAGGAGACCCCAGTAAAAGATTATAAATAAGGATCCATTCTAGCAGAACATATCATTTATGCCTTTCTTATGACATTTACCATGTAATACAGGATTCTTCAAGGCATGGGCTGTGATAATCACTTCTATAAACAGAACAGGGTACACAGCATATTTTTAGTTTAGTTGCTAAGTGATGTCTGACTCTTTTTGTGACCTCATGGATGGTAGCCTCCTCTGTCCGTGGAATTTTCCAAGCAAGAATACTGGAGTGGTTGCCATTTCCTTGTCCAGGGGATCTTCCTGATCCAGGGACTGAAACCATGTCTCTTGCATTAACAGGTAGATTCTTTACCACTGAGCCACCAGGGAAGCCCATATAACATATTAGAGACTTGGTAAAAACAGCTATCCCTTGGTGCCCACAGGTCACCGATGCTCAAGTCTCTTAAATGAAATGGCACAGTATAGTTGTCCCTCTGTATCCTCTGATGCAGAAGCCATGAATAAACAAGACTGACTGCACTTGATAGGTAAATCAAAGATAGAAATTCTCTTTAAAAATATTCCTACTGGACTTCCCTGGTGGTAGAGTGGATAAGAATCTGCCTGACAATGCAGGGGACACAGGTTTTTGTTTGGGTTTTTTTTTTAATTAATTTATTTATTTTTTAATTGAAGGATAATTGCTTTACAGAATTTTGTTGTTTTCTGTCAACCCTCAACATGAATCAGCCACAGGGGGACACAGGTTTGATCCCTGGTTAGGGAAGATCCCACATGCCAAGGAGCAACTAAAGCCGACATACCGCAACGACTGAGCCCGCGTGCTGCAACCACTAAAACCTGCATGCCTAGAGCCTGTGCTCCAACAAGAGAAGCCATCACAGTGAAAACCTGCGCTCCCCAACGAGAGAGCAGCCTCCACTCACTCTAACTAGCAAAAGCCCGCATGCAGCAGTGAAGATCCAGCATAACCAAAATTAAAATTAAAAAATTAAAAAATACATATTCTTACCCAGGAACTCCTTCAATCCAAGTCAAGTTTTCAGACCTGGAAACTTGCTTTGAGAAAAGGAGACCTAGAAACTTGCTCTGAGAAAAGAACCAAAAATAGGTCTTCAATTAATATGGATTTTACTCTAAACTAAGAAAGAAAGAAAAAAGCTTACAGAACACCTCATTACAGGTCACTTGAGTCTACTCACATATTTTGCAAACTCTACTTGGCAATATGCAATTGCTGCTTTATCATATGATGTCCAGTGACATAAAAACCTAACATCAAACAGTTGTTTGCCAGTCCTTCAGAGAGGCAGGAGTACATCTCATGAGTTATCATCTGAATTTCCAAAGTCAGGAAAGGGCAAGATGGGGTAGGAGATTAAGAGGTACAAACCATTATGTATAAAAGAAACTAGCTACGAGGATATATTGTACAGCACAGGGAATATAGCCAATATTTTATAGTAACTATAGAAGGAGTATAACCTTTAAAAATTGTGAATTACTATCTTGTACACCTATAACTTATATAATATGGTACATCAACTATACCTCAATTAAAAACATAAAAATAAAATTAAATTTTAAAAAATTCTCAATGAAATTAGCAAAATTTATTTACACAAAACCTAGAGAACTGTAGCAAAAGGAATCTGTTTACAGAGCTTTACATTTTCCAGAAAATGATATTTCTAAATTCAAAATATCTAACCAAATATTTAGACCTCTTTTGGATAACAAATTCTTATTATTGAGTAGGCAACTTTGTTTTCTAAACTAAGAACAATTTAAGAAGAACATTTTAAATGTTATGTTGCTTCCAACCTATTTTATCAGTGTATTAGCAAGCCAATATTCTACCGCCACCTAAAGTAGAAAAAGAGAATCACTGCTTATAGTTAAGACAGAAGACAACTGAATCCTGAAAATATGACAGAATAAGTCAAATGCATTCAGTCTCTCCTACTCATGTCTCTTGATCTAAACATTTTAAGATCAGATATTTTGCATCCATTTTTTATACTTAATTTAACTTATTACCTATTATTTGTTGTTCAAAACATATATGGGTGAAGTTCATTCTTAAAGTGAGTTAAGTATCAAAAAGATACTGCTTTACGTACTTTTCTTTATTTGAAAAGAGAGGCCAGTAACAGATTTTAAAATATCTTACATAGTAAAATCTTTCTACATTATATAATAAATCCAAAAACTGTACTGCAGAGACAACAAAGCTCAACATTCAAAAGCATGATGGATTTTCACAATGGGCTTTTTCATAAGAATCCAGTACTGCATATACGCCACAAGATAAATTTCAAAAGTGAAGCTGGTAAAACCATTATTTGACAACAACAAAATCACTAATGAGCAGTAACTTGAGTTGTTTTATAAACTTGATATCAAATTCACTTTTAAGCCTCTGCTTTTACTATAAATACTTTCAACAAAACTAGAATCAAATTGTGCTTTTAAAATAATATATACCAAGGAATTCCCTGGCAGTCCAGTGGTTGGGACTCTGTGCTTTCACTGCTGAAAGGGTCCAGGTTCAATCCCTGGTGGGGAATTAGGATCCCATAAGTTGCATGGCATGGCCAAAAATAAAAAATAAATAAATAATATATACCAAGGAATTCCCTGGCAGTCCAGTGGTTGGGACTCTGTGCTTTCACTGCTGAAAGGGTCCAGGTTCAATCCCTGGTGAGGGAATTAGGATCCCATAAGTTGCATGGCATGGCCAAAAAAATAAAAAATAAATAAATAATATATACCAAGGAATTCCCTGGCAGTCCAGTGGTTGGGACTCTGTGCTTTCACTGCTGAAAGGGTCCAGGTTCAATCCCTGGTGAGGGAATTAGGATCCCATAAGTTGCATGGCATGGCCAAAAAAATAAAAAATAAATAAAGGAAGCTGCCATACAAACACAAGTTAGCTAAAATGACAGAGGACTAGGATTAAATTTTTTAAAATAAATAATAACAGCAACATATACCAATAATAAAAGTAAACACACACACCACAGTATGCAAAACATCAAACTACTGGAGTATTAAAAAGATTAAACAGGGTATCCCTTTATAGAAATTTAACCTCTTCAATTTACATCATACCCCAAAACAAGACAGCTATATAATGTTCTTCAAAAGCTTCTGCAAAAAAACTCTCTCCACTGCTGAGTACAAATGCACTAAATTCCTAATACTCGAGAAAAGTATTAAAAAAAAAAAGAAATTTTTTAAAAGTCAAATGCAGAAATTATGTACTGTATGCTCACCGCCTTGTATTTTAAAAAAAAAGAGAGAGAGAGGCTGGTGGTGATGGGGACATGCTACCCCAAATTATGGCACCCTGGCATATTAACTATCATAAAGTTAAGGAACCTAAGAAATAAAGAGCAGGAAGGTCGCCCTGCCCTCCCCACCAATCCTTCTCCTCTAAAACAGGTCATAAAATCCTCATGTGAGAGGTGCCCTCACTATACCTAGAGGAATGAAACATCCATTCTTTGTCTCCAAAAACAAAGGAATGCTAAAAAAAGAGCTTACAAACAAGCATTGCTAAATTTCCCTTGGTTTACTATAATTATTTCATAATCCTACGAACAAAGCTAGTGGAGGTGATGGAATTCCAGTTGAGCTATTTCAAATCCTAAGAGATGATGCTGTGAAAGTGCTGCACTCAATATGCCAGCAAATTTGGAAAACTCAGCAGTGGCCACAGGACTGGAAAAGCCCAGTTTTCATTCCAATCCCTAAGGACAGCAATAAGAAAGAATGCTCAAACTACTGCACAATTGCACTCATCTCACACACTAGTAAAGTAATGCTCAAAATTCTTCAAGCCAGGCTTCAGCAATACATGAACCATGAACTTCCAGATGTTCAAGCTGGTTTTAGAAAAGGCAGAGGAACCAGAAATCAAATTGCCAACATCTGCTGGATTATCGAAAAAGCAAGAGAGTTCCAGAAAAATATCTGCCGCTGCTGCTGCTGTTGCTAAGTCACTTCAGTTCTGTTCGACTCTGTGCGACCCCATAGACAGCAGCCCACCAGGCTCCGCCGTCACTTCTGCTTTATTGACTATGCCAAAGCCTCTGACTGTGTGGACCACAACAAACTGGAAAATTCTGAAAGAGATGGGAATACCAGACCACCTGTCCTACCTCATGAGAAATCTGTATGCAGGTCAGGAAACAACAGTTAGAACTGGATGTGGAACAACAGACTGGTTCCAAATAGGAAACGGAGTACGTCAAGGCTGTATATTGTCACCCTGCTTATTTAACTTATATGCAGAGTACATTATGTGAAATGTTGAGCTGGATGAAGCACAAGCTGAAATCAAGACAGCCGGAAGAAAATATCAATCACCTCAGATATGCAGATGACACCACCCTTATGGCACAAAGTGAAGAAGAACTAAAAAGCCTCTTGATGAACATGAAAGAGGAGAGTGAAAAAGTTGGCTTAAAGCTTAACATTCAGAAAACTAAATTCATGGCATCCGGTCCTATCACTTTATGGGAAATAGATGGGGAAACAGTGGAAACAGTGTCAGACTTTATTTTTGGGGGCTCCAAAACCACTGCAGATGGTGACTGCAGCCATAAAATTAAAAGATGCTTACTCCTTGGAAGGAAAGTTATGACCAACCTAGACAGCATATTAAAAAGCAGAGACATTACTTTGCCAACAAAGGTCCGTCTAGTGAAGGCTTTGGTTTTTCCAGTAGTAATGTATGAATGTGAGAGCTGAACTATAAAGAAAGCTGAGCACAGATGCTTCTGAATTGTGGTATTGGAAAAGACTCTTGAGAGTCCCTTGGACTGCAAGGAGATCCAATCAGTCCATCCTAAAGGAGATCAGTTCTGAGTGTTCATTGGAAGGACTGATGCTGAAGCTGAAACTCCAATACTTTGGCCACCTGATGCAAAGAGGTGACTCATTTGAAAAGACTCTGACGCTGGGAAAGATTGAGGGCAGGAGAAGGGGACGACAGAGGATGAGATGGTCGATGGCATCACCGACCCAATGGACATGAGTTTGGGTAAACTCTGGGAGTTGGTGATGGACAGCGAGGCCTGGTGTGCTGCAGTCTATGGGGTCGCAAAGAGTCGGACACGACTCAGCAACTGAACTGAACTGATGTCAACAGATGATACTTGTGTGTTTTTACACATCTGATTTCTATATTTTCTGTAAAGTTAAATAATATTTACAATAAAAAGTATTAAGGGAAAGCATATAGGTAGCTAAATGTTTGCAAAACTGAAAATTAACTAAATGCAGCATCCTTCGGAAGACCTATCTCTGTTGTTATAAGACACACGAAAACTATATTACCACAGGTCTTCCTTTCCGGTCAATCTAGTTCTCAAAAAATTACAAATTTTCATAGCTTCAGGAGTGGAGACAAAAGCAGGTTTTTATAGATATAAATATTTCTTCATCTTTTACTACTTTAAATCTTAATACGTTACTGATGTTATTTTCTCATATAAATGTAAACCAGTTTTCATACATTGATGGTATAACTTGACTCTTAAGCTTACAACATTAATTTTATACATTTTATATTAATAAACATAAATTTTACATCCTCTTACTATGAAAAAAATCCAAATTCAAATTATGTCTTACCAAGAACACATGCAGTACTACAGAATTATTAAAGCTTATTTCTCATTTACCACAAGCTTCATGACCTAAAGAAAAGATTAGTGAAATTCCTCAAGAGTTCATAAGACCAAATGATAACTATTTCTTAAATATTTCTATTTTAGATTTCTATCAAGTAACCAATAAATAGGGCTTTCCTGGCAACTCAGTGGTATAAGAATCCACCTGCCAAGCAGGAGACAGAGGTTTGATCCCTGAGTCAGGAAGATCCTCTGGAGAAGGAAATGGTAACCCACTCCAGTATTCTTGCCTGGGAAATCCATGGACAGAGGAGCCCGGTAGGCTACAGTTCACAGGGTCGCAAAGAGTCGTACATGATTTAGCAACTAAATCAGCAGCAGCAACCAACGTATAATTTATACAAGATTGTTTCCAAGTATTACACATGAATTTAGGAACAAATTCTAAGAAAGGAATCACCAAACTTCTTCTGTAAAGATTCAGGTAGTATATATCTTAGGCTTTGAAGGCCACAAGATCTCTGTTACAACTACTCAACTCTATTATTACAGTGGTGAAAGCTGTTACAGACAAGATGTAAATGAATGAGTACATGGCCATGTTCCAGTAAAAATTTATTTATAAAAATGGGCTGCAGGCCAGATTTGTCCCAGGGGTCATAGTTTGCTGACCCCTGATTATAACCTTCCACAGTGTGATTCCTTCCAGCTCTTCCCATACAGAAATAATATAGGTTTTCTCTCTGTGATTACTTTTTTAATGGCAATCTCCACATTTAAGTAGTATCCATCCATTCACATATTCTACAGATTTTTATTATATGCATACCATGTGCCCAAAACAGTTTCAGGTGTTAGTGATTAAAAAAAAGGGAAAAAGTAATAATAAAGTGCTGCCCTCTTAATGTTTGCATTCCAATAGGGTATACATAATTTCAGTTAGTAACAGGTATGAAAATAAGTAAAGCAGGGCAAAAAGAGTCGGGGAGGGAGGGTGAGGCTGTTTGCATGGATCAGGGAAGACCTCCTAGGAAATCACTTTTAGCTAGAGAATGAATGAAGTAAATAAACGATCCAAATGAACATCTTGGGGGAAAGCACTGCAGGCATATGGACAACTACCTGCAAAGGTCCTGAACAGATTCAGAAAGCACCTAACAGGTTTAAAGACAAGGTTAGTGGGGCTGGAATAAGACAATGAGATCAGAGAAACTGGTAACGGTGAGATCACAGGAAACTATAGGCTATGGTAAAAAGGACGGGATCTTATTTTAAGCTCATGAATATGACAGGGTTGAAAGCAGGGCAGTTAGTAGGTATGATGTATGTTTTAAAAAGATCACTGGTTTATTTGACATATCTCAATAAAGTTGGGGAGAAAACGAGGTTCACTGGTAGCTGTGCTGTAGGAGGTAGGAGGCAGACTGTAGGAGAAAAAAGTGGAACAGGAAAGCCAGACCATAAACTGCTGCATGTATTTATAGATTTCTAAACAGAATTTAAACATATTTTTAATACAAATTATAGAGAAGATGAAAAGTGAAAGTGAAGTCACTCAGTCATGTCCTACTCTTGGCAAGCCCATGGACTGTAGCCCACCAGGCTCCTCCATCCATGGAGTTTTCCAGGCCAGAATACTGGAGTGGGGTGCCATTTCCTTCTCCAGGGGATCTTCCTGACCCAGGGATCAAACCCAGGTCTCCCACACTGCAGGCAGTTGCTTTTACCATCTGAGCCACCATAGAGACTGGATCTTATAAGCAATAAATAAAATAAGCAATAGGATAGATTGTACAGCCCAGGAAAATATAGCCATTATTTTCTAATAACTTTAAATGGAGTATAATCTATAAAAATATTCAACCACTATGCTATACACCTGAAACTAATAATTGTAAATCAACTATACTTCAATTAAAAAAAAATGATAGCAAAAAAGAGAAATGGCAAAATTAACTTTTGATTGACAATGTGAACAAAGAATTATATCAACAATGTGTGTGTGTGTGTGTGTGTGTGTGTGCATGCATGTGTGCACGCACGCTCAGCTGCATCCAACTCTTTGCAACCCCACAACTGTAGCCTGAGAAGCTCTTCTGACCATAGGATTTTCCTGGCAAGAATACTAGAATCGGCTGCCATGTCCTCCTCCAGGGGATCTTCCTGACCCAGAGACTGAACCTGTGTCAACTGCACCTCCTGCACCACAGGCAGATTCTTTACCGCTAAACCACTGGGGAAGCCCTATATCAACAACAGACGAAACAAAACTCAATAGAATTTTCATTAAAAATTTTTGTTTAATATGAAGTTTCGGTGAGGAAATATAATATCATCACCAACAGAGGGCAGTAGTGAATACAGAACATAAGCGTACAAACTGTGATCCAGCTTCGTAGTTAAGATCTTTCTTCAGAATTCTAGTAAACTAGAATTGAGGAGCATCCCTGCGAGGTTAACAGCAGAAGCAAGAAACCGAGATTAAGCAAACACATATCTATGAGAAGTTGAAATTATAAATATGAGCAAAAAAAATTAGATAAAAATGGCATCCTATTTATATAGGATGTCATTTCCCTAACTAAATACACCAAACTCAAATCACTGATTTCACTGCTTCTCAGGAGATACCAAAAAATAAAACTAAAGCAACTGGATAGTCAGCTTCATGTATCCACACACTGATGAAGGGTTTGCCCTTCTGTTATCAACAAACAAAGCTACAGAGGGTTCATGTCCCAGCCAAGTAGGGTAGAAAAGCTCCAGTTCAAGTGGAAAACAGGGACCAGTACAAATGTGAGCAATCAGTACACTACACCTGGGCACAGAATGTGAAGGTTAGAGGGAAAGGCTACAGCTCAGGAAGCAGCTGAACTTGAAACACAGCCTATGAATAAATGAAGGCAGGCAGCTGGCAACAAGGAGACTATTAACATATACCCACTGCCTATTCCCTGCTGGGAGTTACACATCCCTTCCTTCCTTTCCTCCTACCTCTGTTGTCCCTCTTCATTTTCACTCTCTTTATAGAACTTGATGCTCTATAGATCACTGAAAGGTATGACACTACTTCATTTTTATCCTTAGTTTTTTTCCCCTCTGTTTAGATTCCTACATTTTTTTTCTTTAGTATTTTTCCTCACTGCTTTTCTTCTAGCCTGCATGTTTCATTCTAGCCTTGAATGTTGAATTCAAGATTGTTGAGACTCCATAGACAGAAGAAAAAACTGTTCTGACTTCTGCAGTCATCATTATGTAAAAACGTATACCCTGCCCACTTCATAGTCATTAGTATGGCTACCGTCAAAATATACATACAGACACACACAGAAAATAACAAGTGCTGATAAGGATGTGAAGAAATTGGAATTCTTGTACACTGTTGGTAGGAATGTAAAATGACACAGCTGCTGTTGAAAACAGGATGGCAGTTTCTCAAAAATTAAAAATAGAATTACCATATGATCCAGCAATTCCACTTCTGGGTATATACCCAGAAGAAATGAAAGCAGGGTCTCAAAGAGGTATTAGCACACCCATATTCATAGCATCACTATTAACAACAGCTAAAGCAAGGAAGCAACCTAAGTGTTCACTGACAGATGAATGGATAAGCAAAATGTGGTGCATCCTGATACATACAATGGACTATTATTTAGTCTTTGAAAGGAAGGAATTTCTGACACACACCATAAAATGGATGAACTTGAAAGAGAGCATGCTGGAATGAAATAATCCAGTCACAAAAAAAGTCAAATACTGTATGACTCCACTTATATGTGACACTTAGAGTAATCAAAATCACAAAGACACAAAGTAAAATGGAGGGCGCTGGTCAGGGAGTGAGATGTGATTTATATGGAGTTACTGTTTAATGGGTAAGGGTTTCAGTTCTACAAGGTGAAGAGTTATAGATACAGATGGTTGTGATGGATGTACAAATTATCAATGTATTTAATACCAATGAACTGTATACTTTGAAATGGTTAAGATGATAAATTTTATGTTTTGTGTATTTTACCAAAATTTTTTTAATTGAAGGGGAAAAAAGTATAAGCTGCTAAAAAGCAGGAAAAAGTTAGTAGGAATAAAGGAATAAAAAGTAGTTTCACTTTTTTCTTGCCTCCTCAACCAGTACTCCAAACTGGGTATGGCCATGCATTGGTCAAATCAGACTGTTCACCATTTCTTGAATCTGCTCTACATTTTCCTGCTCCACCTCTGCTATTTTCTCAGCCTACATGCCCTATATGGCTGCCCTTCATTTTAATCTAAAATACTCTATACTTTCTTCAAGAGCAACAAAAATGGCATCTCCAAGAAATTTGCCAGAAACAGCTAATATCTCTTTTCTGTCCATAGTAGACCACTCAGACCTCTATTTCCAAATACTATGTATCCTTGTATAATGTTTATTTGTGTATGTTCTCTTCTATTGCAGATAGACATTCTATCTCTGCTCGAAACCTTTTTGTTTAAATTCATATTTACTTTTTACATTTTCATAAGAATTAGAGATGTTTATCCCTCAGTGGTGCTTACAAGGTAAATGAAGACTGGAACTTGATGTTACCCTGAGCCCATAGTTTCAGCCCTAAGTCAACCAATCAAAGGCTTTTTCCCTTCCTACCTCAAACCAATTATCTGTGCAGAGCTGTGAAGCACAGGCAAATCTTCAGTTCTACTCCCAATACCAAGAGTCCTGCTACTCAATCCAGCCTCAGGCAGCGGACTGAGAACAGTGAGAGCAAGATCTAGATATTACACGGCAATGTATTTTAAAGAAAATAAAGGACAGTTTCCATAATATTCTTTCTCAGTATACTTCAATTTTTGTCATAACAAAAGATTCAAAATATCCCCCAATATTTAGAGATTCTAAAACATTGTGCTGTTCTTACTTTTCGGCCTTCAGTCCCTTATCCTCATTCCCTTATGGGCCTAGCAAAACACCAGAAATTCAGGTAAGATGTCAAATTCTCTAAGAAATCTTTTCTTATCACTTTAAGAGTAACATTTGATAGAAACAGAAGACTTTCACTAGTGACTCATCATAACTAAAATTACTTAAAATGTCCAGAATCACATATATTACTCCTTACATTTCAATAAGACAATCCATTTACTTTCTTTTCAATAATTGCTTTGGTTTTCTTTTTCCAGATTCAAATCCTATAAGCAAAAGCAGTTTTTAAAAAAAGAAACACAACTGCCCTTTAAGGTATCATAAGCAGTTCTGAAACACAGCAAGTGCAAAAGGATAACAGATAAAATTTCAACACTGATTTTAATCAGTGTAACCATGAGGCTAAATGCTTAGACTCCCAGAGCCTGTTTCCCAATCTTTAAAATGGGGGTGTACCTACCACATAAGGTTTTTGCAAGAAACAAATTAAACAAAACAGAAAATGTCTAAAAGAACTCCTAACACATAGAAAGCCCCCCAAAAAATATATTTCTACACATTATCTCTTGAGTATACTTCATTACTAGATTCCGTCCTATTGCTAGTTCCTAGTCGAATCCAGTATGGTCCAATAAGGTAGCCATTAGCCACGTAGGACTGTTGAGCACTTGCAGTAGTGACTAGTCCAATTTGACATGTGCTTTAAATGCAAAATATAGACCAGATTTCAAAGACTTAATGAAAAAACTAATATAAAACATTTCATTAATATTTTGTATATTGATTACATGGGAAAAAATACTTTGGATATATTGGGTTAAATATTAAAATAAGTTTCACGTTTTTCTTTTTACTTTTTTTTAGTGCGTCTACTAGAAATTTTAAAGTTGTTACGTTTGGCTCGCATTGCATTTCTACTGGGAAAGGCTGAGCTACGCTTTGACTTCAAGCTGATGAACGTGCTTTCTTAACCGTACAGTATACTGCTTGACAGGGGTTCCCTCGGGCTAATCCACCCCTTATCCCGGCAAACACCTGACCACTAACACTCTTGAACACTTCAACGGCCCAGGAAAACTGCTGGCTTGATCGCTCTTAATATTAAAAAGTATGGAGCGCAGAGATCTGCAGAGGCAACTCGAAATCGTGACCTACACAACAGAGAAGTGCCTGGAGACAAAACCCGAGTCTTCGGTGGGTATCCGTCAGCACTGCTGCCGGGAGCCCTCAGAAAGTGAGAAGAGGCGACAGAGCGAGCGCCGGGGACCTGATGAAGCATAACATGGAGCCCCTGGAGTGGAGGTCTGAGGAGGGAAGCCTTTCGGCTTCGGAGGGGACCAGTCGGAGGACGGCGGGGAAGAGACTCGGCTCCGCACCGAAGGCTGCGGAGAGAAGCGGTACCTTAAGAATCCCCTTCATCTTCGCCAGAAAGGGGCGGAACTCCTCAAGTGACACCTCCGGATACAGCTGGCTTCGCAGCAGCTCCTCGGTGATGCCCGGGTGCCCGTAGAAAGTATCCTGAGCCAGGCCGCTCAACAGCCCACTCAGGCACTTGGAACCCTCAAGTTCGGCCGCCATGGTTAGCAGAGACCACCGACAGCTGAGCGCGACCGCGCTACGGCAGCCGAGACGGGCCTAAACTGCTGGACGAACGCGCGAGAGGAAAGTGGCGGCGCAGTGCCAGCAGAGGTCGCTGTTGGCAGCTCCCCGCTCTGCACCTGATGCGAAGAGCTGACTCATTGTAAAAGACCCTTTTTACTTAACAAAATATACCCAAGGTATTACCATTTCAAAATGTAATCAATATAAAAATTGTTAATAAAATATTCTACATTCTTTAAAAAAAAAAAGACCCTAATGCTGGGAAAACTTGAGGGCAAGAGAAGGGGACGACAGAATATGAGATGGCTGGATGGCATCACTGACTCAATGGACATGAGTTTGAGCAAACTCAGGGAGATAGTGATGGACAGAGAAGCCTGGCGTGCTGCAGTCCATGCGATCACAGAGAGTCGGACAGGTCGTAGCGACTGAACAACAATAACAAGCTCTGCAAAACACAACCCTTACATTTGCCAGTGCGGAGCTATCAATTCATTAGGTTGCAGACCCCTCATTTTGCTTCTGCTGATTTCCCTCTTCAACCCCAGGGCCTACTCAGAGAGGAAATTACTCGGTGAAGATTACTTTAGATGGAGTAGCATGCTATGCCGGTGGCGGTTTAAGTTTTGGGTGGCTGTTTCGCCCTCCAGGCTTTGCCAGTCCTTTAACTGAATAGGATCTATCACTCAAATCTGATCTCTGCCTAATCCTTACCTGTGTATCTTTCATCCCCGAAAATTTGACTCTACCTTGATAATATGTCTGCTTAGGTTGTTAACTACCTTTTTACACACATGGTCTTGTGTTTCCAGCTAGCTTAGTGCCTCTTATTCAATGTTCCTTTCTATAACAAATATTTTGTAAACTCTTTCCTAGCCTGAAATAAAGTTCATAGATAATATAACTTCCTGCCCAAATAATTTCCAAAAATCAATGTATTATTCACCAATAAAAAAGAATGAGTTACAGGACTTCCCTGCTGGTCCAGTGGCTACGACTCTGGGTTCCCAACGCAGGGACCCTTGGTTCAATCCCTGGTTGGGAAACTAGATCCCACATGCTGCAATTAAGAGTCCATATGTCACCACAAAAGACCCCGCATGCCACAAAGATTGAAGATCCTGTGCAGCAAAATAAATAAAAATAAATGAAGCAATGGAGACTCAGACATAGAGAACGGACTTATGGACCCGGTCACGGGAGAGGAAGGAGAGGGTGGGATGTATATAGAGAGTAACATGGAAGCATACGTTACCATAGGTTAAATAAATAGCCAATAGGAATTTGCTGTATGACTCACAGAACTCAAACCTGGGCTCTGTAATAACCTAGAAGGGTGGGATGGGGAGAGAGGTGGGAGGGAGGTTCAAAAGGGAGGGGATGTATGCATGCTGTGCTGTGCTTAGTCACTCAGTTGTATCCAACTCATTGTGACCCCATGGACTGTAGCCCACCAGTCTGTCTATGGGATTCTCCAGGCAAGAATAATGGAGTGGGTTGCCATGCCCTCCTCCAGGGGATCTTCCCAACCCAGGGATCAAACACAGGTCTCCCGCATTACAGGCAGATTCTTTACCATCTGAGCCATCAGGGAAGCCCCAAACATATGTATACCTATGGCTGATCCAACCAGTCCATTCTGAAGGAGATCAGCCCTGGGATTTCTTTGGAAGGAATGATGCTAAAGCTGAAACTCCAGGACTTTGGCCACCTCATGCGAAGAGTTGACTCATTGGAAAATACTCTGATGCTGGGAGGGATTGGGGGCAGGAGGAGAAGAGGACAACAGAGGATGAGATGGCTGGATGGCATCACTGACTCCATGGACGTGGGTCTCAGTGAACTCCGGGAGTTGGTGATGGACAGGGAGGCCTGGCATGCTGCAATTCATGGGGTCGCAAAGAGTCGGACACAACTGAGCGACTGATCTGATCTGATCTGATGGCTGATTCATTCAATGTTTGGCAGAAACCAACACAACACTGTAAAGCAATTATCCTTCAATTAAAAATAAATAAATTAAAAAAAAAAAGAATGAGTTACCAATACATGCTGCAACATAGATGAGCCTTAAAAGAATGCTAAGTGAAAGAAGACAACCACAAAACGCCAGATATTGCACGATCCTGTTTATATGAAATGTACAAAACAGGTAGAAACATAGAGACAGAAAGTAGATGAACTAGAGGAGTAGGGAATGAGGAATGACTATCAGTGGGTTTCTTTTGGGGATGATGAAAGCATTCTAGAATTAGTGGCTATCATTGTACAACTTTGTGAATATACTAAACCCACTGAATTGTAACTTTAAAAGAATATGAACTTCAATAGTATGTGAATTATATCTCAACTTAAAATCAATGACTTAACCATAATTTAGGACAAAAATAAAAGGAAAATAAGTTATAATACATGCATTTCAATGTATAATTTTTAGATTTCAGGCTCAGACAATAACAAAAAGGTAGGTTTTTCACCTACATGAGTGTCCCTTGCATGGCAAGACATTTTGTATTCCTGGTGCCTGTCTGGCCTGGGCCATTCTTCCTCTTCCATAATTGGGACAATTGAAATACCCCTTTCAAAGTAGTGCCATCTGGTTGAGAATCACTGGTCTAGACTACTTTAATATCTACCCATCATTTACCTGAAGTCAGGAGGTATTCTTTGTTCTAGAAAAGATGTAAGGTATTTCTTTCTCTAAAGGAATTAATTTTCTAAAAAGCAAATTCAGAGATGCTTTCACAACTCAAAGAAAAGCAAATCTAGAAATAAACTATACATTCTGTTACGTGTGCCTGCAGGAGTTGCAGAGAATGGTCTGTGTAAGGGAAAAAGTAATATAAGGGTGGTAAGTGGATAAAAAGCACTATTAAGCACATGACTTCCAAATTACCCAACAGAAAAGCTGTAGGCATTTATTTCCATGATACTTTACTAACACTGACTAATACTATTCTTTATAATCTTTGCCATCTGATACATGAGAAATATTATTGTTTTAATATGCATTTCTTAAATTTTGAGAGTGAATGTTTTTTAATCTATATAATTGACAATATAACATTGTTTCAAACATACAACATAATGATTCTATATTTGTATGTACTGTAAATATCAGTAGAGTAAGTCTATTTAACATCCATCACCACACAGCTGCATTTTTTTTTCCTTGTGATGAGAATTTTTTAAATTAACTCTCTTAGCAATTCTTGGGAATTCCCTAGCAATCCAACTCTTAGGACTCACCTTTGTGGCCAAGGGCCTGTGTTCAATCCCTGGTCAGGGCACTAAGATCCCACAAGCCTTACAGCTCAGCCATAAATAAAAAAACAATACAGTATTACTAACTATAACTACATGCTGTACATTACATTCCCAGGACTTATTTTATTGATTTTTGACTGCACTGGGTCTTGTTGCTGTGTGCAGGCTTTCTCTAGCTGCGGCGAGTGGAGGCTATGCTTCATTGTGGAGTGCAGGCTTCTCACTGCAGTGGCTTCTCTTGTTGCAGAGCACAGGCTCCAGGCCGGATTCTTCCAGGACCAGGAGTAGAACCCATGTCCTCTCATTGGCAGGCAGATTCTTATCCACTGTACCAACAGGGAAGTCCAGGATTTATTTATTTTAAAAATGGAAGTTTGTACCTTTTGAACTGTTAAAAAAATTCAACTTGGTAAATTTTAAAGATCTTATTACTTTATTTAATAATTCATGAATAGGGGAGCATCCAATCTTAGCTAGAAAGGTGATCAAAGGAGCTGTACAAAAATGAAAGATTTTTATAGGCAAAAGGGAGTGAGAACAAGTTATACCTCAAAACAAAAATCAGGTTGGTTATTAACAAGGTCATCTTCCTTTAGGGGATGTCAAGGATCTATCAGGCAGATTACCTAACTAGTGCTGATTGCTGCTGCTAAGTCGCTTCAGTCGTGTCCGACTCTGTGCGATCCCATAGACATCAGCCCACCAGACTCCCCCGCCCCTGAGATTCTCCAGGCAAGAACACTGGAGTGGGTTGCCATTTCCTTCTCCAATGCATGAAAATGAAAAATGAAAGTGAAGTCGCTCTCTTAGCGACCCCAAGGACCGCAGCCTACCAAGCTCCTCCATCCATGGGATTTTCCAGGCAAGAGTACTGGAGTCGGGTGCCAATTAGGCGATTCCTAATTGACTGGTTTAAGATACCATTTCTTGAGAGCTGAAACAGTAATTCTCAGTTTGGTGATGTGGAGCTTGTTTAGCATAAGGGACTCCATTTGGGTCCTGCTGTCTTGTTTTAAACAACCACCTTTATGTGAGGACTTTTTATATATACTGATTGACTACTTGTATTTCTTCCCATTTCCTTGTCCATCTTCTATAGAGGTTTGTCACTTCAGTGATTTCTAAATGCTTTTTATACATTAGTAATACTAATGCTTGTTACCTATATTGCAACATGTTCCTTGGGTTTATAGAGTTGAATCTATCAACCTGCCTAGAAAAACCCAGGTTAGTCACCAAAATGGTTATGAAGTATATATCTGAGCAAATGGCTTTTATTTGCTTCTTTCTGCTAACCTGATTTTTCTAAATGTCTACAGTGTGCAAAGAAGAAGACATTAAGAAGAGGAGAAAGAATACACAGAAGAACTATACAAAAAAGATCTTCATGACCCAGATAATCACGATGGTCTGATCAATCACCTAGAGCCAAACATCTTGGAATGTGAAGTCAAGTGGGCCTTAAGAAGCATTACTACGAACAAAGCTTGTGGAGGTGATGGAATTCCAGTTGAGCTATTTCAAATCCTGAAAGATGATGCTGTGAAAGTGCTGCACTCAATATGTCAGCAAATTTGGAAAATTCAGCACTGGCCACAGGACTGGAAAAGGTCATTTTTCATTCCAATCCCAAAGAAAGGCAATGCCAAAGAATGCTCAAACTACTGCACAATTGCACTAATCTCACACGCTAGTAAAGTAATGCTTAAAATTCTCCAAGCCAGGCTTCAGCAATACATGAACCGTGAACTTCCAGATGCTCAAGCTGGTTTTAGAAAAGGCAGAGGAACCAGAGATCAAATTGCCAACATCTGCTGGATCATGGAAAAAGCAAGAGAGTTCCAGAAAAACATCTATTTCTGCTTTATTGACTACGCCAAAGCCTTTGACTGTGTGGATCACAACAAACTGTGGAAAATTCTTAAAGAGATAGGAATACCAGACCACTTGACCTGCCTCTTGAGAAACTTGTATGAACAGTTAGAGCTGGACATGGAACAACAGACTGGTTCCAAATAGGAAAAGGAGTACATCAAGGCTGTATATTGTCACTCTGCTTATTTAACTTATATGCAGATACATCATGAGAAATGCTGAGCTGGATGAAGCACAAGCTGGAATCAAGATTGCCAGGAGAAATATCAATAACCTCATATATGCAGATGACACCACCCTTATGGCAGAAAGTGAAGAAGAACTAAAGAGCCTCTTGATGAAAGTGAAAGAGGAGAGTGAAAAAGTTGGCTTAAAGCTCAACATTCAGAAAACTAAGATCATGGCATCCGGTCCCATCACTTCATGGCAAATAGATGGGGAAACAGTGGAAACAGTGGCTGACTTTATTTTTATGGGCTCCAAAATCACTGCAGATGGTGATTGCAGCCATGAAATTAAAAGAAGCTTACTCCTTGGAAAGAAAGTTATGACCAACCTAGACAGCATATTAAAAAGCAGAGACATTACTTTGTCAACAAAGGTCTGTCTAGTCAAGGCTATGGTTTTTCCAGAAGTCATGTATGGATGTGAGAATTGGACTGTAAAGAAAGCTGAGCACAGGAGAATTGATGCTTTTGAACTGTGGTGTTGGAGAAGACTCTTGAGAGTCCCTTGGACTTCAAGGAGATCCAAACAGTCCATCCTAAAGGAGATCAGTCCTGAGTGTTCACTGGGAGGACTGATGTTGAAGCTGAAACTCCAATACTTTGACCACCTGATGTGAAGAACTGACTCATTTGAAAAGACCCTGATGCTGGGAAAGATTGAGGGGACGAGACAGGCTTCTCAGTATATGGAAGGAGGAGGGGAAGGGGACAACAGAGGATGAGATGGTTGGATGGCATCACTGACTCAGTGGATATGAGTTTGGTAAACTCCCGGAGTTGGTGATGGACAGGGAGGCCTGGCATGCTGCAGTTCATGGGGTCACAAAGAGTCAGACATGGCTGGGCGACTGAACTGAACTGAACTGTACAGTGTACATGTAATACTGTTGTAATAAAAAGTTATTTAATGAAATGATATATTGAAGTGCCCATCGGGAGCTCTTTAGTGCCCTAATGGTTAGATTCAGGCTTTCACTGCTGTGGCCCAGGTTCAATCTCTGCTCAGGGAGCTGAGCTCTCGTAAGCTGCACTGTGTGGTCAATAGAAATAAATAAAGGGCCCACCAAGAGATAACTGGTTTAGGAAGATGTAGTATATACGTTACATTTATATATGTATACATATACATAACACACACACACACACACACACACACACACAGAGGCTTCCCTGATAGCTCAGACAGTAAAGAATCCACCTACAATGCAGATGTGGGTTCAATCCCTGAATTTGGAAGATCCCCTAGAGAAGGAAATGGTAGCCCACTCAAGTATTCTTGCCTGGGGAATCCCATGAACAGAGGATCCTGGTGGGCTACAGTCCATGGGGTCACAAGAGTCGGACACAAATTAGTGACTAAACCACCACACACAAACACACACACACACACACACACACACACACATAGAGGCTTCCCTGGTGGCTCAGACAGTAAAGAATCTGCCTGCAATGGAGGAGACCCAGGCTCAATCCCTGAGTCAGGAAGATCCCCTGGAGAAGGGAATGGCTATCTACTTCAGTATTCTTGCCTGGAGAATTCCATGTACTGAGAAGCCTGATGGGCTACAGTCCATGGCATCACAAAGAGTCAGATACAACTGTAAGAGCTAGACATGACTGAGCAACTAACACTTTCACTTTACTTTGCATACACACACACAAATATTGCTCACCCATAAAAATGAAATATTGCCATTTAGAGCAACATGGTTGGACCTAGAGAATATCATACTAAGTGAAGTAAGTCAGACAAATATGTAGTATTGCTTATATGTGAAATCTAAAAAAGAAATGATACAAATGAACTTATATACCAAACAGAAATAGACTCATAGACACAGAAGACAAACTCATGGTTACTAATGGGGAAAGCAGGGGAGGGATAAATTAGGATTACGGGATCAACAGGTACAATTTACTATACCAAATTAGATAAGCAACAGGATTTACTGTATAGCACAGAGAACTTTATTCAATATTCTATAATGGCAAATAGATGAGGAAACAATGGAAACAGTGGCTGACTTTATTTGGGGGGGGGGCTCCCAAATCACTGCAGATGGTGATTGTAGACATGAAATTAAAAGACACTTACTCCTTGGAAGGAAAGTTATGACCAACCTAGACAGCATATTAAAAAGCAGAGACATTACTTTGTCAACAAAGGTCTGTCTAGTCAAGGCTATGGTTTTTCCAGTAGTCATGTATGAATGTGAGAGCTGACCTATAAAGAAAGCTGAGTGCAGGAAAATGGATGCTTTTGAACTGTGGTGTTGGAGAACACTCTTGAGAATCCCTTAGACTGCAAGGAGATCAAACCAGTCCATTCTAAAGGAGATCAGTCCTGGGTGTTCATTGGAAGGACTGATGCTGAAGCTGAAACTCCAATACTTTGGCCACCTGATGTGACGAGCTGACTCATTTGAAAAGACCCTGATGCTGGGAAAGATTGTGGGCAGGAGGAGAAGGGGACGACAGAGGATGAGATGGTTGGGTGGCATCACTGACTCAATGGACATGAGTTTGGGTAAACTCTGGGAGTTGGTGATGGACAGGGAGGCCTGGTGTGCTGCGGTTCATGGGGTCACAAAGAGTTGGACACGACTGAGCAACTGAACTGAACTGAACTGAATAACCTATAATGGAAAATAATCTGGAAAAATGTGTATCTGAATCACTTTGCTCTATACTTGAAACTAACACAATACTGTAAATCAACTATTTCGGTTTTTTAAAAAGATAACTATGTCTTAAAATCAGAATTCTTTTAACAAAAAGCTTTAAAGAACACTTGTTCTACATTACTGAGAAAAGCTATACACCTTTCATAGTGTTTCTTAAACATTTTGATAAAGTCAGAATTTTATAGAAGCCTCAGATATTTTCTCCCCCAAATGCAAATACACATCAAATACAGTCTACGATATCTAGGGGTTAATTTACCCCCCTGAAACTTTTATAAACCTGCCAGTTTTCCACTGGCTTTAGGAACTCTCTCTTAGTACTCCCAGTCTAATTAATCCTCACAATAAATAGAAACAGGGGCAATTCTGTATATCATTACCATTATTCAACTCTCATTGCAGTGTATGTAATACCTGGACATATCATTTGTTAAAAATAAGTTAAGGAGGCCCAGGATGGAGTCACATCACCAAAATGAGACTTAATTACCAATCAGGAACTCTCCTAATCAATACTACTTAGGTAAACTGGCAATGGCACCCCACTCCAGTCCTCTTGCCTGGAAAATCCTATGGACAGAGGAGCCTGGTAGGCGGCAGTCCATGGGGTTGCTGAGGGTCGGACACGACTGAGCGACTTCACTTTCACTTTTCATGCATTGGAGAAGGAAATGGCAACCCACTCCAGTGTTCTTGCCTGGAGAATCCCAGGGATAGCGGAGCCTGGTGGGCTGCCGTCTATGGGGTCGCACAGAGTCGGATACGACTGAAGTGACTTAGCAGCAGCAGCAGCAAACTGGTAGATCCCTGCCATCTCCTAAACAAAGGTGATCTTTTAATAAACAGTCTTTTTTGTCTAATACAACACACGTTCCTGCTCCCTTCTGTCTATAAGTCTTTTATTTTGTACAGCTCCTGGGGCTATTGTACTTTCTGTTTGCTTGACTGGATGCTGCCTGATTCATCAATCAATGAAGAAAGCCAATAAGATCTTTAAAACTTACTGAGTTGAATTTTGCTTTTTTAACACAGGGCCTGCCTGAGCCTACAGATTCCAAAACACCAAGGTGACCAATAAAAGAAAATCACCTCTGTGCCACCAGGGGCTGCTATTGCCAATGTAACTATTTTAGGTTGGAAAGGACTGCATTTTTAGAATACCTTTCAAACAAAAGGACCAAAGCACAAAGCTTTGTTAAATCTCAAAACACAACCTGATTTCCAGATGATAAACCTGGGTGCAGGCCTATTAAAAGAACTGCCTAATTGCTATAAGACAACAGCAAGGAAAATACTCCGAGCCCTGTCTCAAAGGAAACTACAAGCATCTAACTAGCAGCCCTTCTGGTCAACGGGTTTGCTTTTCATTGTGGCCAAATAGATGCCCATTCTAAGTCTCATTAAGCAGCTAGTCGCTTGCCCTGTTAAATTACTCCTTTTATGGCTTACAGGCTCTTTGGTCCCAGGCCATCAATATGTGTTTTTATAAAGTTTTCCAACTCTAAAAATATTAAAATTTAAAATGTGAACCGAGATAATGTAGAAATACCCTGGCCCCTAAGTTGTGCAGTAAACTCCTTGCTCCCTGTCTCTCCTCTGCCTTTTCCAGTTGTACTTTAATCACCACTCACTCTCCACTAACAGATACTGATTCAGAGTTTTGTGCCAGTCTTTCTGCTAGGCTCCAGGGGACAGAGAACGAATAAGACACACTGCTCTAAAATCTTACATTCTGGAAAGAGAAAATAGGTAAATGCATGGTAGCAGAATATGCCACCCCAAAATATACCACTTTGGCATAAGGATTATGTTGAGCTGAATATATCTGAGAAGCAGATGCAAAGAAAGCTCACAGCCCTCGTCCTATTCACTTAAAAGCAGGACATACATTTTCAAAGAACTTCCCTGGTGGCTCAGTGGTAAAGAAACCCCCTGCAAATGCAGGAGACATGGGTTTGATCCCTGGGTTGGGAAGATTTCCTGGAAAAGGAAATGGCAACCCACTCCAGTATTTTTGCCTGGGAAATCCCATGAACAGAGGAGTTCGGTGGGCTAAGTCCCTCAGGTCACAAAAGACTTAGCGACTAAAACAACATTTTCAAAGGTGTCCCTCCTTCCCTGTCTACCAGGAAGTACAAAAATAAATGCCAGAAGACAATTTTAGACCCTTATTAATGGAGAAGAAACCGACTTAAATCTGTGATTCAAACCTCACTCTTGTTTATCATGCTTTTCCCTGTCATCTCCCCAAAAATGAGCTTCTGGACATGGTCCTTTTTCTTTGTCTTTGGCTGAAGATGGTATATAAACAGGAGTTCTGAGCCACTGCTTTGAGTCACTCATTTTTCCCTGGGTATGTCACATGCATATACGAGGCACGTACTGTACTCAGTTGCTCAGTCACGTTGACTCTTTGCAACCCTATGGGTTGTAGCCCTCCAAGCTCCTCTGTCCATGGGATTTCACAGGCAAGAATACTGGAATAGGTTGCCATTTCCTCCTCCAGGGGATCTTCTTGACCCAGGGATCAAACCCATGTCTCCTGCATCTCCTGCATTGCAGGTGGATTCCTTACTGCTTAGCCACCAGGGAAATTCCCCATATAAGGGGTGTGTGTGTGTGTCAGTCACTCAGTCACGTCCAACTCTATGAGACTCCATGGACTACAGCCTTCCAGGCTCCTCTGCATGAAATTCTCCAGGCCAGAATACTGGAGTGGGTTGCCATTTACTTCTCCAGGTATATGAGGCGTACTTGTTAGTAAACCTGTTTGTTTTTCTCATTAATCTGTCTTTTGTTACAGGTGTCCCAGCCAGAACAGAAGAGTGGGAGGGAAAACTATTTTTTCCTCCTTTACATCAATAAATTATTAAAATGCAATGAACAACAACAACAAAAAAAGTAATGAACTAAGGGTTGTTACTATCTAGTACCTAGAAGTAGCTATCAGAATTGGTGGTGAGAGAAAGAAAAAAATGACTAACTTGGAATAGGTCAAAGAAATGTGAATAGCCAGGTATGCTGCAGGTGAAACAGCATGTCCTTATATAGGGAAGCATGAAACAGAGTGGTATGCTGAGGAACACTAGGAACCCCAGAGCGTAACAGTAGGATTCAGGACACACTCCCCCAAAATACAGAACCTTGGTGACAGAGTAGATGATGGTTCAGAGCACAAAGGGGCTCGTTTATTTGCAGGCTACCTCTCCATGTATCTGGTGTGTTATTTTACCCCTTAGTGGGCTGTGCTAATCAAGATAACTATCATAGCAAGTATTTGGAATGAAATTGCCATAAAACAAAACTCTCATTCTGCATTTTAAAATATTTTAATTCAAATTCAGGCTCAAAGATTTTAAATGGGATTGATTTTGGAAAGATGGGACATACTTGGAGAAATCTAGTCTTGTTTTCTTTCTGAGTATCCAAACATTTAAAAAAAAAAACATTTCTCATGGAAAATTTCAAACACATACAAAGCAAAAACAATTGTATAATGAGCTCCCATGTTCCCATCACCAACTTGAACAAATAAATCACCTATCTTGTTTCCTTTCTACTCCCATCCACTTGACCCTTCTCTTACATTTGGAAAACCCCAGACATCATAACAGTTTATGTGTAAATATTTCAGTATGCTTCTTAAAAGATATAGGTTCTTAAAAAAATAATACATTATTCCATTTTCCACACTAAAAGAAAAACACTTTCTTAATAATGAAAGAATATCAATCAATCAATTCCCAATTATCTTACAAACTTCATATTTTTTACTGGTTTGTCTAAGTAGTGGATTAGCCAGTCAAATGAAATTAGCTATAGGTTCCCCTTCCAGCTTCATTGGGCTTTATTTTCTTGTAATTTATTTGTAGGTCATTTGTCCTAATGAGTTTCTCATAATCTAGATTTTATTGACTATATCCGCATGGTATCAGTTTTTAAAAATATATTCTCCTGTCCTAGTGTGTCCTACAAATTTGTAAATTTGTAGTTAGATCTAGGAATTTGATTAGGTTCAGATTCAGCTTGTCTCATTTTCTTCCAGGAAGTATCTAGTGTCTGCTGCCTATTAAAGCTCTGTGCCCCACCACCACACTTCCTGCTGGTGCTGCTGCTAAGTCACTTCAGTTGTGTCCGACTCTGTGCGACCCCATATACGGCAGCCCACCAGGCTCCCCGTCCCTAGGATTCTCCAGGCAAGAATACTGGAGTGGGTTGCCATTTCCTTCTCCAATGCATGAAAGTGAAAAGTGAAAGTAAAGTGGCTCAGTCGTGTCCAACTCTTCTTGACCCCATGGACTGTAGCCTACCAGGTCCTCCAACCATGGGACACTTTCTAGACCTCCAAAATAAGAGTCATCTATTCTGCCCACAAATCTGCAACATTTATGGCTATGGAGAGTGCTATAATAGTTAAACATTAGTTCATCTCAGTTTCTAGATAGACTACCTGGTTACTTGTTTACTTACAATAGATCACAGAACTTCTAAGTTTGCTAGCACCCGCCTTTGGTTCTTGGCATGTATTATTGCTTAATCCTAGGAAGAAAATAATTCTGATATCAATTGTTACAGAAAAAAATATGTAATTATAACTTGAAATCTTTCAGATAATTAAGGCAATTATCACACCTATGGAGACTGTCCCCAAAAGCCAACAACAGCATCTTCCAAATTCTGCTTTGTCATTTCTAGCTAACTGGTCTACTCTTCACACTGATAAAAATGGTACAGTTTACCAAGCTTTAGAAGCCATTGAATTCAACCTTCCTACTTTATAGATGAGGAATATAAGACCCAGAGAACTTAAATGACTGCCCCAAGATTACACAGCTAGTCCAGAAAAACATCTACTTCTGCTCTATTGACTCTGCCAAAGTCTTGACTGTGTGGATCACAAAAAACTGTGGAAAATTCTTAAAGAGATGGGAATACCAGACCACCTGACCTGCCTCCTGAGAAATCTGTATGCAGGTCAAGAAGCAAGAGTTAGAACTGGACATGGAACTGGTCGACAGAGGAGCCTAGTGGGCTGCCATCTATGGGGTTGCACAGAGTCGGACACGACTGAAGCGACTTAGCAGCAGCAGCAGCAAAATCACTGCAGATGGTGACTGTAGCCATGAAATTAAAAATATGCTTGCTCCTTGGAAGAAAAGCTATGACCAACCTAGATAGCATATTAAAAAGCAGAGACATTATCTTGCCAACAAAGGTCCATCTAATCAAAGCTATGGTTTTTCCAGTAGTCATGTATGGATACGAGAGTCGGAATATAAAGAAAACTGAGTGCCGAAAAATTGATGTTTTTGAACTGTGGTATTGAAGAATACTCTTGAGAGTCCCTTGGACTGCAAGGAGATCAAACCAATCTCTCCTAAAGGAAATCAGTCCTGAATATTCATTGGAAGGACTGATGCAGAAGCTGAAACTCCAATACTTTGGCCACCTGATTCGAAGAATGGATTCATTGGAAAAGACCCTGATGCTGTGAAAGATTGAAGGCAGGAGGAGAAGGGGATGACAGAGGATGAGATGGTTGGATGGCATCTCCAACTGGAAGGACATGAGTTTGAGCATGCTCCAGGAGTTGATGATGGAAAGGGAAGCCTGGCGTGCTGCAGTCCATAGGGTCGTAGAGTCAGACACAACTGAGCAACTGAACTGAACTGATATAGCAGAAATGGAACTCAAGCCAGAATTTTGAGCTCCCAAATTAATGCTATTCCCATCATCCTCATCATACTTGTTTGCATCATACTACACTAGTTGTTTTAACAAATAATTATAGTACATTTGAGGCTGCTGCTGCTAAGTCGCTTCAGTCGTGTCCAATTCTGTACAACCCCATAGATGGCAGCCCACCAGGCTCCCCCATCCGTAGGATTCTTCAGGCAAGAACACTGGAGTGGGTTGCCATTTCCTTCTCCAATGCATGAAAGTGTAAAGTGAAAGTGAAGTCACTCAGTCATGTCAGACTCTCACTGACCCCGTAGACTGCAGCCTACCAGGTTCCTCTGTCCATGGGATTTTCCAGGCAAAAACACTGGAGTGGGTTGCCACTGCCTTCTCCAATGTTTGAGGCTACACAGACATAATCTGATCCTTTGAAGAGAAATCAACCCTAGACTTATAGATCATGGAACACCTAAGAAGCTTCATCTTCTAGGGCTAGTGCCCTGAGTGAGAGTAAAATCTCCTAAGGATTACAGGATTAAGAACTATGAGTGGGTTGCCATTTCCTTCTCCAATGCAGAAAAGTGAAAGTGAAGTCGCTCAGTCGTGTCTGACTCTTAGCGACCCCATGGACTGCAGCCTACCAGGCTCCTCCGTCCATGGGATTTTCCAAGCAAGAGTACTGGAGTAGGATGCCATTCTCTTCTCCAATCATCAGAGAAAGGCACACTAATCATCAGAGATATGCCAACCAAAACCACAACGAGCTATCACCCCTTACCTGTCGGAATGCTAGCAGCAAAAAGAACACAAATTACAAATATTGGCAAAAATATTGGCGAGAAGGTAAACTGGTATAGCCACTGTCGAAAACAGCATAGAAGATTCTCAAAAAATGAAAAAATAGAACTACCGTATGAGCCAGCAATTCCATTCCTCAGTATATATCTGAAAAAACTGAAAACACTAACTCCAAAAGATATATGCACCCCAATGTTTATAGTAGCATTATTTACAACAGTCAAGATATGGAAGCAACCTAAGTGTCCATCAACAGATAAATGGATTAAGAAAAGGTGGTATATATACACAATGGAATCCTACTCAGCCATAGGAAGAATGAAATTCCCTCATTTGCAACAATATGGATGGATCCGGAGACTATCATGCTAAGTGAAATTAGTCAGAGAGAGATAAATACTATATGTTATCACTTATGTGAGGGACTCTAAAAAATAAAACCGGTGAATAAATATAATAAAACAGAAACAGACTCATAAATATAGGAGGGAAAAAAAAACCAAATACTAGTGGTTACCCGTGCAGAGAGGGAAAGGGGCTGGGAAGAGAGGCAAGACAGGGGTGCTGCTGTTCAGTCACTCAGTTGCATTCGACTCTTTGTAACCCCATGGACTGCAGCAGGACAGGCTTCCCTGTCCATCACCAGCTCCCAGAGCTTGCTCAAATTCAGGTCCATCCAGTCGGTGATGCCATCCAACCATCTTGTCCTTTGTTGTCCTCTTCTCCTGCCTTCAATCTTTAAGGGATTTAAAAAGCTACACGGATTATGTTATACATACACTGAAGAATAGCAAGGAGAGATAAGAAAGCCTTCCTCAGTGATCAATTCAAAGAATTAGAGGAAAACAATAGACTGGGAAAGACTAGAGATCTCTTTAAGAAAATTAGAGATACCAAGGGAACATTTCACGCAAAGATGGCCACAATAAAGGACAGGAACAGTATGGAACTAACAGAAGCAGAAGATATAAAGAAGAGGTGGCAAAAATAGAGAGAAGAACTACACACAAAAAAAATCTTCATGGTCCAGATAACCACTATGGTGTGATCACTCACCTAGAGCTAGACATTCTGGAATGCAACATCAAATGGGCCTTAGGAAGCATCACTACAAAGCTAGTGGAGGTGATGGAATTCCAGTTGAGCTACTTCAAATCCTAAAAGATGATGCTGTGAAAGTGCTGCACTTAATATGCCAGCAAATTTGGAAAACTCAGCAATGGCCACAGGACTGGAAAAGCCCAGATTTCATTCCAATCCCAAAGAAGGGCAATGCCAAAGAATGTTTAAACTACCGCACAATTTCACTCATCTCACATGCTAGTAAAGTAATGCTCAAAATTCTCCAAGCCAGGCTTCAACAGTACGTGAACCATGAACTTCCAGATGTTCAAGCTGGATTTAGAACAGGCAGAAGAACCAGAGATCAAATTGCCAACATCCGCTGGATCATCGAAAAAGCAAGAGAGGTCCAGAAAAACTTCTGCTTTATTGATTACACCAAAGCCTTTGACTGTGTGGATCACAACAAACTGTGGTAAATTCTGAAAGAGATGGGAATACCAGACCACCTGACCTCCTGAGAAATCTGTATATAGGTCAAGTAGCAACAGTTAGAACCGGACATGGTACAACAGACTGGTTCCAAATCCAGAAAAGAGTACGTCAAGGCTGTGTATCCTCACCCTTATTTTACTTATGTGCAGAGTGCATTATGTGAAATGCTGGACTGGATGAAGCACAAGCTGGAATCAAGATTGCCGGGTGAAATGTCAATAACCTCAGATAGGCAGAGGACACCACACTTATGGCAGAAAGCAAAGAACTAAAGAGCCTCTTGATGAAAGTGAAAGAGCAGAGTGAAAATGTTGGCTTAAAACTCAATCAGAAAACTAAGATCATGGGATCTGGTCCCATCACTTCATGGCAAATAGGGAAACAATGGAAAGAGTGACAAAATTTTATTTTGGGGGGGGGGGGGCTCCAAAAATCACTGTAGATGGTGACTGCAGCCATCAAATTAAAAGACGTTTGTTTCTTGGAAGAAAAGATGAAAGTGAAGTCGTTCAGTAGTGTCCGACTCTTTGCAATCCCATGGACTGTAGTCTACCAGGCCTCTCTGTCCATGGGATTTTCCAGGCAAGAGTACTGGAGTGGGTTGCCATTTCCTTCTCCAGGGGATCTTCCTGACCCAGGGATCGAACCCAGGTCTCCTGCACTACAGGAAGACGCTTTTCCCTCTGAGCCACCAGGGAAGCCAACCTAGACAGCATATTAAAAAGTATAAATATTACTTTGCCAACAAAGGTCCCTCTCTTCAAAGCTATGGTTTTTCCAGTAGTCCTGTATGGAGGTGAGAGTTGGACTATAAAGAAAACTGAGCGCCGAAGAACTGATGCTTGTTAAAACTGTGGTGTTGGCAGACTCTCGCGAGTCCCTTCGACTCCCTGATGCTGGGAAAGATTGAAGACGGAAGAAGGGGACGACTTAAGATTAAATGATTGGATGGCATCACCGACTCAATGGGACTGAGTTTGAGTAAACTCCGGGAGTTACTGGTGATGGACAGGGAAGCCTGACGTGCTGCCGTCCATGGGATCCCAAAGTGTCGGACACAACTGAGCGACTGAATTGAACAACCAGATCTCTTTTCCGACTCGCTTTCAAAACGAATAAAACTGAATAAAATACAGGTCTGTTCTCAGTCTTGTCCGACTCTGCGACCCCCTGGACTGTAACCCACCAGGTTCCTCTGCCCATGGATTTTCTCCAGGTAAGAATACTGGATTGGGTCGCCATTTCCTTTTCCAAAAACACAAGTCTACCGCCGGCAAAAACCCCACCCACCAGGGAGTGACTCTTCCAACTACAGTTAACAGAGGGGTCCTCAGGCCCGAGGAGGGGTTAGTGGGGAGATGTGGTGTCCCGACACCAGCCTTTACAATGGCAGGTGGGCCTTTCTGCCTCCCTCGAGCTCACTCAGCGCGCCCCCGGCCCAAATGACCCCGGCCCAAGAGCCCCGGCCAGCCCCCAGCTCGTCGGCGCTGGCCCCCTCACCCGGCGCGCGGCGGGCAGTCTGTGACGTCACGGCCGCGCCGCGCCTCCAGGAAGGACCCCTTCTCCGGCTCCTCCTCCTCCCGGCGCCGGCGCCACTTTCTGGAAGGTTCGTGAAGGCGGTGGGCGCTTACGGTTGCTCCCTGGTCAGCCTCAATCCGCGTCCATCCGTCCTTCCCAAGCTCACACAGACCCATCCAAGGTTGCCATGCCCGAGAACGTAGCACCCCGGACCGGGCCGCCCGCCGGGGCTGCCGGGGCTGCCGGCGGCCGCGGGAAGAGCGCCTATCAGGACCGCGATAAGCCGGCCCAAATCCGCTTCAGCAACATCTCCGCAGCCAAAGGTATTGCTCCCCGGCTTGAGCCGCGGCCCGCCGGGCCTGACTTGCACTCTCACCCCCAGCCTTGGGTGGGCTGTTCGTTCATTGATCCGCTTTGGGCCTCTCATAGAATAAGCTAGTGCAGGGTTCCTCCTTCCTGCCGTTATTCCCGACCCCGAGTATGGAAGCCTTTGGACTGGCCCCATTCTGCGTCTTAGACGCCCATAATTTTCCGTCCCGGAGCGTGCTGCTTTCATCATACTTAAGAAAGCAGCCGGGGCCCTTATGCAGCGGTCTACTCTTATAATGTTTGTATGATACTCTACAGTCTTTTTGTTTTTATTAAAATAGGGAAATACTTTTCTGGGGGCAGCTATTGAATTCGGGTAAACTCTCCGCGCCTTAAATTGGGGCGGGGTCCATTGTACTCGGGGGGTGGGAAACCGACCGACCCACCTTGTTTGAGAGTAATTACGAGGCTGCGTTGAGCTTTGATATCCTCTCTGCACGTACAGCCAGCAAATGGAGAAGAGTTTGGCTTTTGGTGGAATTCAAGAAGTCCTGGGTTTCGTTCAGTTACGTTACTTCGTGCCTTTGTGACCTTTAACCAAGGTTTTCTTCCCTATAAAATTGAGGATGGAAAAGTTCGCTTAAAAAAAATTTGTGAAGATTAAGAGACGTCGGGTTGAATGTGAAGAGTCTAGAAGCAAAAGTGAGAACAGGGGCTTAGAGTTCTTGCCCGTTATGTGTTTGAGTACAGGGAGTAGTTCATTTGGGTTAGAGCATCAGGTGCCGGAAGAAATGAGAGGGGAGATCGGAAAGGTAGAGTGGGGCCCGATCTTAAAGGCCTGGTGTCCTTTGTTGTTGTTCTGGAAAGGGTTTAACACGACTCCCTCAGCTACAGATTGTTTTTCAATATAATGAAATAATAGCTACCTTGGAGGGTTGCTGTAAGGCTTAAATAAGAAAGTATATGAGGAGCCAGGTGTATATATATATGTATACATAGAGTACAGCCTTAAAGATATTTGAGGTTATCTGTCCAGGGGACTGAGGGTATGGTGCTGCTGGTGCTGCTACTGCTGGGAAAAAACCAGGTACACTGAAGGAAGGATGGTGGAAGACGAGAGAATAGGTTCTGGTTCAGGCTTAAATGAGTTGAGGATGTCAGAATGACTACATGGTAAATTTAGGAGTCGTTTGAAAGTTCAAGAGAGTCTTTACCAGGAAATCAAAGTTGTTTGATAGTTATCTAGAGACCATAACTGAAGCTTAGATTTATTTCATTAGAAACAAGGTGTTAGGTAAATTCTGGTGCCATGTTGGGGGGCTGGAAAAGCTATAGAATATGGTAGATTTTCAACAAACAAGGTAACAGGATGGGATGTTTACTTCGGCAAATTTGGAAACATCTCTGCACAGAGAATTGAAATTGGACAAGAGAGGAATGCATATAGGAAGAAAAGGCCACTTACTTGTAAACCTGACCCTTACATCTGAAGTGAAGAGAGCTCCTGGAACATACTAGACTGTCCAAGTCAAACAGAACCCTACAGACTGGTGGGAAAAAGCTGTTGCCAGATGCATCTTTAGTGTAATTCATGGAGCCAGTTTTCTCTTTGGTTGACAATGTCAAAACAACACACACACACAAGTAGTTGTGGTAGTTCTAGTACTATTCAGCACAAGTCATTTAACAGATAATACTGTGTACTACATAGTATGTTAGACTTCACTTTTGAGGAGGTGGTCAGCAAAAATTTTATTTTTTGAATAGTGTGCCTTTCTAGAGGCTTCCTGTAGATGACTGTAAGGGTGTTCTTAAAGTGAATTGGTCTCCTTGTAGCATCGTTGCCATGTGGGTCCACTAAAATCACCTGAAAGAGTAATTAATTATGGCTGAATAATTAGGAAATGCAGCCCCCAATTATGAAATAATTAAGTAGAATATTTTTTAAACTATACCAAATATTTTCTTACAATCTTTTTAAGATTATGTATTGTTAACACAACCTACTGAAAGCATTATTCTAGTTGTGGAATATACAAAAGCAAATAGGGCTGTAGAATATACTAGGAGATCTAGCTTGTCCTGTTATTGCTGCTTGTTTTGTTTCAGAAAATGGGGAAGGTAATGCAGTCCTCATTGAGAGCACATGACTTAAGTTATATTGATATTTATAGGAGGATTAGGTGACTTCAAAATTTATTCTACCATATGTGCAGGGTACAAATGCTACGTATAGTGACGTTAGCAACAAAAAGTGAAGTGTCATACAGTTAAAGGAGTAAAATATTTCTGTGTTCAGTAGATTTTTAGGTATAGAATTTTCTTTAGCAAACAGTGAATTGTTATGCACCATGTTTTAATAAGGACAAAATGATGATTTGCGGGTAGAAGAAATGCTTTGCTCGTTAAAGAGTCTTGGTTTCTTTTTCCCCCCCCACATTTACAGCTGTTGCTGATGCCATTAGAACAAGCCTCGGACCAAAAGGAATGGATAAAATGGTAAAAGGCTCAATCATCCATTACTTATTGAGTACTACTGTGCCTACTGCAAGCTCTCTAGAGGGTTAAGATGTGCTGTTTAAAAAGTAAAGTGTTAGAAAGTCTTTGAGAGTTCAGAAAGGGGTAGATTACTTTGGGATGAACGGGACCTAGTTATAATTCATATTTTATGGTGATTCTTTATAATATCTTTTGTATCCCTTTTTTAGTGTCTTAGTTCCTTCACTTTTAAGTAGGAAAAAACCCAGGTATTTCACTTGTAAACTGGGACTATTACTGCATGTTCTTAATCATGACACCAGGGTAAGGGAAAACAATTTGAAATTAAGCATTATGCAAACATAAATTAACTTCTGTACAAGAAGTATTAAAATTAGTAGAGCTTTTAGGGTTTCACATTAATACTGGATAAAGAAAAAAAATTTTTGAAATAACAACCTTTAAAAAACTATGCAGATTCAAGATGGAAAAGGTGATGTGACCATTACAAATGATGGTGCCACCATTCTGAAACAAATGCAGGTGTTACATCCAGCAGCCAGAATGGTAAGTGTAATTTTTAGGTGAGAGTTTTTTGGTTTTCTTTAAGTATGTTATTTGATATTCGGTAAACAGTTAAATTTGTTTTATTTGATCACATGGTAAGTTTAAACATGGTGAAAGTTTTTCTTTTTTATGCTAATCAGGCATATTTTTAGGATATGTTGTATCCCTAGCATTATGGTCTTTGTTGAAAATCATAATAAAACATAATTCTCCTTTTCCACAGCAACGTGCCTCACATATAAAGAAGAGAGAAAAAAATTGTACTGTTGAAAAAAAATTTGTACCAATTATTCAGTGGGTGTTAGCTGAAAGTAGAATTTTAATTGTTTGCAAAATAAATCTTGTGTTTAAACTTCCCATGATATTTATTTTTAAAAATAATTTTTAATTCAACTACAAATCATAATGGTGATTCTAGTGTCAAGTGAGGAGTCAAACTATCAGCAAAAACAAATTCCTTAGAAATTCCTGTTAAAAAATCCCTTTTGATTAGGTAAAGGTGACTGAAAATGAGTCAGGTTGTGCTTCATGCAGGGTCAGTTTAGATAAACTTGGCCAAGGATTTCAAACTAACAATCTCCTCTCATCTGAATCCTGCACTTTATAGCTTCTCAATATACAGAATGCCCCTAGTTCTTTTAAGTAGTGGCAAGAAAAAACAACCCGTAGTCTGAACTATAAATCATAATATAGCTTCTTATAAAGTGTGTAAGTAGAATTTTGCATGCCACAAATATATAGGTCATCATTTTTAAATTAAACCAAGGTGGACAAAAAATCAGAAGAAAAGTATATTGACTCTTATAGTGCTGATAATCAAAATCTATAAGTGAACATGATGTGAATCTCACTGATGGTAAGATGTTACTGGGTTCTCATGAACCAGTTCTTACTGAGCGACTTGACATGTTCTGTTCACCCAGCTGGTGGAGCTGTCCAAGGCTCAGGATATAGAAGCAGGAGATGGCACCACATCAGTGGTCATTATTGCTGGCTCTCTTTTGGATTCCTGTACCAAGCTTCTTCAGAAAGGTGGGTAGGACATAAGACATGCTTTATTACTGAAGAAAGGCAAAAGTTATTAAGTAATATGAGATTAACAATTTAATTTGAAACAGCTAATTTTGCTATGTTTATCATGTGAATTAAAAACTTTTTTTTTTGCTTCTGGATCTCCCCCCACCCCACCCCACCCCTGGCTTTCCTACTTTGTTTTGAATGGAACTTCATAAAATTTTGCTTTTAAGAAATGACTGGTTGGTGGTGGTACTAAACAGGCTATAGATGAGAACTGTGATTTCGGAGAGAAAGTAAGGATTCTTGTCTTGGTACATACTGCCTAAATGTAGTTGTGATTCCTCAGTCACTTACTATGATGCAGATTTATAGAATCTTTGTAAAGTAAAAAAATGGTTTTAGTTTTAAGTATCACATAATATGTAATTTATCTATTTCAAATTAAATAGAAATAAATTATTAGACATATTAGCAGTTAAAGTTATTTGAACCATTATTAAGAATAATTTAAAATTTGACTGCATTGATGTTGTAATGAACAAAGAAATTTTAAGTCATGTCAAGTATGAAGTTTATCTGTTGTTATTAAATTAACTACCCTTTCACAAATGACAGGGATTCATCCCACCATCATTTCTGAGTCATTCCAGAAGGCTTTGGAAAAGGGCATTGAAATCTTGACTGACATGTCTCGACCTGTGGAACTGAGTGACAGAGAAACTTTGTTAAATAGTGCGGCCACTTCATTGAACTCAAAGGTGAGACAAGCACAATGCGATCATTGTAAAAGTACAGTTAAGTTCATCAGGAACTGCAGCTCTTATTCTGTGGTTTTTGATGCTGTGGTTTTTCATGCTGTATAGTTCATAAATATTAACTCTCAAGAGTGGGTAACTAACTAATTTGCATAACTGAATTAGTTCAAGTAAAATTAACTCACATCAAGGCTTTTAGGTAAGTTGATTTTACAGATGGGAAAAGAAAGTGAAGTTAAATAACTTATCCAAGACCCACTAATGAGAGGTAGAGATGAGACTTGAACCCCAGAAAGGGCTGCCCATCAATGGTCCATCTCTTAACCATGTTGCTATTTTTTTTTTTAATCAAATATAAAGCATTAATGTTATTTTCAGTGTCTTAGAAGCTCATGTCACCTATTCTCTGTTATGTTGTGTGTCACATGCCCACTCCATTCTTTTTCCTTTTCATCAGTATTATTTAAATGTTAAGTGGAAATCTAGATCGTATTAGTGACATTAAGTAATAGTGTTGGTAAATGTCCCCAGAACTAATTTAGACAGAATATCGTAATGGTTATAAGCATTGGTCATAGAGCTTAGACTGCTTGGGTTCAGTGCCAGCTCCACTTAATTAAGCTGTATGTTTTAGGTTTTTCATTGGAAGATTGAGTATATGAATGTAAAGTGTTAAAGCTACTGCATGACATAGAATTCATGCTCACTGTGTTCTAACCATTACCTATTTTTATCAGCCCCTCAGTAATAGGGGTGCACATATATAACATCTGATCATAAATTCAGTTTAAGTATGAAACCTCAGCATAAAATTGTTCTTTTGGATTTCCTGTTGAATTACTAGGTAATCTAGTCAGTCCTGACTATTAATAAAAGAGGAATGCAAACATATATTTTTATATGGTGACAGTCAAACTTGAGTGGAAAAGATAGTTTATATGTAATGTTTTCTTACATGTACTCCATGTGTGTGCTAAATCACCTCAGTTGTGTCTGACCCTTGTTCTCCACCCCACTCAAAAAAGTAATTGAGATTACTTCTCTTAATATCTTTATCATTAAAGAACTGGGACTTTCTCTGTTACAACATTTTATGACACTAACTTTTTTTCTTTTTAATACTAGGTTGTGTCTCAGTATTCAAGTCTCCTTTCTCCAATGAGTGTAGATGCAGTGATGAAAGTGATTGACCCAGCCACAGCTACTAGTGTAGATCTTAGAGATATTAAAATAGTTAAGAAGCTTGGGTAAGCATCTCTAATTATAACTTTAATAAAAAATAATTTTCAAAGTAAACATAAGCTGTTTGAAAAATAGTTAAATGAAAAATGTAGATGAAAGTCACATAAGTTTAGTTGTTTTGTTTTCATGACAGCTGATATTAATGTGGAAGTTTGAAGAATTCGTTTTTATTCCCTAGTGATGGCAGAGCAGTAGTGTGATCAGAGAGGTTCAGGAATGGGCCATTAATAAATATGAGTGAGGTTGAAGCACATTTTATCAGACTGATGATTTTTTATCTGTTTTCAGTCTGTTAAACTTGGAGATCTCCCTCCCCTCTGAACTGTCTCTTCATTTTCTTTTTTCTTAGTGGGACAATTGATGATTGTGAGTTGGTGGAAGGTCTGGTTCTTACTCAAAAGGTAGCAAATTCTGGCATAACCAGAGTTGAAAAGGCTAAGATTGGGCTTATTCAGTTCTGCTTATCTGCTCCCAAAACAGATGTAAGTAAAACCAAATGATTCCTTAGGTGTTTGACTTTCTAATAACAAAGATTTTTGCTGATTATTATAAAAATAGAAAATGCTGATATTAATACTAGTGATAGAAAGCAAGGATTTAAAAATAATTAGTAAAATCAAGACAAATGTATAAAATATTGGATGCCACATGTGGTAAATTTAATTTCAGTTGGCTGTTTATTGAAACTGAGCATTGACTTCTCAAATGAAGACAGTCATAAGGATATGTATGAAACAGTAAAACTAGGCTATGTGTAAGAGGGATTTCCAGATCTTTGTCTTTATGTTTGCATAGTAGAACTTTAAACCAGCTTATTGTTTTTATTCCAAAAAGGTGATTTTTTAATTTAACACATTAAATCTCTTAGTGATAAGTACTATTCCCTGAAGGAGTGGCTGATCTTTGTCACCTGATTTCAGGTTTGCTCTCATTTCATATTGTATTAGCATATAGGTTGAGTCGTTTGTTTCCCAAATTTTAACCCATATAAAAGTCAGTGTTCTTTTATAGGTCTTAAATATTATAGTACTTGTCTTTAGTAATTGCTTTCAGCATATCAATGTTTTTTAACTATAGAGTAAAAGAGATGCAATTGAAGTTATTTCAGTAACATGTAAGTTTTTATGAGGAGAATTGACATATCCATGAAATAGGATGATCATTTTTACATTTAATGATTTCCAAAACATTGTAAAAAATACCAGTAAGGTGTATAGATAAAAATATAAAACCTGAGTTATATTTCATGTATATTCATTTTTCTAGACTTTTTCTGTGTGTGTCTATGTAATATCTAGTTTGATGTGATTTTCGTTGGATTTATATTGTGCATAATATTTTCATTAAAATTCTCGTTTTTTGCTTAAGAACTCTTAAAATCCAAATTATTAATATGTTCTTTTTCTGAACAGATGGACAATCAAATAGTGGTTTCTGACTATGTTCAAATGGATCGAGTGCTAAGAGAAGAGAGAGCTTATATTCTAAATTTAGTGAAGCAAATTAAAAAAACAGGATGTAATGTTCTTCTCATACAGAAGTCTATTCTAAGGTATAGGGCATTTTATTTTGTTCATCTCTTAACAATAATTGATTTTGGATCCCTTCTAGCAGGTTTTAAGAAGCATTAGGGGTGTATTAAACCACTAGAAATCTGGAACAGATTTGCATTTTAGGCCATTGTTGTATTCTGGTAAATGATCTAAAGTGAGTTCCCTTCTTGTTAATGATAATTTAAGTGTGGGATATATGTCCTTCTTGACCAAGATCCTTACTATCAAGTAAAAAGGTACGTAATATAGCTAAAATTTTAGAGGTATTTATTTAAAGTGAAGTTGCTCAGTCGTCTCCAACTCTGCGATCGCATGGACTATAGGCTACCAGATTCCTCCGTCCATGGGATTTTTCCAGGCAAGAATACTGGGGTGGGTTGCCATTTCCTTCTCCAGGAGATCTTCCCAACCTTGAAATTGAAGGCAGATGCTTTACCGTCTGAGCCACCAGGGAAGTTCTTTATTTAAAGGGCCATGCAATAGTTTGTCTTGAAATTTTAGCAAGTTCTTTTGGGGGGAATGTTGGATAGTCCACGGATTGAAAGAATTCTCCAAAGTTTGAACTGATGCCTTTTTGAAGAAACTGATGTTTCAGTGTAGACACATTCTCATGTACTCTATATGTTATGCCAGAAAGTATTGTGGATCTCTTGATATAGACACCTTGTTGAAGAGTTGGAGTACCTGGTTCTAAATTCAAGTTACGTAATAGCTAGTAACTTGTAGTAAATTGCTTTCAAAACTCAGTTTACTTATCTGTAAAACAAGGATACTGATATCTACCCTTCAGTATCAGGGTTGTTGGGGTGCAGGGGTCATTCAGATAGTTTGTGTAAACGTGTAAATTTGTGGGGTCTTAAACATAATTTGATGGAGAAGGCAATGGCACCTGACTCCAGTACTCTTGCCTGGAAAATCCCATGGACAGAGGAGCCTGGTAGGCTGTAGTCCATGGGGTCACTAAGAGTCAGACACAACTGAGCGACTTCACTCTCACTTTTTACTTTCATGCATTGGAGAAGGAAATGGCAACCCACTCCAGTGTTCTTGCTTGGAGAATCCCAGGGACGGGGGAGCCTGTTGGGCTCTGTCTATGGGGTCACACAGAGTCGGACATGACTGAAGTGACTTAGCAGTAGCAGCAAACATAATTTACCATGATACTTAATTCTAAATTCATGAAGTATTAATTGTTAACTATCAGAAGAATGATGACAATTGCTTTTGTGTGTTTTACAAGTGCTATTGGAATACATTTTAAATATTATCCTTTAGAAATCTTATTTAAGAATTTTGAGCTCATAAACTTGGTCAAGCTATTTAAAGCATCTCCTTTCACAAATAACTAAATAATTGGCCATTTAAACGATAGTAAAATTACGGAAAACCCTAAGGAGTTAAATAGCAGAATTTCTGTTCCAAACCAGTATTGACATAATCACTGTTTCTGTATTTTAGAGATGCTCTTAGTGATCTTGCATTGCATTTCCTGAACAAAATGAAGATAATGGTGGTAAAGGATATTGAAAGAGAAGACATTGAATTCATTTGTAAGGTAAAATATTCTTAATATCTGTATATGTGAAAATGTTCACTAGTCAGACGTCTGAGTTTGTGAATGTGACTGTTATTCCCAGACGATTGGAACCAAACCAGTTGCTCATGTTGACCAGTTCACTGCTGACATGCTGGGATCTGCTGAGTTAGCTGAGGAGGTCAGCTTAAATGGTTCTGGCAAACTGATCAAGGTAACTATTAAAATTAAGTTTCTATTTGCTTGGGATTTGGGTTTTTTTTTTAATCCTTCAAATAACCTAATTCCAGAGTTTGTTTACTAAAGATTACAGGCTGTGCAAGCCCTGGAAAAACAGTTACAATTGTTGTTCGTGGTTCTAACAAATTGGTGATTGAAGAAGCTGAGCGCTCTATCCATGATGCTCTCTGTGTTATTCGCTGTTTAGTGAAGAAGAGGTAATATTACTAAGTAACGTTTTGCCGTATTTTGATCATTAAGATTTTAAATTTTAAAGATTTTTAGTATTATTAAAACTTTAAAAAGCTTTTAAATAAATTATTATTTCTGTCGGATAAAATAAACTAAAAATACACTTGTGAATTTCAGAGCTCTTATTGCAGGAGGTGGTGCTCCAGAAATAGAGTTGGCCCTACGGTTAACTGAATACTCACGAACATTGAGTGGTATGGAATCCTACTGCATTCGTGCTTTTGCAGATGCTATGGAAGTCATTCCATCTACACTAGCTGAAAACGCTGGCCTGAATCCCATTTCTACTGTAACAGAACTAAGAAACCGGCATGCTCAGGGAGAAAAAACTACAGGCATTAATGTCCGAAAGGTAGTAATTTAAACTTTGGTTACTGCAGAAAATGTTGATTAATAAAAAATACTGAAAGCTTCATAATTGTCTGTGGAATGAAAAAGGCTTTGTAATTAAAAATAGAGTAACCTTCAATTTGGATACAAAACCTGCAGGTTAGTTAATGTATGCTGATGAGTGAAAATGAAGATGATGCCTTAAGTGAGAAATAGTATTTTGTTCATTAACCCTGCCATTTTATGATTGTACAACTTTAAATCTGTGCTTCCGTTTTCTTGGTTGTAAAAACAGGGATTATTATAGTTCCCTCATAGGCCTGTGAGGATTAAAGTTTAAAGTGAAAGTGAAGTCGCTCAGTCGTGTCTGACTCTGCGACCCCATGGACTATAGCCTACCACACTTCTCTGTCCATGGGATTTTCCAGGCAAGCGTACTGGAGTGGGTTGCCATTTCCTTCCCCAGAGGATCTTCCCAACCCAGGAATTGAACTTGGGTCTCCTGCATTGTAGGCAGATGCTTTACCATTTGAGCCACCAGGGAAGTCACTAAATAGAAAGTTCTTAACAAAGACACCTGGTGTATAGTTAACCATTGCTGCTATTGTGAGCACCAGCCTGGTGTAGTTACATAGGGTAAACACATAGAACAGTAGTGATTTCTCCTGTTGTATTGTTTTATTAACGTTCCTTTTATTGAGAAGACAGGTAACATGTAATGGGAAAAAATGGACAATACAAGGTGATTTTTTTTTTTTTTTTTTTTAAGGTAGAAGCAGGTAGAATTCGAGGGCACTACCTGGTTAGGGAAAGTTTTAGGAAGCTGCAACTTTGGTAGGGGATAAAAAAGTGTCAAATGGGGAAGCAGTGATTTATAGGTAAGAGGGACCAAAAAAGTTAATTCATTTTTGTCTAGAGCAGAGGTGATGTGTTGATCATATAATGGACTTTAAGATTGGAAAGATTGGATAAAAGCTAGAATGAAGAGTCCCTTGAGTTGTTGATGAATGGGTTGGGTGGCTGGGTGTTTGTTTGTTTTTTAATTCCAGTAGTTGCGAGTTTTTGTGTATTTGTTTAAACCAAGAGACCTAAGGTGATGGAAAGAGCATTTTAAGGAGGGAAGAATGGAGACAGGATTGCCTATTAAGACATCAGCAGTAATCCTAGGATAAAGGTGAGGGAATAGTGGCAGGAAGAATCTAAAAGTGGAAAGCGAGAATGATGTGAAGGACCAGGTAGACTAGACTTGGCCAAATTCAGAATTAGGAATCAGATGATTTAAATTTCATTACTTTTTTCTTTAATTGAGATACTTGATTTAGAGTGTTAGTTTTGAGGGCTTCCCTGGTGGCTCAGCGGTAAAAAAATCTGCCTGCCTATGCAGGAGACATGGGTTCAATCCCTGGGTTGGGAAGATCCCCTGATGAAGGAAATGACAACCCACTTCAGTATGCTTGCCTGGAAAAATCCCATGGACACAGGAACCTGGTAGGCTATAGTCCATGGGGTCTCAAAGAGTCAGACAAGACTGAGCAACTCAACAACAAGTTCCAGGTATATAGCAAAAAAAATCTTAAAATTTTTAATAACTATATCATCTACTTAATTTTTGCCAGGAATTTTAAAAGATACAAAGAATTGTTTTGGAGTTCAGATTGGGAGAGTCTAGCGTTAATTCAGTTTTTCCAGATTTTAGTTGAAAAACAGCCTATAACTTGGGGAAATGCTTAGTAGAGAGTACCTGACTCTTGACTAGACTACAGGAAAACTAAGTTTGAAAGGCTTTGAGGTTTACTGGTAACAGTGTAGTTGGTAATGTGTATCATTACAAATACTAAAAGCAACTTGTATTGGTTTGCAGGGTGGTATTTCCAACATACTGGAGGAACTGGTTGTCCAGCCTCTGTTGGTTTCAGTCAGTGCACTGACTCTAGCAACTGAAACTGTCCGGAGCATTCTGAAGATTGATGATGTGGTAAGTATATACAGGTTGTGAATTTCCTACAAGGGCAGAAAGGCATATTTTTGAGGAATTGGGGTGGGAGCAGTAAATGTTGTTAGTTTGCTAGTCACGAGGGTGAAAACAGTTCATATGTCTAGTATTTTCCCACCTATAAAAATAGGGAAGTTTGGATAACCACCTTAAAGATCTTCCATCCTTAAAATTGTGTCCTTACAGGTTTTCAAATTTTTCTCTTTTCAGGTAAACACTCGGTAATCTGGTTAACATTGTCTGACTGGCACCATCATGGCCACTAATGGTGCAGCTGGAGTGGAAGAGCACCTTGGCATTCCTTTGGAAGATTGTTATGAATTTCTGGGCCTGGTCTTCCAGTTGGCATTTGCTTGAAATTATATTGACACAGTTTAATGAAAATATTAAACACATGGTTTCAAAAAGCAGATTAATTTATTGCTCTATACTCTGCATTATTCCCACTCTCTCCTAAATTCTGTTATTTCTGATTGACTAGAAATCTGTGAGGAGAGAAAAAAGGAGCTAACATTTGCCTGTTAAAGTCTGAAGGACTTAATGCTGGGTACTTTTAAGTTTTGTGTTAGGTTGTGGTTTTTTGTTGTTGTTCTCTTTTTTGGCTGCATGGCACGTGGGATCTTACTTCCCCGACCAGGGATCAAACCCACACTCCCTGTATGGGCAGCAAAAAATCTTAAACACTGGACTGCCAGGGAAGTCTCCAGTTTTGTGTTTATTGATAGAAGTATTGAGAAGGAAAAATGGCCCAATATGCTCATCACCCTGATAACCCACCATTTTCAGTAATACATATGCTGTTTGAAAAGTTAACAGTACAGAAAGAGTGAACAATGAAAGTTTTTCTCATTCTTATCCCATTTTCTAAGAACCACTGTTGTGTTAATTGGGATTCCTTCTAAAAATAAAAATATGCATATATGTAGCAAATTTTGTTTGTATAAGTAAGTCTTTTCTCAGTGGTTTAAAACATCTTAGTCTTACACCAAGAGTATTATAAAATTTAACTAGTTCTGTCCTTGTTTTAGTCACCATCTAGTCAACTTGGCACACATTCTATATATAGCTTAGTGGTCTTTTTTTAACTTGTCAAGCACTCCTTTATAAACGCTTTCATGGCTTTTGATTACCTTTGGATAAAGGCCAGACCTTTAAGGTGGATCACAAATTGAGCCTTAAATCCGTGATTACTCTCATCATCTTTTGTATTATATATAAAGAGTATTATGAAAGCAGTGGATGGAGGGGGGGACTCCTAAAGGTTTTGGAGAACTTCAGCCAATCAGTTCCTTTGTATCTGATAACTCCAGTAGTTAATTAAAATGACTAATCTGATAAGTGGTAAATTTAGATAAGTCTTTGGATAGTCTGGAATTTAATAATTCAGTAATTATTTCTCTTTTTAGTGGGTATTAGGACCTTGCTGTTGGAAAAGAATCATTTTATAGCTGCCATAAAACTGAATGTTGTATAATGTAAACACTTTTAAGTCAAAATACTTGAGCCAGAATTTTTCATATTGGAACTTCTAAGAGTTATTCAGCACCCTTATGTGTGTCTGTGTCTTAGGCTATACCTGTATATCTAAATATGTTTAAAAATTTGTAAAAGGAATGCTAACAAGACAAATGTTAGTCATTAAGTTTGATGTAAATTAAGCCACTATTTAGGATTTGATTGGGTTTTACAAGTTTATAAAATTTATAAAGTTAATGTTTTCGGAAGCAGTGGTGGTGCTTTGTCACTGAAAGGCCAAATGACAAAACTCAAAAATAGTGGTCTGATTCAGTTAGATAATTGTAAAGCAATGAAAGGAAAATTATCCTGTTAAATATTTAAGAGGTATGCTTTGAAATAGGAATGATGACTATCCTAATGAGACAAAGGTTTTGCATACTTTTTTCCTCTTGAGTACTATAAATTTTTTCACTCTCATTTTTATTTTTTTGGCCACACCCCGTGGCTTGTGGGATCTTAATTGCCAGACCAGGGAACTCAGGCCCATAGCAGTGAAATCACTGAGTCCTAACCACTAGACAGGCAGGGAATTCCCACCCTAGCTTTTCATTAAAAAACAGTTTACAGAACAGTGTGAACACCCTATACCCTCCAACTATTGACATTTTACCATAGAAGTCAGTTCTATAATACGATGTATCCTTAAAAATCTTGGTACGCAAAATAGTGCAATAGAAACCACAGGGCTTAGAGAAGAAATGTGGTTGGAGACAACCCCAAGACTTCATCAACAACACAAAAGGAACCTGATCAAATAGTTTAACAAACAGTAATTGGTTAAGAATTTACATGCCACTTGAAAAAACACCAGAAAATTGAAGTGGCTGTTGGAGCTAATGGCATTGCAAAGTAGTAGAAGGAGGGTTATATGAAACCTAGGTTGCAACACTGAATGTGTCGAGTTTGGCTTATAAAGGTTAATGTCTCAGTTTTTTTGAGGTGTGTGTGCAGTTTCGTGTGTCATGGGGCAGTTTGATTCAGATGGATGCATTTTTGTGTATTCACATTTTTCTTGAAATCAAGCAAATGTGAAACGATGTTGCTGAAGTTGTTCACTTCCCACTTTAAAATTTCTTGTGTTTTGATGGTTTTGACTATAATGTATCTCAGGTGTAGATCACTTTTTAAGTTTATTGAGCTTTTTAAAGGTACAGATTAATAGCTTTTCCATCAATATTGCTGAATTAAGATAAGGATCAAAGGTTCAGATACACTGAGTGGCTAGAAGTTATAGAACAGAGTACTAGAAAATGAAGCTTTACAGAAATAGTTCCCAGAGATGTGTAGAGGTGTAGTTGAGTCTTTGGCTGAGTATTTCTGTGTCCGGTAAAACTATAGAGTTCACAGAAAAACCAGTGAAAGTAGTAGACTGGATTTACAGTGGCCTTGAAATAGTTTAAATTCTTACTAGGTTGGAGAAAACCTTGTAATAGGGAATGAGTAGAGCCTTCAGAAGAGTACAGCCTTAATAGCAAGATTGAATCTGACCAAAGCTTAAAATTCTTAAAGGATATAATAATAACAAAATTCACAGTGCCTGGAATTCAACAAAAAAATCAGTAGTGGGAATGGATACAGAAGATGTGTTATATATACAATGGGATACTAGACCATTTGCTAAGTGAAACAAGGGACGTATACTGTATTATACCAGTTATGTGGAATACAACTAGTGAGTATCACAAAAAATTTAAACGAATGATTACCAGTGGCAAGAGAAGGAAGGAGGGCAATATAGGGGTGGGTAAGAGATACAAATTATGAGGTATAAAATAGATACATTGTACAACATGAGGAATATAGCCAATATTTTATAATAACTATGGGGTATAACTTAAAAATTGTGAATCACTGTATTGTACACAGGTAACATTGGATAACAACTGCACTTCAGTTTTTAAAAGGACATCAAAATATGAAAAATCAGTCATGCAAGTAAAATCACAGTAGAGAGTAAAGACTGACAGTGAAAGACTGAAGGCTTTTTTACTAAAAAAAAAAAAAAAAAGCCAAGGATGCCCACTCTGCCACCCCTATTCAACATAGTACTGGAAGTTCTAGCCAGGGCAGTTAGGCAAGAATTAGAGGCATGCAAATTGGAAGAGGTAAAATTGCCTCAGCAGATACAATCTTATATGTAAAAAGTCCCAAAGATTCAACACAAGCTGTTGTGATAAATGAATTCAGCAAAGTAACGATACAAAATCAACACTAAAGTCATTTGCATTTATACATTAACTGAACACTATGAAAAAAAATTACAGAATTCCATTCATTATAGCATCAAAAAATAAATACTTAGAAATTAACCAAGAAGGTGAAAGATATGCTCAGTGAAAACTACAAAACACTGTTGAAGACAAATGGAAACATTGTATGTTTATGGATTCAAAAACTTAATACTGTTAAAGTGTCAGTATATCCAAAGTGATCTATATAATCCCTTATCAAAATACCAATGGCATTTTTTTCAAAGAGCTAGAACAAATAATCCTAACATTTGTAAGGAACTACAAAAGATGTCCAAAGCACCGTTTAGAAGAATAAAGCTGGAGGTATTACGCACCCTGATTCCAAGCTATATTATAAGCAACAGTAATCAAAACAGTGTGGCACTGGCATGAAGACACACATTTAGACCAGTGGAATAATAGACAGCCCAGAAATAAACCCTCATCAGTTCAGTAGCTCAGTCATGTCCAACTCTGCGACCCCATGAATCGCAGCACGCCAGGCCTCCCTGGCCATCACCAACTCCCGGAGTTCACCCAAACTCATGGCCATCCAGTCGGTGATGCCATCCAGCCATCTCATCCTCTGTCGTCCCCTTCTCCTCCTGCCCCCAATCCCTCCCAGCATCGGGCTTTTTCAATGAGTCAACTCTTCGCATGAGGTGGCCAAAGTATTGGAGTTTCAGCCTCAGCATCAGTCCTTTCAATGAACACCCAGGACTGGTCTCCTTTAGGATGAACTGGTTGAATCTCCTTGCAGTCCAAAGGATTTGCAAGAGTCTTCTCCAGCACCACAGTTCAAAAGCATATATATCGTCAAATGAGTTTTGACAAGGGAGCCAAGGCCAGTCAATGTGGAAAGTTCAAACTTCAGCAAATAGAGCTGGGGAAACTGGATATCTACATGCAAAAGAATGATATGGGACCCTTAACACCACACACAAAAATTATCTGTAAATAGATCAAAGACCTAAATTAAGACCTAAAACAATAACACTCTTAGAAGAAAACACAACAAAAGCTTCACAACATTAGATTTTGCCAATCACTTCTTGGATTTGACATAAAATCACAGATAACAAAAGAAAAAGACAAACTGGGCTTCATGATATTTTAAAATTCTGTGCATCAAAGACACTATCAACAGAATAAAAAGCAACCCACAGAAAGGGAGAAAATTTCTACAAATCCCATATCTGATAAGGGATTACTACCTAGAATATAAGTCGGACACCACTGAGTGGCTAACACCTTCACTTTTTCAATTTTTTCACCTAGAATGTCAAGAAAGAACTACCAAAACTCAACATAGCAACACAATTTTAAAATGTGCAAAGAACTTGAATAGACATTTCTCCTAAGAAGATACATAAATGTCCAATAAGCACATGAAAAGATGCTCAACAGCACTAATCATTAGGGAAATGCAGATCAAAACTACAAGATAACACCTCCTTACCCTTTCAGAATCCCAGGGATGGGGGAGCCTGGTGGGCTGCTGTCTATGGGGTCGCACAGAGTCGGACACGACTGAAGCGACTTAGCAGCAGCAGCAGCTGCTATCAGAAAACAAAACAAGAATAACCCGGCAGTCCAGCAGTTAGTGCTCCACACTTCCACTGCAGGGGTCACAGGTTCAGTCCTTGGTTGGGGAACTAAGATCCTGTGATCCCGCAAGCCACGTGGCATGGCTAAAAAAAATTACTCCAACACAGCTTAAAAACAAAATTATTAAATACATTAATGTACTATCGTATTAATGTATAATTATATATTAGTATACTTTATGTATTGATATATAAACTTATTAATATATGATTTATATTTGACATACATTTAAGTGGTTTCAAAGTAAATAATATATTTATTTCATATATAATTTAAATATATATGTATTTTATCATTTCTGTCATGAATTCTGTAACCCATGAATTGTTTTTTAGAAATATTTGTGACCACCGTCACAGACTGCCCAGCTTACCGACTGGGCGTCTGCTCCAGCTCAGCTGTGCAGGCTGGTGCCCTGGCACAGGGAGAGACCTCATGGTACATGCACTGCTTTGAGCCACAGAGATACACATTTTTCTACAGTGGCATCGTGAGCGATGTCCACGTGACTGAGCGTCCCGCCAGAGTGGGCATCCTGCTGGACTACACCACCCAGAGGCTGCTGTTTATAAACGCTGAGACTGGACAGATGCTCTTCATCATCAGGCACAGGTTTAACGAGGGCGTCCACCCTGCCTTCGCCCTGGAGAAACCTGGAAAATGTACTTTGCACCTGGGGATAGAGCCCCCCCCGATCCTGCAAGGCAAAAGTGATCGTGGGCTTTCAGAGTTTCCGAGAGGAAAATTCAAATTTTGGAGGAGGGGGGTGCTCTGTTCTCTCCTGTGGGTGCTAGACAGCATTCAAAACATTTGAACACAGCATTCAAAAAACACTTGCACCAATGATAGCTCCATGCACAGTGATCAACATGTGAGCCAAACCACCAAGAAAACCTTGAGTTTTTAGTGTCGTGTGAGAAGATGGAAAAAGCAACCTCCGCCCTTCAGTTTATATATGTTTGAGTTCTTCCCTAAGTGAAAAGGATTTATACCTGACTTGGGAATCGAAATAGCGAAATGGACTCCCACCTATGTCGCTGGTGAAAGAAATCCTCGAGGGACAGGTCTGTGTCCCTTCCTGAGTGAAGGGAAGGTTGTGCTGGTAATATATCTCCTCTGACAAGAAACAACTACTTTTTCCATAAGAGATATGTCACCTCACTTCACTAAAGAATGCTGAGTCCTAATCAGTAGAGAAAATGTTTTAACCATTCTAAGCTGATAATGAACTCTTTTGTAACCATTATATACTGTAGAACACAAGTCTCTTTTCCCTGAAATTTTTTTTTTTTTTACTTTTTTTTTTTTTTTTAAATTTCAGGTATACACGTGCTCCCCATCCTGAACCCTCCTCCCTCCCCGCTCCCCATACCATCCCCCTGAAATTTTAAATGTAGAAAAACGCTAGATGTTAGAGATTTCCTTTTTGTTAAATAAATGGTTAGAGTCTATAAAAAAAAAAAAAAAAGATATTTTAAAGTCTGCAAAATGAAAGTGAAAGCCTCTCAGTCATGTCCAATTCTGCCACCCCATGGACTGTGTAGCCTGCCATGCTCCTCTGTCTGTGGAATTCTCTAGGTCAGAATACTGGAGTGGGTAGCCATTTCCTTCACCAGGGGACCTTCCTGACTCAGGTATGGAACCCAGGTCTCCTGCATTGCAGGTAGATTCTTTACCATCTGACTCACCAGGGAAGCCCAGAGTCAACAAACTGAAAGGTTTTTTCTAGCTTTTTAAAAAAGTTATTGTCTAACTTAATTGCACTAACTGATCAAAGAATGTTGACTGTACAATATTAATCCTTTGATGTCTCTTGTGGCTAGCTTTATGGCTTAGTGCTATGGTTTCTTTTTACAAAGTTCCATGTGTTCCTAAAATAATACATACTCTCCAATGGTTTTATATATATATTTATGTAAATTTATTTATATTATTTTATAATATATGTGCTCAGTCGTTCAGTTGTGTCTGAATCTTTGCAGCCCCATGAACTGTAGCTCCCAGGCTCCTCTGTCCATGGGAATTTCCAGGCAAGAATATTGGAGTGGGTTGCCATGCCCTCCTCCAGGGGATCTTCCTGATCTAGGGGATTGAACTCACGTCTCCTGCATGCACTGGCAGGAAAATTCTTTACCACTAGCTGCAACTGGGAAGCCCTTTAAAATATATAAAATATATTTATATAAATATTTTCTAAAATATGTATATTACTAAATATGTATGTTCAGTTCAGTCGCTCAGTCGTGTCTGACTCTCTGAACCCATGAACTGCAGCACACCAGGCCTCCCTGTCCATTGCCAACTCCCAGAGTTTACTCAAATTCATCTCCATTGAGTTGGTGATGCCATCCAACCATCTCATCCTCTGTCGTCCCCTTTTCCTCCTGCCTTCAATCTTTCCCGGCATCAAGGTCTTTTCAAATGAGTCAGCTCTTCACATCAGGTGACCAAGTATTGGAGTTTCAGCTTCAGCATCAGTCCTCCCAAAGAATATTCAGGACTGATTTCCTTCAGGATGGACTGGTTGGATTTCCTTGCAGTCCAAGGGACTCTCAAGAGTCTTCTCCAACACCACAGTTCAAAAGCATCAATAATTTGGCACTCAGCTTTCTTTATAGTCCAACTCTCACATCCATACATGACTACTGGAAAAACCATAGCTTTGACTAGATGGACCTTTATTGGTAAAGTCACGTCTCTGCTTTTTGGACTTCCCTGGTGGCTCAGAGGTTAAAGCGTCTGCCTACAATGCAGGAGACCTGGGTTGGGAAGATCCCCTGGAGAAGAAAATGGCAACCCACTCCAGTATTCTTGCCTGGAGAATCCCATGGACTGAGGAGCCTGGTGGGCTACAGTCCACGGGGTAGCAAAGAGTCGGACACGACTGAGCGACTTCATTCACTCACTCACTCTGCTTTTTAATATGCTGTCTAGGTTGGTCATAACTTTCCTTCCAAGGAGCAAGCGTCTTTTAATTTCATGGCTGCAATCACCATCTGCAGTGATTTTGGAGCCCCCCAAAATAGTCTGTTACTGTTTCCAATGTTGCCCCATCTATTTGCCATGAAGTGATGGGACTGGATGCCATGATTTTAGTTTTCTGAATACTAAGTTTTTTTTTTTTTAAACATTTATTCAGCATCATGATCAGACTATTACATTTAGCAATCAACAGTGTGGGTGCAAAAAAAAAATGTACATTAAAACGCTTTGTTGGAATGCTTTACACTTTACACAGAACAGAAACTAAAATAACCTGTTTTACAATTAGTCACAAGTACAGTCCTTGAGTTTTTTGCCTATACACATGCTGCTGCTGCTGCTAAGTTGCTTCAGTCGTGTCCGACTCTGTGCGACCCCAGAGACGGCAGCCCACCAGGCCATCCCTGGGATCCTCCAGGCAAGAACACTGGAGTGGGGTGCCATAGCCTTCTCCAATGCATGAAAGTGAAAAGTGAAAGTGAAGTCGCTCAGTCACGTCTGACTCCTAGCGACCCCATGGACTGCAGCCTACCAGGCTCCTCCATCCATGGGATTTTCCAGGCAAGAGTACTGGAGTGGGGTGCCAATTCCCTTCTCCATGAATGCTAAGTTTTAAGCCAACTTTTTCATTCTCCGTTTTTACTTTCATCAAGAGGCTCTTTAGTTCTTCTTCACTTTCTGCCATAAGGCTGGTGTTATCTACGTATCTGAGGTTATTGATATTTCTCCCTGCAATCTCGATTCCAGCTTGTGCTTCATCCAGCTCAGCATTTCTCATGATGTACTCTGCACATAAGTTAAATAAGCAGGGTGACAATTTACAGCCTTGACATACTCCTTTCCTGATTTGGAACCAGTCTGTTTTTCCATGTCCATTTCTAACCGTTCCTCCTGACCTGTATACAGATTTCTCAGGAGGCAGGTCAGGTGGTCTGGTATTCCCACCTCTTTCAGAATTTTCCACAATGTGTTGTGATTCACACAGTCAAAGACTTTGGCATAGTCAACAAAGCAGAAGTAGATGTTTTTCTTGAACTCTCTTGCTTTTTCAATGATCCAAAGGATGTTGACAATTTGAATTCTGGTTCGTCTGCCTTTTCTAAATCCAGCTTGAACATCTGGAAGTTCATGGTTCATGTACTGTTGAAGACTGGCTTGGAGAATTTTGAGCATTACTTCTAGCATGTGAGATGAGTGCAATTGTGTGGTAGTTTGAGCGTTCTTTGGCATTGCCTTTCTTTGGGATTAGAATGAAAAATGACCTTTTCCAGTCCTGTGGCCACAGCTGAGAGTTCCAAATTTGCTGACTTATTGAGTGCAGCACTTTCACAGCATCACCTTTTAGGATTTGGAATAGCTCAACTAGAATTCTATCACTTCCACTAGCTTTGTTCATAGTGATGCTTCCTAAGGCCCACTTGACTTCACATTCCAGGATGTCTGGCTCTAGGTTGGTGATCACACCATCTTGATTATCTGGGTCGTGAAGATTTTTTATATATAGTTCTTCTGTGTATTCTTGCCACCTCTTCTTTATATCTTCTGTTTCTGTTAGGTCTATACCATTTCTGTCCTTTATTGTGCCCATCTTTGCATGAAATGTTCCATTGGTATCTCTTAAGTTTCTTGAAGAGATCTCTAGACTTTCCCATTCTACTGTTTTCCTCTATTTCTTTGCATTGATTGCTGAGGAAGACTTTCTAATCTCTCCATGCTATTCTTTGAAACTCTGCATTCAAATGGGTATATTTTTCCTCTTCTCCTTTGTCTTTCGCTTCTCTTCTATTCACAGCTATTTGTAAGGCCTCCTCAGACAACCATTTTGTTTTTTTGCATTTCTTTTCCTTGGGAATGGTCTTGCTCCCTGTCTCCTGTACAATGTAACAAACCTCTGTCTATAGCTCATCAGTACTCTGTCTATAAGATCTAGTCCCTTGAATCTATTTCTCACTTCCACTGTATAATCATAAGGGATTTGATTTAGGTCATACCTGAATGGTCTAGTGGTTTTCCCTACTTTCTTCAATTTCAGTCTGAATTTGGCAAGAAGGAGCTCATGATCTGAGCCACAGTCAGCTTCCAGCCTTGTTTTTGCTGACTGTATAGGGCTTCTTCATCTTTGGCCACAAAGAATATAATCAATCTGATTTCGGTGTCGACCATCTGGTGATTTCCATGTGTAGAGTCTTCTCTTATGTTGTTGGAAGAGGGTGTTTGCTATCACCAGTGCGTCCTCTTGGCAAAACTCTATTAGACTTTGCCTTGCTTCATTTTGTACTCCAAGGCCAAATTTGCCTGTTATTCCAGGTGTTTCTTGACTCCCTACCTTTGCATTCCAGTCCCCTGTAATGAAAAGGACATCTTTTTTGGGTGTTAGTTCCAGAAGGTCTTGTAGGTCTTCATAGAACCATTCAACTTCAGTTTCTTCAGCATTACTAGTTGGGGCATAGACTTGGATTACTTGATATTGAAATGTTTGCCTTGGAAACAAACACAGATCATTCTGTTGTTTCTGAGATTGCATCCAAATACTACATCAGACTCTTTTGTTGACTATGATGGTTCCTCCATTTCTTCTAAGGGAGTCTTGCCCACAGTAGTAGATATAATGGTCATTTGAGCTAAATTCACCCATTCCAGTCCATTTTAGTTCGCTGATTATTAAAATGTTCACTCTTGCCATCTTCTATTTGACCACTTCCAGTTTGCCTTGATTCATGGAAATAACATTCCAGGTTCCTATGCAATATTGCTCTTTACAACATCAGACTTTACTTCCATCACCAGTCACATCCACACCTGGGTTTTGTTTTTGCTTTGGCTCCATCTCTTCATTCTTTCTGGAGTTATTGCTCCACTGATCTCTAGTAGCCAATGGGGCACCTACTGACCTGGGGAGTTTATCTTTCAGTGTCCTATCTTTTTGCCTTTTCATACTGTTCATGGGGTTCTCAAGGCAAGAATACTGAAGTGGTTTGCCATTCCCTTTCCAGTGGACCGCATTTTGTCAGAACTCTCCACCATGACCCATCCGTTTTGGGTGACCCTGCACAACATGGCTCATAGTTTCATTGAGTTAGACAAGGCTGTGGTCCATGTGATCAGATTGCTTAGTTTCCTGTGATTGTGGTTTTCATCTGTCTGCCCTCTCTGATGGAGAAGGGTAAGAGGCTTATGGAAGCTTCCTGATGAGAGAGACTGACTGAGGGGGAAATTGGGTCTTGTTCTGATAGGCAGAGCCCTGCTCGGTAAATCTTTAATCCAATTTTCTATTGATGGTTGGGGCTGTGTTCCCTCCCTGTTATTTACTTGGGCCAAACTATGGTGGAGGTAATGAAGATAATGGCGACCTCCTTCAAAAGGTCCCTTGCATGCACTGCTGCACTCAGTGCCCCCAGCCCTGCAGCAGGCCACCACAAACCCATGCCTCTGCTGGAGACTCCTGGACATTTATGGGAAAGTCTGAGTCAGTCTCTTGTGGGGGTCACTGCTCCTTTCTCCTGGGCCCTGGTGCACACAAGATTCTGTTTGTGCCTGCCAAGAGTTTGTTTCCCAGTCCTGTGTAAGTTCTGGCTGCTCTATGGTGGGTTTAATGGCGGCCTCCCCCAAGAGGGCTTATGCCATACCCAAGTCTGCTGCACCCAGAGCCCCTGTCCCTGAGGCAGTCCACTGCTGAGGTATGGGCAGACCCATACCTCTGCAGGAGACAAACACAGTTCTGTCTCAGTCTCTGTGGGTTCTCTGGGTCCTGGTGCGCACAAGGTTTGTGTGAGGCCTCTGAGTGATTCTGGTGGGTATGGGGTTTGATTCTAAATGAGATTTTGCTCCCTGCTACCGTCTCGCTGGAGCTTCTCCTTTGTTCTTGGACATGGGGTATCTCCTCACAGTCACTCAAGCACCGAGCAGCTGCTGCTCCAGTGCCTACTGTGTTACTGGGGCTTCTCTGCCCTTGGACACGGGGTATCTTCTCACAGTTGCTCCCACACCACACAGCCGCTGCTCCCAAAACATATATGTACATATTACTAAATATGTATACTCTAAATATGTATATTACCAGGGCTTCCCTGGTAGCTCAGCTGGTAAAGAATATGGCTGCAGTGCAGGAGACCCTGGTTCGATTCCTGGGTTGGGAAGGTCTGCTGGAGAAGGGATAGGCTACCCACTCCAATATTCTTGGGCTTCCCTGGTGGCTCAGCTGGTAAAGAATCTGCCCCCAATGTGTGAGACCTGGGTTCCATCCCTGGGTTTGGGAAGATCCCCTGGAGAAGAGAATGGCTACCCACTCCAGTATTCTGGACTGGAGAATTCCATGGACTGTATGGGGGTCCTTCCATGGGGTCACAAAGAATCAGACAGGGTGGAGTGACTTTCACTTTCACATGGACATGTGTTCTCTGTAACTGTGCTCTTCAAATCGTCTACACCCCTCCATATATACATAACTATGTCAAAGACACATCCAGGAGTATTCATAGCTGCCTTATTCACAATGGCAAATGTGGCAGCCATCTAACTTAGCTGCTTAGATCTCCCTTAAAGACAGGCTCTGCTGTGAGGACTGCAGACAGTTGACACTACAGTGTACAGGGGCCTGTCAGTACTGCCTTGAAAGAGCTGATTGTAAAAATTTCAGGATATTTTCAAACTGGTTGTTAAACATAGCCATTCTTAAAAATTGTTTTGCTGAACTATAATTAAATAAATTACATTCAAAACAAAGATAATTTCTCAAAACTCTTCACTTCCTCTTCTGTTACTACATTTTCTTATACCTATGCTCTCGAGACCCCAGGGACGGGGAGCCTGGTGGGCTGCCGTCTATGGGGTCGCACAGAGTCAGACACGACTGAAGCGACTTAGCAGCAGCAGCAGCAGCATGCTCTCGAGACTATTACTCTATCTGTGTGGTGGGAAAACTGTGTAATGGTGTCCTATTGGGCATCTTTCCCCAAGTTCATGTTTGGTGATGTGACACTGGTAACTTGAAATTGGCTCTTGTAGTGGGGGAGACACCATGGAAATCAGCCTGTGCTACAAGTTGGACTTTAAAACTTAAAGCAATAAAGAAAATGTTAGTAATGCAGAAAAAACTTGTGTGTGGTATCTAAAGCTGTCACATTGTGAATAGCACAAAAATTTAGGAAAATTCTTCTAGTGTTAGAAAAGTATTCTAGCAAGGAAGTTGCTCACAACATTGGCAAACAAGTGAAATTCTAATATACATGTTGGTTGTTTTACTTTCATTTTAGTCATTAATACAAACAAAAATATCAACCAGCATTCATCAATCAGTTGCAACCATAGGTTGGCTATAGATATAAGAGTTCAGCAAAAACCAGTGAAAGTATTCTGGAAGAATCAATTGTGGGTGATTTACAGTAAAAAGTATGTATTATTTATAACTTGTGTGCTACAATTCTTTTTATTACTAAAATTTATAAGCATAATCACACACACACTTTCTCCCAGAGAGACCGTCATCAACCATTTACCAGCATACCACTGGCTAACAAACAGGCTTCAAGCGCAGCACTTTAGGGTTTTCCCAAGTATACCATCTGAGAACTAGCTTTTCAAAGACAGTGCTAGCCAATGATGAGATTGCCGGACTGGTAGTGTTTGGCCATGTCTCCTCTATGTGCAATCCTTGTGTTGGAGTTCTCTTTTTAACCAGTCGGAGACTTTTTCAGGCCTTCACTGTAGTTTCAGCCTCCTCCTACACAATTATTTTCCTTTCCCTCTCTCTTATCTAAGGTGTCAGAATATATCTTGTCCTGAAAACATTCCTATTCCTCTCCTTTTATCTTTCACAGAAACTTCCCCCAATAACTCTTTCACTTCTAACTCCTTCTTGGTGTCATCTTCCTGAAGGATCCAAACTGACAGCAAACAAATAGTAAATAAATGGAAACAACAGGTAAGTGAATAAACTTAAGAAAGTGATACAGACAATGTTAACGATGCAGATTGGGATTCCTTTGTGGCTCAGCAGTAAAGAATTCGCCTGCAATGCAGGAGATGCAGGAGTTAAGGGTTCAATCCCTGGGTGGGGAAGATCCCCTGGAGGAGGGCATGGCTACCACTCCAGTATTCTTGCCTGGAGAATCCATGGACAGAGGAGCCTGGTAGGCTACAGTCCATGAGGTGGCAAAGAGTTGGACACAACTGAAGTGACTGAGTACAGCACAATGGTGCTGATTAAATGTAAGAGTATATCTTGTCTGTAACTGTTACATTATGAATAGCACAAAATAAAGAGGAAAATTCTTCCAGTATTGGAAAACTATTATCTTAGCAAAGAATACTATTCAGCAATTAAAAAGGAACAGACCACCCCTATATACAACATGGACGAATCCCTAAAAACTGGTATGTTGATAAAAAGAAGTGAAGAGAAAAAGGACTATATGCAGTATGATTCCATTTATATGAAGTTCTAGAACAGTCAAGGAAATGTGAAATGGGGACCATTCAGGGAAGGGGCACAAAGGACATTTCTGGAATGACTGAAATGTTCTGTACCTTAATATGATTTACGAGTGTACACACTTGTCAAAAGGCATCCAACTACACATTTAAGATCTATTCATTGCACTGTATATATTTCAATACAAAGGTGCAAAAATAATTCTTCCTATGATGATTAAGATTTGTCATTTTCTTCTTGTAGATCTGTCCATTTCTGCTCTATATATTTTGAGGCTATATTATTAGATATCTGCAAACTTATGTATATATAACTGAATCACTTTGCTGTACATAAACTAACACAACATTGTAAATCAACTATTTTTCAATAAAAACAATTTAAAAGATAACTGCAAATTTAGAATATTGCTCACGAGTGGAAGCTTTTTTGCTCTTCTACATACACATACAATATGTCCTCCACACTTACTGCTTCTTTTCCACTCTCTTCTAATGTTCTATTATCAGTGTTTCAGCAAGCTGATTTGGGGTTGGGGTCAAATCACAAGAGGGTCACGTGCAGCCACAGAACTCGCTCCATGCAAACGCCTAGAAGTCCCTTCTGTGGTCATTTGCGGCGTCGGTACCTCAGGGGCTTCCAACTCTAGCTTTGGCTAAGAATCCAGCCAGTATCGTTCCAGTGGTCAAAGCAAATCCTCAGCCAAAACAAAGAGCAGCCTGCAGAAAGGTGAGGGAGTGGGGCGTTTCGCAAGTGTTTACATTCCTGACGGAAGAAGTACTTGGTTCAGACCTCAGAGAAGGGGTCTTGATATCGCGCGTTGCATACCCTAACTGCGTGGTGGCGACAGCAGGTTGTAGGGCCAGGAGTGGGAGGTGGCTGCGGCCTCAGCCTCAGGGAGTAGGGGTTTGTCTGACACTGCACCACGAAGCGACTCAGCCGCAGCAGCAGCAGCACCACGCCTGCTATTTTAAGGTTAGGCTTCTCAAACAGGCGCTTGGTGTAGTGGGAAGGCGTCATTTGAAGAGCCCAAATCCCAAGTGGGAGATGTTGGGGGTGAGGTGGAGATCAGGCTTGTTTGTGGCTACTGGTGGGCGTTCACGCCTTCCGATTCCCACCACTGTAAAGCGCAGGAACCCAAGCAGCAAATGTGCGAGTCACACACCTGCACTGTCAATCACTGGTGGGTGGTCCAGGCTCCACCTTCCTCCAAACTGGTCGATTTCCAGCTTTCAAGTCAGGGTAGAAGGTAACCCACGGCTTCCCATTCTCTGGTTCGCTGGAGAGCCATGTTAGGTCGCGGGATGCAAACGTTACCATTGTCCCGAGACCGCAACACAATAACACGTCCTGCTTTCTTCTGCCGCCGCCACCTCCTCCAAACATATTATTTCAATGAATAAAAAGCCCCACCACTACCACCACAAGTCGTTTCATTAGTGTAATGTGAGAAGTTTGCGTTTAGGGGGTGAAATGCGAAGAAGAGGGACCAGGTGCCCTATTCCGCAGACCAATCCTCTAAATCAGCAAAGACTCAAGACTGACTTCCACTAAGGGGCCCCGCGGCGGGCGCCGGTTTTAAGTGATGTTTGGCCCCTCGCGGCCCCTGTAGCGTCCCTAGTTACCGGGCCCCTAGTAACCACCACCCTAAGCAAAGAGCAATCGGGCGCCTGCGGCCACGCCGGCTTCCCCGCCCCGGGCCAGCGCGGGCGCTCAGGCCTCGGCGGCGCGGTGATGGCCGCTTCGCACCGAGCGGCGAAGTTGGCGGCCAGCAGTCTCCAAACCCCGGTCAATCCCAACACCAGAGCGCGGGTCGCCCAGTACGAACGCAAAGACCCCTTGAATTCCCTGTCGGCGGCGGCGGCGGCCATGGAGGAAGAGGAGGAAGAAGAAGAGAAAGAGGCGGCGGCACGGCTGGCGCGGGCGCCGGTAATGCAGGGGCGGGAAGTGGGGTGGGGCTGGGCGCTGGCTGCAATTGGAGGCTGATCGGCGACCCCCGCTGGTGAGGCGCGGGCTGGGAAATGCGCACCCTGTCCTGACCCTCCGTACAGGTGAGCCTGGCCCACCATGTCCTCTGGGCCCTCACGGAAAATACTCAAAACCGAGGGGTTGAAAAGTCTTTTAATTTTAACCAAAGAGATTGTTGTAGAAATTTCTTGGAGGGCATTTACGTTACGCTATTTCTAATGAAAAGTACAGAACTTTATTCTTATGCTCCAGCAACTGTTGGGAGTAGATATTTTCTTTTCTTTTTTTTTTCTTTTCTGTTTCTTTTCAACTTGAGGAAAACTGCTGTCCTACAGAGAATAATCCAAAAAATGCAAGTGAATCAGCTGTGTTATCAGGTGTGCTTTGTTGTCACTTCAATGTCTTGGTTATTAGTGCATCTTAATACAGTACATGAGAGATGATGTTTAAAACCAGCAGGAGTTTAGTGGGTAGATCAGAAACAGAGTTAAGCCTCCAGAGAAGCAAATTACTGAGGCTGCAGTGTTGCCACACTGCTCTTCAGAGTGGGGAGAAACAGCTTTTTCACGGATCAATTTTCAGTGTCAAGTGTTTTGGAAACACCTGTCTACCAGGTAGGGGGCCAAGTCTGCCATCTGCTCTATTCCCTTAAAAGATGAGAACTTTGAATTTTAACCAGCAATCTGCAGATATAAACCTTCTTAACCCCAGGTAAAAGATTCTTTTGTTATTTTTAATATTTATTTTATTTGGCTGTGCTGAGATTCAGTTGCCTCCATGCGACCTTTGTGTGGATTCTTTAGTTGTGGCGTGCAGAATCTACTTCCCTGACCAGGGACGGAACCCAAGGCCCTTGCATTGGAAGTGCAGAGTCTTAACCAACAGAGAAGTCCCCCCACATTCTTAATACTGTTTGCTCAAAGCATCTTAGATTCAAAACATGTGGTCTAGTGAAAGTCATTCAGTCGTGTCCGACTCTTTGCGACCCCCATGGACTATATAGTCCATGGAATTCTCCAGGCCAGAATACTGGAGTGGGCAGCCTTTCCCTTCTCCAGGGGATCTTGTGGTCTCGGGCTATTAGAAATCACTGGATATTTTGGAATTCTAATCTCTTTAATCTGCACTAGAAGTGTTAATGAGAAAATCTGTAGTAACACCTTTTATGGGCAGTATTTTACCAACAGATAAACTACTTGAGGTTATCTAGAGTAAAGCAGATTAAGACCCTGAACTTGAACCAGAATGAGTGACCTACAACCAAATTCACTTATGATAAAGCTTCAAATTTCAATACCCAATGGAGGAGGTAGACTGATGTTGAACATTGATTTGAATGAAGAGAAGAATTTGGAGTCCTGGGTTAGGATCTGTTCATTTGCTAGTTAACATTAAGACGTAACTTCTTTCAGTTTGTTTCCTTATCTATAAAAGAGCTTTAAAATAACTGTCTTTCTTGTCTCACTGGGCTATTATGAGAACCAAATGAGAGCATATGTGATAGCTAAAAGAGTTTGTATAAATTAGTAGTAATAACAACAGCTGCCAGTGGGGCTGTTATTTAAACACCTATCCGAAAGAGAACAAGACAACAAGAGATTAAGTTCTCTTCTGGCTTGCTGTAGTGGAAAAGTCAGTCATTTCTGTGGTTGCAGGTATACTTCCAGAGTACCCTGTAAAAATGCAAATTTGTATTAGAAACATTACCTTAGGAGAGATCAGTTTATCTAATAAACTAGTTTCTGAGGGACAGTATCTCACTAAAAAAGAAAAAAGGAAGCTAAGTTTAACTCTATTCTGAGACCACGGTACTTGAAGGAACCAAAAGCAAATTTGGATCAGCTGCCACTGTAGTAGTGGTAATGAACCCCCTGCCTGCCAGTGCAAGAGATGTGAGAGATGTGGATTTGATCCCTGAGTCAGGAAGTCCCTTGACGAAGGGAATGGAACCCATTCCAGTGTTCTCTCTAAGAAAATCCCATGGACAGAGGAGCCTGGCAGGCTACAGTCCATAGGGTCACAAAGAGTCTGACACGACTGAAGTGACTTAGCACACAGCACATGGTAGTAGACCTGATGGAGACACTGGGGTTGGCAGACGAAGCACTGGAAAGGCAAGAAAGAGAGTGCAGCAGCCAAGCTTTACCTTCCTCACAGTTTGGCTTGATATCTCACCTTGATTTTTAAATGCTAGTTTCTCTCAACTTTGTCGTCTGTAAAATGGAGTTAACTCAGCTTACCATAGCCATCACACAAAATTGATTACGGAGAACTAACTGTCATAGTTCAGTTCAGTTCAGTTGCTCAGTCATGTTCGACTCTTTCCAACCCCATGGACTGCAGCACACCAGGCCTCCCTGTCCATCACCAACTCCCATAGTCTACCCAAACTCATGTCCATTGAGTTTGTGATGCCATCCAACCATCCCATCCTCTGTCGTCCCCTTCTCCTCCAACCTTCAATCTTTCCCAGCATCAGGGTCTTTTCCAATGAGTCAGTTCTTTGCATCAGGTGGCCAAAGTATTGGAATTTCAACATCACTCCTTCCAGTGAACACTCAGGACTGACCTCCTCTAGGATGGACTGGTTGGATCTCCTTGCAGTCCAGGGGACTTTCAAAAGTCTTCTCCAACACCACAGTTCAAAAGCATAAATTCTTTGGCACTCAGCTTTCTTTACAGTCCAATTCTCACATCCATACATGACTACTGGAAAAACCATAGCCTTAACTAGATGTATCTTTGTTGGGTAAGTGATGTCTCTGCTTTTTAATATGCTGTCTAGGTTGGTCATAACGGTCCTTCCAAGGAGTAAGCGTCTTTTAATTTCTTGGCTGCAGTCATCATCTGCAGTGATTTTGGAGCCCAAAAAATTCACTGTCATAGTAGGCCCCTTTAAATCCTTTGGCTTGCCAAGCCACTCCCCGCAAGCCCTCATGGCTCCATATACACCCCTTACAGGACTCTGTGCCCATATAAGGGCATTAAGGCATATCCCTTGAATCTAGCCTCAGTTGGAGATATCAGTTCGTAGGTCTTGCTTTGTGGTTGATGATGATATGGGTAAAGGAATATTCTGTAATTCACAGTTAAAATTTCCTGGATTTTCCTAATGGGATGGCCTTCTCTTTTTCAGCACATTTTGAGCATTTATTAAGTGCCAGTAATGGACTATTTAGAAGTGAGTGCCAGCAGACACAGCTCATGTTGTCACAGTGCTTCCAGTCTGATAGGGAAGTTGGACAATAAAATATGAGCAGTCAAATGATTATAAGATAGGAAATGTTGGGAAAGAGGTGAGCAGGCTTCTATAATTAAAAATATGATAGGTAGGGACCGACTTCAATGAGTTAACATATAAGCCAATGCCTGATAGATGAGAAAGGCCAACCATTTTTGGAGACGGGGGTGGGGGTGGGGGTGAGAAAAGCATTCCAGGTAGAGGAAGCAGCATATGCAGAGGCCCAAAGATAGGAAGAGAAAGAGTTTTGTGTCATTAAGAATCTGAAAGACAGCCAACAGGACTGGAAAAGGTCGGAGAGGTAAGGAGGTCCGTACAGACCACGGTAGGGAGTTTAATGTTTATTGCAGGTGCAGTGAGAAGTCTTTGAGGCTTTTAAGAGATCTAGCGTGTTTCTGTTTACATTTTTTAAAGATGACTCTGATGGCTTTGTGGAGAATGATTGGAGGGTTTGAGAAAGAAAGGGGATTGGGTAGGAGGCTGTTGCAGTGATTAAGGGGCCAGAGGCAGTGGCTTGGACCTAGAGTCCAGGCCAGAAGTGGACACAGATTGTATAGGACTTATGTGAGGCCAAGGAAGAAGTCAAGAGTGCTCATGCCCAGATTTCTGGTTTGACCAGCTGCATGGAAGATAATGCCATTTACTGGATTGGGAGTAACTTGAAGAGGAGTAGATTCAGAGGCCGGGTGGGAATCAAGGTTTCAGTTTTGAACAGGTAAATTTGAGATATCTGTGAAACTAGGAAGTGGAAAGATGTAGGAAGCAGTTCGGCCTATGAAACTGGAGAACTGCAGGGCATGGGTTGGGAGTTTTCAGCCTTTTTGAAACAGTGAAGTCACTTAGGGACAGAGTGCAGAGAAAGAAGAGAAGGGGCCTAGTATAGAGCTCTTAAAACCCTCAACAACAGTCACGTCATGAAAATGGGGCAAAAGAGGTTAAGATCAGCTCCCGTGGTAGATTTATTGCTGGAGCATGGAGGTTTCCAATTCATTGGTTTCAGTGATGAGGGGAAGGGTCAGATGCTGCTAAGAGAAGGGACATTTCGTCTCTGAGGCAGGAGGGAAGGCGAAAAGGGGCACAAAAGTGGGCAGTTTTGTAGATGGAAAGATAAGGGAACTCCCTGTGATAGTTTCTTTTTTCCTGAAGAAATAAAGGTGTTATCATTTGCAGTTGGGGGGTGGGGGTGGGAGCAGGTAGAATAGCAAGGAACAGGTAGGCAGGATCGTGGGGGCAGTGTGAGAGCCACTTCCAGGAGCACAGGACGTGCCAGGCTGACCAAGTAGCCATTAGAAATTGTTCAGTTTTTAATTTAGTATTACTATTCACAAAACATTTTCTTTTTTTTGTTGTTACATTTTAATTATAGAAGTAATACATAAACATTCTCCTTTAAAAATTTTAAATGTTATAAATAAGGCTAAGGCCCTTTGATACTTCTCCCTGCAAAAAGAGAGTCTGGCTCCCCCCTCCCTCCGCATTAGTAGCCACTGGGTTTTATTTTGTTTTGTTTGTAAATGTTTGTTTTATTTGGCTGCACCTGGTCTTAGTTGCAGCATGCAGGATCTTTAGCTGCAGCATGTGGGATCTAGTTCCTTGACCAGGGATTGAACCCAGGCCCTGTGCATTGGGAGCCCAGAGTCCTAGCCACTGGACCACCAGGGAAGTCCTAGTAGTCACTGTTTTGAATCAGATATATACTCTAGGCCTTTTCTTATCTCCTGTGTACATAATATTTTAATATATGGTAGCATTTTGTAGATATATATTGTCCTGCCCCTTGGTTTTTTCCTTTTATCATTTACATGTAGATCTACCTCATTCCTTACAAATCCCTTTAATGCAAAAAAAATTTTTTTAATAAAAATTCCAGAATTATAGATGATAACTTTAACACAGATAATGATGAATGCTGATTACTAATGAAGCAACATGTGTTGGAAGGAGTCGTCATCTAAATGGGTCAAGCCAGTCTAGGGAAGATTATCCTCTAATCTCATGGCTGTGTGTACAACATTCTACAAAAAGCTCAACAGTTAAAGGGAAAGGGTGCAATCTTAGGCTCTTGGAAAATAATGTCCTTGGCCTAGGTTATCTGAACTACTGTTTCCTTCTGTGTGGAGACAATGATGAATTTAGAGTTGGAAGCTGCTTATTAACCATTTATCTGTTTTGGGTAAAACACTGTGAGATCTGTTTATCTGAAAAGTTTTGTGTTCCCAGCATTAAGCTGAAGTGGAGTGAATACTGTGCAGTCAGTGCTTAAGTATAATTATCAGGCCTGTTGCATCTCTTTAGAAGTTACACATCCTTCTGTATCATTTTCAAACATCTTTTCCAGGTTCAAATAAACTTCATCCTTTTTGTGAAAATGATTGTTATAAGACCTTCTTTTAAGGAAGAGTCTAAAAGAATGAATGGTGGATGCTTTTGCCTAAAAACGATTCTTTGGAATATCCACCCTATTTTAATGATAGCTTTCGGAAGATAACCCCTTTCCTTAATACTCAGTAGAATATAGCTCTTTTAGAGCAGCCAGTATTTCTTTGATTTAGCCTTTGGTGAGGGAATACCTGTTCATTCCCCTTGGGAGGACTTAATATTGTTTTAGCTGGACATTTGTTTATCTAGTAAACACTGATTGAGTGTCTTTCAGTGACACTCTTCTAGGCACTGGGGACACAACAGAGCAAATGCTTGCTTTCGTGATGCTTACTCTTTGGTAGGGACAGGGAGGTAATACACAACGACATCAGCAAATAAGAGTAGAATGTCAGTTGGTGGTGAGTACTTATGAGACGAAATAAAGCAGGAAAAAAAAAGGGTGGCAGTGAGTCAGAGGAGAGGTTGTCATTTCAAAAACGGGTAGTCAATGAAGACCTTGTGGAGAGGATGACATTTTGAGTAAAGCTCTGAAGGAGTGAGCAGGTGGGCCGTGCAGATATCTGGAGGCAGAGCATCCGAGGGGGAGGGAACAGTAAGCCCTCAGGGTGATTCTGCTGATTCTGTGAGCACTAGAGAACCTGCAGGCTGGAATCAGCCCCTGCTGCTAGAGTGAGCTGCTGCTGCCCAGAGGAAGAACACTGCTGGGGTGATGTGTGGTTGTGCTTAGTCGCTCAGTCGTGTCCAACTCTTTGCGACCCCATAGACTTTAGTTCGCCAGGCTCCTCTGTCCATGGGGATTCTCCAGGCAAGAATACTGGAGTGGGTTGCCATTTGCTCCTCCAGGGGATCTTCCCAACCCAGGGATTGAACCCAGGTCTCCCACATTGTGGGCGGATTCTTTACTGTCTGAACCACCAGGGAAGCTGGGGTGATACAAGCAGACAAATAGATGGAGAACTAACAGGAAGGAATAGTCCCTTCTTCCTCCTCCAGCCTTGCAGTCTCCCTCTAGCCCCACTTTTGGCAGAATCTAGTGGTAAGTCTCGGAGAAGGCAATGGCAACCCACTCCAGTACTCTTGCCTGGAAAATCCCATGGACAGAGGGGCCTGATGGGCTGCAGTCCATGGGGTCGCTAGGAGTCGGACATGACTGAGCGACTTCACTTTCATGCATTGGAGAAGGAAATGGCAACCCACTCCAGTGTTCTTGCCTGGAGAATCCCAGGGATGGGGGAGCCTGGTGGGCTGCCATCTATGGGGTTGCACAGAGTCGGATACGACTGAAGCGACTTAGCAGCAGCAGCAGCAACAGCAGTGGTAAGTCTCTGGCAAAGCAGAAATGTTGTTTGCAGAGTCCTGTCCCCAGCATCACTTAGCAGGGTATAAAAGGGTGACTTTGGAGCTGTGAGACAATAGTTTAACAACTGGCTCACATACTTTATGTTTCTTAAAGCTGAAGTTCCAAAGTTCTTAGCCTCCCCACATGACTGAGAAGTGCAGAACCTAGGCTTGAATGAGAATTCTGACACCATGTCTGTAATCTTTCCCCCAAGCCATATGAACGTTCCAAACTCCAAAGTGTCCGACCCTTTCAGCTTTGAAGGGTTGTAAGGGGGCTGAAACCAGATGACCAGGGAGGGGTCGGGAGCCATCTATAGATAGAAACCGCATCTTGATTGCCCTAACCTCCCTTTCCAGGCTTTCTGCCCCAAATTGCTTTGTTCATTTTTACTTTCCTTATAGCCTGTAGTTCAGTTCAGTCACTCAGTCATGTCCAACAATATTTGCAGCCCCATGAATCACAGCATGCCAGGCCTCCCTGTCCATCACCATCTCCTGGAGTTCACCCAAACTCACGTCCACTGAGTCGGTGATGCCATCCAGCCATCTCATCCTCTGTCGTCCCCTTCTCCTCTTGCCCCCAATCCCTCCCAGCATCAGAGTCTTTTCCAATGAGTCAACTCTTTGTATGAGGTGGCCAAAGTACTGGAGTTTCAGCTTTAGCATCATTCCTTCCAAAGAAATCCCAGGGCTGATCTCCTTCAGAATGGACTGGTTGGACCTCCTTGCAGTCCAAGGGACTCTTAAGAGTCTTCTCCAACACCACAGTTCAAAAGCATCAATTCTTCGGCGCTCAGCTTTCTTCACAGTCCAACTGTCACATCCATACATGACTACTGGAAAAACCATAGCCTTGACTAGACGGACCTTTGTTGGCAAAGTAATGTCTCTGCTTTTCAATATGCTGTCTAGGTTGGTCATAACTTTTCCTCCAAGGAGTCAGCGTCTTTTAATTTCATGGCTGCAGTCACCATCTGCAGTGATTTTGGAGCCCCCAAAAAATAAAGTCTGACACTGTTTCCTCTGTTTCCCCATCTATTTCCCATGAAGTGATGGGACCAGATGCCATGATCTTCGTTTTCTGAATGTTGAGCTTTAAGCCAACTTTTTCACTCTCTTCTTTCACTTTCATCAAGAGGCTTTTTATTTCCTCTTCACTTTCTGCCATAAGGGTGGTGTCATCTGCATATGAGGTTATTGATATTTCTCCCAGCAATCTTGATTCCAGCTTGTGCTTCTTCCAGCCCAGCGTTTCTCATGATGTACTCTGCATAGAAGTTAAATAAGCAGGGTGACAATATACAGCCTTGACATCCTCCTTTTCCTATTTGGAACCGGTCTGTTGTTCCATGTCCAGTTCTCACTGTTGCTTCCTGACCTGCATACAGGTTTCTCAAGAGGCAGGTCAGGTGCCTGCAGCTGTGTGCTTTCCACCATGTCCACCCACCCACCCACAACCCCATCCCCACTGCTTTTACTGTCATTTCCTCTTTCTAGAGTACCTTTTCCCTCTTTCCCCATATACTTGCTCTGATCCTCCAGTTTTTCTATTCTTTGGCTCAGCTCAACTATCACCTCCTCCAGGAAGTCTTTCAGTATCTTCCAAACTCAAAACCAATGCTCCCTTCCTTTAAGTATGGTATCACTTTGTTGCTGAATCCAAGTTCGTTTGCCCAATGTACAGTGAAGCCAAACGAACTGACACATTGGAGCTTAGAGCAGAGAAAGTTTTATTGCAGAGCCAAACAAGGACAGTGGGCAGCTTGTGCTCAAAAAGCCTGACTACTCTGTTGGGGAAGAGGTTTTATAAGCAAAATTTAGGGGGTGGGCTTCAAGCGTGTGTGACCTTTTCTCTGATTGGTTGATGGGAGGTAACAGGGTGGTGGTCAAGGAAGCTCAATCATCATTCTTCCAGTTCCAACCATTCTGGGATCAGTGTGCTTCTCCTTAGCCTGAAGTTACCATCCTCTACCTGGGTGGGTGCCTTAGTTTCTGTATCAGATTGTTTTGTGTTTCCCTTAAGGAGGAACCAGGACCCTGCTCCTTCCCCACACTATTTCTTGACTGCCTTTCTTTTTTTTCCCTGCAGTCCCTAACTCCTCTCATTAGTAACTGTTTGCATCTGCTCTTTGAAACAAGGATATGGAAAGACTCTTGTGTCCTGGAGAGCCTCACAGGATTCTGCTGTTTCAGCCTGATCTTGGTGATCTTTTGTGACAGTGGTCCATTTCATACTTTTTGTACATTATTTTAAAAAATTAGTTATTTATTGTATTTTTGGTTGCACTGGGTCTTTGTTGCTACTTGCAGGCTTTCTCTAGTTGTGGCGAGCGGGGGCTACTCTTTATTGCAGTGCTTGGGCTTCTCATTGCGGTGGCTTCTCTTATTGTGGAGAACAGGTTCTAGGCTCATGGGTCTTAGTAGTTGCAGCTCGTGGGCTCTAGAGTGCGGGCTCAGTAGTCATGATGCACGGGCTTAGTTGCTCCATGCTGCGTGGAATCATTCCACACGAAGGATTGAACCCATGTCCCCTGCATTGACAGCTGGATTCTCAACCAGGGACCACCAGGGAAGTCCTATCACTGCTTATTTGGATGCTAGTGTTTGCCAACATTTCCATCCTCAAGTTCTCGCCTCTCACTGCTCACAGGAAGCCTTATCTACACGCAGGGCTGCACCTGCATTTCTGTGTGCATTGCTGGCTCCTGTATTTCCATCTCCAGCCCAGCCTTCTTACCAGGTCTCCAGATATATTTACCCCTCTGTTTCCTGGACATTGGGCTGCCCTACTGTCCCCTCACACTTAGTGTGTCTAAGACCTAGATTAATTTCCTTTCCTTAAAAATACTCCTTTTCCCTGTAGCCCCTCTACTGATAAATGGCAGATCGTCATTTACCTAGACATGCAGCACTCCAAACAGAAAACATTTTCAGTTTCTTGCCCACAGTCCAGGCCATTGTCAGGTTAATGATTCAGCCTCTTAAATCTCCCAATAGCCCATTAACTGCCACCAACCTTGCTTTCCGTCCCTCCACTTCACTACCAGAGAGTCCTTCTGGGTGTTACTGACTGTCACTCTCTGCTCACATCCTTCAGGGCTCCTGGTGCCTGTGGCTTGGCCCACTGGGCTTTTGGTTGGGGCCCTTTACTTGCCTTTTTCACCTTGTTTTCCCTCCTCCATTGTGCTCCATATATGCTCTTCCCCACCCCCTCTCAGACTGTATACCTTCCTCTGAGCACAGCATGCTTGTTACTTCCACTTGCAGAGAAAAAACCCTCCTGCACTTGGGAGGAGTGTGGTGTGTCTTTGGAGTCTAACAGGCATGGTATTGGAGCCCAGCTCTGCTGCTTACTAGCTGTGTGACTGTAGACAGGTCACCTGACTCCTCTGAGCCTCAGTTTCCTCACCAAGGACAGAGACCTGCCAGTTGCATCATCATGAAGCAACAGTGAATGTTCGAGCCCTAGGCCTCAGTTTCTTTGTTTTTCACAAACCTTGTCCTTATCCAGCCTTGTGTCTCCAGTCTTTCTGATCTCTGCAAATTTTGCCTCTTCTTTCCTCTGGTCAGAATTAGACGATCTTTCTGTGAGCTCTCAAGGTCCCTGATATCGTGACATACGTGGTCACTTCTCTGTCTCCCTGCTCAGCTTGGAGCAAATCATGGGCAGGAATCAGGAGTTCTGTCTCATTCAGAGCCTGCTATTGATTATTTATCTGCATGTCCTCTTCTAAACTAGCTGGAAGCTTCTGGAAGGTGGAGTTGTCTTTTTTTTTTCTAATGCTACACATTTATTCAAAAGGTCAGAAGTTTAAAAAGACTTAAACATGTTGGCAAGAATATGAAAGAACCAGAAGTCTCAAACTCTTCTTGTAGGAATACAAAAGGAAACAACCATTTTAGATCACAGTATGTGCTGATGTGCTCAGTCACTCAGTCGTGTCCAACTCTTTGAGACCCCATGGACTAGAGCCCACTAGGCTCCTCTGTCCATAGAATTTTCCAGGCAAGAATACTAAAATGGGTTGCCATTTCTGGAAGACAGAGTTTTTATCTGATTTGTATCTTTCAGCAGCTAGCTAAATACTGAGTGTCTCTAAATATTGAATGAATGAGGAAATTAACAAAGTACTCATTCCCATAGCTAAGAAGGTAATGGTGAAGAGCACATAGGAAAAACAGCAGACAATATCAGAAAATTCTCTTAATTGACTTGAATGACTCAAGTGGGTCTTAAGAAGCACTGCTGTTAATAAAGCTAGTGGATATGATGAAATTCCAGCAGAACTATTCAAATCCCTTAAAGGATGTTGCCATCAAGGTTTTGCATTCATTATGTCAGCAAATCTGGAAGACCCAGCAGTGGCCACAGGACTAGAAAAAGTCCATCCTCATCCCAGTTCCCAAGAAGGCTAGTACCAAAGAATGTGTTAACCATCGGACAATTGCACTCATTTCTTATGCTTGTAAGGTCATGCTTAAAATCTTGCATGCTAGGCTTCAGCATTATCTGAACCAAGAACTTGAGGCTGTCCAAGCTGGGTTTAGAAAAGGAAGGGGAACTAGAGATCAAATTGCCAACATTCACTGGATTATAGAGAAAGCAAGGGAATTTCAGAAAAACCTCTCTGTTTCATCAACTGTGCTAAAGCCTTTGATTGTGTGGCTCATAACAAACTGTGGAAAGCTCTTAAAGAGATGAGAATAGCAGACCATCTTACCTGTCTCCTGAGAAACCTGTATGCGGGTCAAGAAGCAACAGTTAGAACCCTGTATGGAACAACTGATTGGTTCAAGATGGAGAAAGGAGTATGACAGGGCTGTCTGCTGTCACCCTGTTTGTTTAACCGATAGGCTGAGCACATCTTGAGAAATGCTGATCTGAATGAGTTACAAGCTGAAATCTAAATAGGCGGGAGAAACATCAACAACCTCAGATATGCGGATGATAACCACTCTAATGGCAGAAAGCGAGGAGGAACTAAAGAACCTCTTGATGAGTGTGAGGAGGCGAGTAAAAGAGCTAGCTTAAGACTAAATATTACAAAAACTAAGACTATGGCACCCAGCCCCATTACTACATGGCAAATAGAAGGGGAAAAAGTGGAAGTAGTGACAGATTTCCTCTTCTTGGGCTCCCAAATCACTGTCGGTGACTATAGCCATGAAGTCAAGACAATTGCTTCTTGGCAGGAAAGCTGTGACAAACCTAGACAGTGTGTTGAAAAGCAGAGACATTACTCTGCTGATAAAGGTCCATATTGTCAAGGCGGTGATCTTCCCAGTTGTCTCATACAGTTGTGAGAGCTGGACTGTAAAGAAGGCAGAACGCCAAAGAATTGATGCTTCCGAACTGTGGTGCTGGAGAAGACTCCTGAAAGTCCCTTGGACAGCAAGGAGATCAAACCAGTCAATCTTAAGGGAGATCAACCCTGAATTTCACTGGAAGGACTGATGCTGAAGCTGAAGCTCCAGTATTTTGGTCATTTGATGCGAACAGACAACTCATTTTAAAATCCCTGATGCTGGGAAAGATTGAGGGCAGAAGGAGAAGAGGGCATCAGAGGATGAGATGGCTGGATAGCATCACAGAAGCAATGAACATGAACTTGGGCAAACTCCGGAAGATGGTGAGGGACAGGGAGGCCTGACGTGCTGCAGTCCATGGGGTCACAAAGAGTTGGACACAACTGGGTGACTGAGCAACAGCAGCAACATGACTCATAAAGCAATTCTCCAACTTATTTGGTAATGAATTTCTGCACACTTGTTCTACTGAAGAAAACTTGTTTTCTTTCATTTGTTTTCTCTTAAGTTATCCCAAGTGGTACAACACTGGCCTCGTGTACACTGTTTTTGAGCCCATTAAAGTGTTATATCTATAAGTATTATGGACAACTGAATTTTCTGTTGGGAGACACTATTCAGGTTTATTTTCTAGAGTCTTATCAGGTTGGATCTCTATTTTTCTTTGGCAAATATACTTTTTTCATTTTGAGTCTATTTCAGGCAGTAAGCTAAATTTAAAACCATAGTAACATTTTATGCATAGTATCATAGACAATTTCAATTGTTTCTCACCTGAGAAAATATGAAATCTTTATAAACTTGTGGAGGATATGGGGGTTTACCTCTTTAAAGTTCCTTCAGTTAAAAGAAGTTGAAAGGTCTTTGAAGGGAGTGAGGGGGAAAGGATCAGTCATACCCTCGTAGGCATGTATAGAGAATAACCGCCCTACGTGTTCTTGTTCCCTTGTCACCCCCACAGTCCTTGTCACCATGGGAGCTGCTGTTCTTGTTGCCCACAGGAGTGGCTATTCTGGAAGTCCCTCCTACCCTCACCTCCTTCTGTTCCTGAGGTTGCCCCCAACCCCCACCCCACGCACACTGAGGAAAGTTTCTCTCTGGCTTCTTGAGGCGCCCCCGAGAATTTTGTTCCCTCCATTCCCACATTTCCCGAAATTCTCATTCAGTTTTCCTCCCTGCCGAAACACCCCTGGGGCCCACACTGCAAAGCCCAGCTCAGAGAGGGCACTGGGCTTATGGTTGCTTGGTCTGCAGCAGGAGAAATTGTGTTCTTCGTCTCAGATAAACCTGCGCTGAGAAGGAGGCTCTTTATAAAGTGTGGTTTGAAAAAAAAATAAAAAATAAAAAAAAATAAAAAATAAAGTGTGGTTTGATCCTGCCGTAGTGTTTCTTAGTACATAATTTGAGAATCTAACCACCCTTTAAAAGATGGATTAAACAGTATTTATTTTCTGGCAACTTGGTCTCTCTCTTTCCCTCTCTCTCTCTCTTATTCTTAATAAAATATTTATTAGGAGAAAACGTATATAGCCCACGAGTAACTTATAATATGTTATATGTACATAGTCCACAAGTAAACATATAACCTCATTAAGTGGACTTTTAAAAAAGCAGCATTGGGAATAAATGTCAACTTAATTTGTCTTTCAACTCCAGACATCATATAACAGGTTTTTTTCATCCTACCAGGCTGATTTTAACACCAGCATTTCTAGGGTGAATGAACAAAAACATATAAGCCATGAGGATTTTGTGAACTTTTCTGATATTTACCACTCTAATGAAGAGTATTTCAGGAAACTAGAAGAGCTGAAGGCAGCCCACATAGAAACTATGGCAAAGTTAGAGAAATTGTACCAGAGTAAATTAAATTTAAAGGAAGTTCAACCAGCAGTCACCAGGGAAGAAGCTGCTAGTGTCTCTTCTGGGTAAGTTTGTCCATATTGTTATTTGTGGACTGTAAGATAAAATATATACTTAAAAATGCAAAACAAATTATTTCAAAATACTTTCTCTCAAATATCCCTTTGTGCTTTTAATGATATATGGAGGTGGGTTTTTATTCAGATTGTTTGATGGCTTATCAACCTACTAGGTAGCTTCTTGCTTTGAGGGTTATTTGATGGCCATTTAGGTCTTTTCTCTCTGATGCACCACTCTTAGACATGTATCAGAATATTTAGTCTGGGCCATTTTCAAATGTTGAATATTAAAATTCAGTTTTAAATGTCTTTTTAAAAATATAGTATGTGGATTAACATGAGCTCATTACAGATATAACACAGATTGTTCAGAACTAAGACATAAATCTGATTTGTTTTCAAAATAGTCATTTTTGCCATAAACCTGCTTCTTTTGAAACTTGAGGCCACTCATCCAGTTAGTCAGCACTGATGGTGCATCTCCTGTGTACCAGATGTTGCCTAGGCACTGAGGACTCAAAATCAAGATGCTCTCAAGGAGATCAAAGACAATCTGAGATCCAAAAATACAACATGGTGTAACAGAGTATCATGGAGAGAGAGGAAGAGCAGTTGAACATGTCAGAGTGTCAGTGGAGGGATACAGGCAAGTGAAGTATCATATCGGAGTTCAGTCTTAGAGGAGAAATAGCTGAAACAGATGTAGGAAGCGAGGAGTGCCCTTCTAGGTACCAGGAACCATGTGTACAAAGCGCCTTGAGAAATCACCAGTGTGGGAGAAACTGCCTATGATTGGATCTGACTTAAGAATGGTGACCTGGGTAGGGAGAGGCAAGAGGTGAAACTGGAAAGGTAGGCAGGAGCTAGTCTTGAGGGGCTTTATAATCTAAGCTTGGTAACAATGGCAAGTCATGGGAAAGTTTCAGGAAAGAAAGTGATGTGATCAGATGTCTATTTTAGGATGGTGACTCTGGAAAACATGTGGAGAATTCAATAGTGGTTAGATATAAGGAAACTCTGTCTCAGGTTCCTCCCCTGTAAAATGAGGAAGTCAACTTAGATCAATTTCAGGCATCTCCCAGGCTCTGTTCTAAAAAAATTTGATAGTTTTCATCAGCCCTGTCCAGTTCCTATTTTCTAACTGATTTTACCTTGATCTTAGAAATTATGTAGTTTTTAATTTTTCTATTTGGTCACATGCAACTGAAAAGGTAACCTGATTATTCTCCTCACTTGCTTAGGTCTTTATCAGAAAAGAACTCCTATCACCCTGTCTCATTAATGACATCAATTTCAGAACCTGATTTAAGTCAGTCTTCCTCCTTGATTGTGTCTTCCTCTGAAGAAGAGTTGCCCAACTTAGAAAAAAAGTATTCTGAGAAAAGCGGTATGATGACCTATGCTAAGGAGCTCATCAACAACATGTGGACAAACTTCAGTGTAGAAGATTATATCCAGCATGAAGATGTCAACCTGCCAGTACTTGAAAAACAAAGAAAGAAACCGAAGGAATGGGTGCCAAGGATTACAGTACCTGAGCCTTTTCAAATGATGGTTAGAGAGCAGAAGAAAAAAGAAGAGAACATGAAATCGAAATCAGATATTGAAATGGTACACAAACTGCTCAAGAAGCAAGAAGAGGAGTCAGAGTGTAAGAAAAAATTCCGAGCCAACCCAGTTCCTGCGTTCGTCTTTCTCCCCCTTTATCATGATATAGTCAAGCAAAATGAGGTACGGAGGAGGGCTATGAAGGAGAGAAACAAAGAAGCTCTTTTAGCCTCTCAAAAGCCCTTTAAGTTTGTTGCAAGGGAGGAACAGAAGCAAGCAGTTAGGGAAAAGCAGCTGAAAGACTTTTTTAAGTCTAAAAAGAAAACAAATCGTTTTAAAGCCAGACCTGTACCTCGATCTACTTACAGTTCAACTATCAATGACAAGTTAACAGAAGAAGAACTCTATAAAAACATGAGGGCACAGCAGAGAACTCAAGACTTTTTACAGAATCCATCCCCTCGGCCTTACAGTCCAGCTCGCAGGAGTTTTGCTACAAGGAAGTCCAGGGGTCCTGAACAGGCTGAGAAGTCCAAGTATAAACACAGGGTTAGGCGCCAGGCTGCTGATTCTGAAGACCTACCTGAGAGGTATCAGAAACACCACTCAGAACAGAAGTATCGCAAATTCCTGACAGTCTGTGAACCATGTGACCTTCAGGCAGCCTCACATTCAGCCACTAAAAGAGAGAAAATTTTGGCAGACATTGAAGCAGATGAAGAGAATTTAAAAGAAACACGTTGGCCTTATCTGTCTCCAAGGCGCAAGTCACCAGTAAGGGCTGCAAACACAAAGCCTGCACCCTGTAGCTGCAACCCTCCAACGCCCACGGTGTCCTCCCGAGGAAGAGAGCAGGCCACAAGGTAAATGACCAATACAATGAGGACTGACTCACGGTCGCGCTAGTGATTTTGTGTTGGGGGATTTGAAAATACTATGCTATGTTATCCAGTAACATATTTTACTATAAAATATAGAACATTTTGCCAGAAGGTGTGCTAAGAGGTCTTCCCTGGTGGCTCCAATGGGAAAGAACCTGCCTGCAATGCAGGAGACTGGGGTTCAATCCCTGGGTCAGGAAGACCCAAGAACTAAATATATTTTCCATTTTATGAATCTTTGGGGCTAGAAAAGGTTACAGTCAGCCTATCGATTTCTAGTTACAACTCAGATCCTTCTCAAAAGGTTGCCCTTTTTTTTCAGCCATGGAATTATCCTGTGCTAAATCTTTACTAAACAACATTCTCATTGGCTTAAAGTGAATTAAGCCTTAGTTTGTTGCCCTCAGGAGATCACTTGAGGAAAAGAAAATGTTGGAAGAAGAGAGACATCGGATATTAACTAAGCAGAAGCAAAGAATGAAAGAATTGCAGAAACTCCTGACAACCCGGGCTAAGGCTTATGACTCACATGAGAGTTTAGCTCAAATGTCTAAATCCAGAATAAAAGCTCTCAGGTATCACGAGAGAACCCTGACCCTCCAGATCACTGGTTTTCAAACTTTTTTTTTTCATCAGTGTACCCCTCAAATATATAAATGAATGAAGAATAGCATTAATATTTCAGTTTGTGGATTCAAGTTACTATCAATTACTTACAGTTTACTTACACACACACACTCTAATGCTCACTCACTTCATGGTAAGAACCAACATGCATACTCACCCCACAATGAAGACCATGATGCCGTGTTGATGGACAGAAGCATTTTATACTGTGGCCATGGTTCACAGTTGTAATCCTGTATTAGCATCTAAACTTTTTATTTATATTATTTTTTATTGTACAGTGTGATATTGAGAAAAATCTTGATTCACACAAAGCTCTTTTTTAACAGCTTGCTGTGTAATCTCAAAATATTCTTCAGTAAACAAATATGTCCAAGACCTTTGTTCTAAGGTCTACACAAAATCTGATAACACAGATTAGCACATTGATGTTATGTGATGTGTCAATTAACATGTGTGTTAAGGTTTAGTGGTGTGTGACACACTGGAATTCTGCAGTACAAAGTTTGAAAATCAGTGTTCCAGAGGAATATTTTTATGTTGCAACATAAAAATATTCATGTTTAAGTAGTAAAGTATCTCCCTCAAAGCTGGGTAACATGATTTATTAATTTTTAATCTGATTCATAAGTACCCCCCAAATCTATATTTGCTTTTAATTGTGATCATTCCTTTAAATATGTATATTATATGTAATAATTATTATATTCATTTATAATGTATATTATATATATATATACCTTATAATGTGTATAAGTGTAACTCATTGATAGAAGGAGCTTGATTTGATGAACTTGAGCAAAATATTCTCTAGAAATATACCATTCATCTTTAGAAAGTAAACTGGATTTTCCATAATGCTAAATTATGTATATTTAAGCATAATTATCATTTTATGGTATAATTATTTTTTCTAATCCAGGAAGTCATGATCTTGGTAGAATTAGTGTATTTTACATAGAGAAAATAGCATAGTTTAATTCATTATAGGATCTGGTTCAAACAGTGGGTATACTTACTGTGAGTTTTTGTGTTTTGGTTCCTGTTTCTCTATATGTGCTATTTCCATACTCCTTGTTTCTCCCCTACCCTGCTCCCATTTAATTAACTGTGCCACCAGCCTATAGGAGATCTCACCTAGGGAAAAAAGAAGAGCACTGTCTAATTTTCAGAAGAAATTCCTCAAAGAGAAGATTCTTAATTTGGACCAAATTTTTTGGTTTATAAATGAGATGAGAGGGCATTGATTAATCTCCCGAGGCCAGTTTGAAGCCCCTTAATCCATTCTTGTTTTGAAGATTTCAGGAATCACAGCATACCCAGACTGTTCTGAGATGTAAAATGTGTGCTCTCAAAACCTAGAATTTGTATTCTGCATTCCTTAAAAATTTACCAGTCTAATGGGGAAAAAAATCTACCAGTCCAGAAAAGAAATTGTGATAAACTGTGCTCATGATTTAATTTCTGATTTGTCATCTAAGCTAAATGTTACATGTTCAAGTTCCTGTTTCTTTTAAAAATTCCATTCCTTTTATTTGATTTTAGAAAGAGTGAAAAGGAAAGGATGAGAGAATACCGACGAGAACTAGAAGAAAGAGAAGAAAAATTAAAAAACAGGCCGCTGCTATTTGAAAGAGTTGCTCAGGTTGTGTTTGTTGGAATTTGAGAACTATTGTCAGCCTTTTTTTTTTTTTTAACCTCTCTAGCTCCTAATTTTCATCGTCCATTTTTCTTACGTGTTACGTAATTTACTGAGACATTATTATTTCTGTGACAGCTTCACCACATCAGTAAGTAATTTGCTTAAATTTGAGCACTATATCTTGATGAGGTTCATAAGCTTGATAAAGAACATGCTACTAATCCATTCATTTTCAAAATAATAGTTTCACAACCTGTTTTTAATGGCCAGTCTTTTTTCAGTACCAACTTGGCCAGATATTAAGGTGAGGCTTCATGATATGAATTGGAAGTCTTTGAAGAATTAAAAACTGAAACAAAATGGCTAACTGAATCAGATTTATTTCTGCCAGTTTTTTTTTTTCCAGTTTTATTAGGATAAAATTGACATTTGGCAGGTATAAGTTTAAGATGTACAGTATAATGACTTGACATTCATATATCAGGAAATGCTTATTATAGTTAGGTAACGCCTGTCAACCTCATTGTTACCAAAAAAATTTTTTCCTTCTGATGAGAAGTTATAGGATTTACTCGCTTAGCAACTTCCATATGTTCCACACTGCAGTGTTAACTGTCGTCATCACGTTGTACGTTACACTTTGGTACTTTCATATCTTATAAGCGGAAGTTTGTACCTTTTGACACCTGCATCTAATTCCTCCAGTAATCACAAATCTGATCTCTTTTTCTGTGAGTTTTGTTTGTGTGTGTCTGTTTGGATTCCACACATAAATGAGATCATATAGTATTTGTCCTTCTCTGTCTAATTTCTCTTAGCACTATGCCCTCAAGGTCCATCTGTATTGTTACACATGGCAGGATTTCCTTTTTTGTGGCCAAATAGTATTGCATATCTACCACATTTTCTTTATCCATTCTTCTTTTGATGATCATTTGGGTTTTTTCCATGTCTTGACTATTGTAAATAATGCTGCAGTGAATTGACATAATGATTTCACTTCCTTTTAATAAATACACAGGAGTGGAACTGCTGGATTGTGTAGTGGTTCTATTTTTAATTTTTTGAGGAAACTCCATACTGTTTTCCATAATGGCTGTGCCAATTTACTTTCCCATAAACAGTGCCTAAGGGTTCCCTTTTTCTCTACATCCTCACTGGCATTTGTTATGTGTTGTTTTTTTTTTGAGACCAGCCATTGTAACAAGTGTGAGGTGGTATCTCATTGTGGATTTGATTTGTATTTCCCTAATGCTGGTGATCTTTTTTTTTTTTTTGTACAGTTCTTCTGTGTATTCCTGCCACCTCTTCTTAATATCTTCTGCTTCTGTTAGGTCCATACCATTTCTGTCCTTTATCCAGCACATCTTTGCATGAAATGTTCCCTTGGTATCTCTAATTTTCTTGAAGAGATTTCTAGTCTTCCCCATTCTGTTGTTTTCCTCTATTTCTCTGCATTGATCGCTGAGGAAGGCTTTCTTATCTCTCCTTGCTATTCTTTGGAACTCTGCATTTAGATGCTTATATCTTTCCTTTTCCTGTTTGTTTTTTACTTCTCTTCTTTCCACAGCTATTTGTAAGGCCTCCCCAGACCGCCATTTTGCTTTTTTGCATTTCTTTTCTATGGGGATGGCCTTGATCCCTTTCTCCTGTACAGTGTCACAAACCTCATTCCATAGTTCATCAGGCACTCTATCAGATCTAGGCCCTTAAATCTATTTCTCACTTCCACTGTATAATCATAAGGGATTTGATTTAGGTCATACCTGAATGGTCAAGTGGTTTTCCCTTCTTTCTTCAATTTCAGTCTAAATTTGGCAATAAGGAGCTCATGATTTGAGCCACAATCAGGTCCCAGTCTTGTTTTTGCTGACTGTATAAGCTTCTCCATCTTTGGCTGCAAAGAATATAATCAGTCTGATTTCGGTGTCGACCATCTGGTGATGTCCATGTGTAGAGTCTTCTCTTGTGTTGTTGGAAGAGGGTGTTTGCTATGACCAGTGTGTTCTCTTGGCAAAGCTCTGTTTGCCTTTGTCCTGCTTTATTCCGTATTCCAAGGCCAAATTTGCCTGTTACTCCAGGTGTTTCTTGACTTCCTACTTTTGCATTCCAGTCCCCTATAATGAAAAGGACATCTTTTTTGGGTGTTAGTTCCAGAAGGTCTTGTAGGTCTTCATAGAACCGTTCAACTTCAACTTCTTCAGTGTTACTGGTTGGGGCATAGACTTGGATTACCGTGATATTGAATGGTTTGCCTTGGAAATGAACAGAGATCATTCTGTCGTTTTTGAGATTGCATCCCAGTACTGCATTTCGGACTCTTTTGTTGACCATGATGGATACTCCATTTCTTCTAAGGGATTCCTGCCCGCAGTAGTAGATATAATGGTCATCTGAGTTAAATTCACCCATTCCAGTCCATTTTAGTTCACTGATTCCTAGAATGTCTATGTTCACTCTTGCCATCTCCTGTTTGACCACTTCCAATTTGCCTTGATTCATGGACCTGACATTCCAGGTTCCTATGCAATATTGCTCTTTACAGCATTGGACCTTGCATCTATCACCAGTCACATCCACAAGTGGGTATTGTTTTTGCTTTGGCTCTATTCCTTCATTCTTTCTGGAGTTATTTCTCCACTGATCTCCAGTAGCATATTGGGCACCTACCAACCTGGGGAGTTCCTCTTTCAGTATCCTATCATTTTGCCTTTTTATACTGTTCATGGGGTTCTCAAGGCAAGAATGCTGAAGTGGTTTGCCATTCCATTCTCCAGTGGACCACATTCTGTCAGACTTCTCCACCATGACCCGCCCATCTTGGGTTGCCCCACATGGGCATGGCTTAGTTTCATTGAGTTAGACAAGGCTGTGGTCCTAGTGTGATTAGTTTGAGTAGTTTTCTGTGATTATGGTTTCAGTACGTCTGCCCTCTGATGCCCTCTTGCAACACCTACTGTCTTACTTGGATTTCTCTTATCTTGGACAGCGGGTATCTCTTCATGGCTGCTTCAGCAAAGTGCAGCCGCTGCTCCTTACCTTGGACGAGGGATATCTCCTCACGGCCGCCCGTCCTGACCTTGAACATGGAGTAGCTCCTCTACTTGGATATTATTTAGATATTAACCTCTTATCAAATAGGTGATTTGCAAATATTTTCTCCCATTCAGAAGGTTGCCTTTTTGTTTTGTTGATCAGTTTTTTTTTTTAAGTAAGTCTATAATTTTTAGTTTTAGCTATAATTAGTGAAATTACTCCTTTTTCTAAAAATTGAAGTATAGCTGATTTACCATGTTGTATTAGTTTCTGGTATACAGCAAAGTGATTCAGAACTGATACATACACATACATATATATATATTCTTTTTCAGATTCTTTTCTATTATAGTCTACTACAAGACAGTAAGTGTAGTTCCCTGTGCTGTACAGTAGGACCTTGTTATTTATCTATTTTATGTAAAGTAGTGTATATCTGTTAATCCCACCTCTTCCCTTTCCCCTTTGGTAACCATAAATTTGTTTTCTGTGTCTGTGAGAACGACTTCCTTTTTATTGGGGAAAAAAAAAAGCTTGGTGCTATGAACAATGAATCATAATTTTACTAGATTTATACTCAGTTTTACAGTCTTTCCCTTAAGAGAAATGTGTTGATGTCAGGTGATCTTTTTTGTATCCATAAGGGAAAAGCTCCTATGGGCTACGTAATTTAAAAATAGACAAAATCACTAGAGGTTACAGGTGCTGTGTTGTGAATTTCAAGCTGTTACATTTGGAGCTTGCTGCCAGCAAGTGTCTGGGAGGGATGAGTGTCCTGTAGGACTGTCCTTGTCAGAGTCTCACTGAAGACAAAGGACATTCGCTGTGGCATATTACAGTCTCTCAAAGTTATGGGAACCCTTTACTTACTGATTTGGATATAATTTTATGTAACACTTTTCACTTTAAGGGATTTTTTTTCTCACATCCCAGTTTCAGCTTTAGGGGAGAAAAATGATCATAAGTTGTTCTACGTTACTCAGCATGAAGTGATTGACTTTTGCTTCACATAGTTTTTCCCGGCTCTCTACTGCAGGTTTTATGTCCACTGGTCTGGATATATCTACCCAGATTTCTTACAGGCATCTTATATTCATCTTTCCACAAAGTAGACCTTCCTCTCTGGGAAGAATAGACCTTCCTCTCTATTTTTCGTGGTTTTGTTGGGCTGCAATTTAGATGACTGGAAGCCACTTTCCCCCCCACTTTTTCTCAGTTCTCACTGAGACCTGAGAAGTTCCTTTCTAAACAACTTTTGGATCTACCTTTCTCCATTCCTGATGGTGAAATGCTAGGTGAAGCCGCTGTTATTTTCTGAGTTATTATTATGGTTTGACTGGTTTTCTTGCCTTGTTCTTTGCAAAGCCACTCACTCTGTCTTCTCTTTGCCATTCCCATTCCCTTGCCACAGTGTTCACCCCAGTAACGGTGGCAATCATGCACTTCACTGATGCCATTTGTTCTCATTTTCAGTAAATGTTATCAAGGGAGCTTGACATTGGCTTCTCCAAACAGTGCTGCAAGATGGGTATTCTTGTCTTGCAGAGGAAGAAACTGAAGTTGAAAGAAAGTAAATAACTCTTAATGTCTATAGTTAGTAAATAATGGAACTAGGAACCCTAGTTGGCCTGCTTCCAAATGCTTAGCACTAAGCTGTCCTGCTTTCTCCCAGAAGATAAGTCCTCAAGTCTTAACATGGTGTACCGAATCCTCTCTTATCTGATCCCTGTTGACCTCTTTAGTTCATCGACCACTGCACGCCTCCACCCCCTTCTGTGTACACCCTTTACTTGTAGACTGTACCACACCACTGGTTTCAAACTGGAAATCTTTTTTTTTTTTTTTTTAATATTTATTTATATATTTGGCTGTGCCAGGTCTTAGTTGCAGCAGTTAGGATCTTTGATCTTTGTTGTGGCATGTGGGATCTTTTTAGCTGTGGTGTGCAAACTCCTTAGTTATAGCATGTAAACTCTTAAGTTGCAGCCTGTGGGATCTAGTTCCCTGACCAGGATTCGAGCCCGGGGCCCCTGCATTGGGAGTGCAGAGTCTTAGCCGCTGGACCGACCAGGGAAGTCCCTCAAACTTGAAATTTTATTCAGGTTTTTTCTCAACACCCATATAACTTCTTTGTATCTTTCCTCTGAGTCTTTCAAGGCTCAGTATAAAATCACTTCTTGCACTGTGTCCCAGGTTGAGTTGCATGCTATTTGTTCTGTGTGCTTTTATTACCCTTTGTGCATTTCTGTCTTTATTCCTATGTATTGTGTGGAAATTATCTGTTTAATGCTCTCTCTTCTCTTTTAGCTAGTTTCTTTGAAAGGTGTTGGTCAAATCTTTGTGTTGCTAGCTCCTAGGACAGCATACGGCACAGAGGACATGTTCATAAACATTTGTTGAGCCCAAACTGGACTATTTCTCCCTGGGACTAGCCCAGGCCTAGAGCACTACCCTAGCATAGTAGTGATGGGTCTCAGCAGTGAGAAGCAGCTCTGCAGTGCTGTGCATTCCCAGTCTTTCTAGTCACCAGAGAAAATATGGCAAAATAGTGGTGTGTGTGAAATTAAACCCGTAAAGAAGTGTTAAATATTGAAAGCATAGGTTAGTTTCATAGCTGATATTTTCTTCAACCAACTTCAGCCAACACATATGCTATCTTCTCCCCATATACCCCTACCTCCCATGAGGGCTTGTCACAAAATAAGTAGTCAGTAATTAATATTAAAGGAAAGAATTGCTATAAACTTCGGCTTTAAAACTAAGTATTTTTTTCCTCTTCAAACTAGAGTCGTGATTGTAGACAAATTGCCTGAAGAAACAAAGATAATTTATTTTTTGCAGTATCTTAGATACAAAAACAAAATAATCATTCAGTTATTTTAACCACTTTTATTTCATAGTCTTTACAGTTCTTTTTGCATGGTGAAGTTTGAGGGGGACATGTTTGTTTTAAAAAAAGAACAGTTACATACTATTCACCTTGATATGAAATATTAAAAGATAATAAATTCTATATACAGAGTGACTGGCAGTGACTCACCATTGTTTTGGTTTTGTTAACATAAATTGGTACTTTTTTTCTTGCAGTTACTATTACTGCTAATTAACAGCTGTTATTTAATAAATTCACTCACAACGGTATGCATTACCCATTTACAAGTGTTAATTATTTTCTTGCTGCTGTTGAGTTATCCCCCTAGCAGAGTTAGGCTGTGATCTAGGACAGAACAAACCATGTTTTCCTATTTCTTAAAAATCACAGGATTTATTAACTGAATATGTTAAATCAGATTTTAAACCAAATATTGGGGCTTCCCTGGTGGTTCAGCTGGTAAACAATCTGCCTGCAATATGGGAGACCTAGGTTTGATCCCTGGGTTGGGAAGATACCCTGGAGAAGGGAACGGCTACCCACTCCAGTATTCTGGCCTGGAGAATTCCATGGACTGTATAGTCCATGGGGTCGCAAAGAGTCGGACATGACTGAGCGACTTTCACTTTCAAACCAAATATTAAACAAAGCACTAAATCAAATTTTAAATCAAATTCAGATGAAGGCTTAAGAGCAGTAACATTGAGTAGTATCATTTAAATCTTTTATACCTCATTTGCTTAAATCAGAATATATTCTTTTTAGCACATTGAGTTAGGTCTGGGGTTTCTCTATCCTGCTTTACAGTCTTTGGGGCATTGTTCTCAGGTCACGTTCCTGTGCCTTTCAGTTGCCCAAGGCTTGTCTATTGGTACTCATAGCCTCTGGTGGCATTTTTACTTACTTGTCTAAAAGTCATCATCCACAGTGGGTGCATTTTGGCAGCAGTTTGAGTGCTTCTTTCTCGGTTTTCTAGAGTGTCAGAAAACACACTAGTGATAGTTTCATCCGCTGTAATCAGCCCTTGCCATTTTGGTTTCTCCCATGGAACACTGGACTCCAGGGTCCGTCCTTATCCTGAGATCTCTGGGTTAGGAAAATGTCTGACACTGCATTACTGAAGTCAGGCTTCAGGCCACGTTGGATGACCACTACCACTTAGAGGAAGCAGCATGGTAGAGTGAAGAAGACCCAGGAAAGGATTAGGAGACTTGCTTTTCCCTCAGTATATTCTGTGAGTTTAAGCAAACCACTTAACCTCAGGAAGGGTGGACCGAGCGTCTTGGTTTCCTCTTCTGTGTTGAATTTTGGGGTGAGACCGAGTGCTCTTCCACACCCTTTTCAGGATGGGATGCCGCTGGTGCATTGGGGCTGGGCCATTCCTCATCACTGGCCTGTAGTTCCAGGTTCAGCTAGTGCTTTTTGGCCCTGTGCTGGTCACACCCACGCACAGGAGGTAAAAGGGGACTACAGTCAAGGCATTCGTGTGAACCTGTCAGCTTGTGCATCTGTAAAGCCTGTGGTATCAGGAGCCAAGGCACTCATATGAACCTCAGTTATCTTGTGTCTCTGTAAAGCCTGTGGTCTCAGGAACTGTGATAATTGATTTGCTTTAGGTATGAGAGGGTCATCACTACTCCCACGGGCCCCAAAGCCAGGAAGTAACAGTCCGGAGATTTGAACCCAATTCTAAATTCATGTTTTTCCTGCTGTATCCATTGCTTCCCCCACACAGTAAATATAACAACAATGATGATTTATACTCTTCAGTGGATTAGAGACATGGCTTGTAAAGAGTAAAATTTTATAGTAGGCACATAAAGAACCCTCTGACAACTACACATGATCTTATTTTCTTACTGATTTTTGTTTCAGATATCCTCGGACAGTCATGAAACAGTACAGTGTAAAGAATAATTATAGTTCAAAACTCATGTGACCATTACCCATGTTAACAAATATAGCATTAGAGCATTGCCAGTACCCCAGAAACGCTGTGTGCCCTGCCCAGATCAAAACTATTTCACCTAGAGGTAACCACCATTTTAACCTTTGAGATGAGCGTTTCCTTGTTTTTCTTTACGGTTTTACCGCCGATGTACCAACCCCTGAGCAACATGGTTTAGTTCTGCCTGTCTCGGGTCTTCTATACCGTGTGCACTCTTTTGTGGCACGCGGCTTTTGTTCAGTGTTAGTGAGGTCCATCCATGTTGTAACATATAGCTAGAGTTCATTTTCTACTTAATTTTAGTCTGTTATATGAACGCACCAGTATTTATTTATCCATCTAGTGTTGATATAGATATTTAGGTTGTTTCCAGTTTGGGGTTGTTACAAACAGTACTATTCTGAGCATTTTGGTGTGTCTCTCTGGGCACATAGGTTGGAGTTTCTCTAGGCACCTACCTAGGAGTGGAATTGCTGGTCAGAGTATGCATATTTTTCAACCTGCTGTGATTATTGAATTTAATTTTCACTGGAGCTTTTAACATTTTTAATGGAAACTTGAAGTCTTTTGTCCTCCTCTAAAAAGGTTTGTCTTTCCTATAGAAAAATGCAAGAATGGCAGCAGAAAAGCATTATTCTAACACTTTAAAAGCACTAGGAATATCTGATGAGTTTGTTTCAAAGAAAGGCCAAAGTGGAAAAATATTTGAGTACTTCAGCAATCAAGAGATGAAAAATTTCACTGAAGATAAAGAAAGGTAACATATATAAGATGTCTGAATGGTTAACCTTTGAAAAAATTCTTGCTGGCAGGAAAGCATAAAAATCTGTTCTATAAGATTTTAAAAGGTGTTTTATCTAATGGAACACACGTGAAGTGTTGTAAAACATATTGACATTTTAACATGTTTGACACTTCAAAATATTACATGGTGATGAAGTATTTTTTAAAGTCAAATAATGTAAATTTCTGACATAAATAATGAAAACAATAACATGCTTTCAAATGAAGTTTAAAGAGTCAATCTTTACTTTCCCAATTGGTACTTTTATAAACTTTTCTTGATAAATTGGAGCTTATACACTTGAGGAAGACTGGCTGCAGGATGGCATACATTGCAGAGGGTTTGTTTACCTTTAAACCAAATCCATTTTCCTTTGAAAGATTGATAAATTTCTTCCTCTAGCTTTAATGAAGAAGAAAAAATAGAAGAAAGAGAGAATGGGGAAGAAAATTATCTTACTGATACCAACAGCCAAGATTCTTGCAAGGAAACAGATGAAGTCAATGAAGAGAATGGAGAAGAGAAATGTGTTGAAGAATAAAACTGAGTCAATTGGCAGGGTCGCCTCTCTGTGCCCCTGCTGTTGTTGGCAGCATTGAGCATCAGAAGCTGTGCTTGGGGTGTTAAGGACATCTATGAGAACCCATCTGTTATGTGCAGGACTCTTGAGCGAAGTCCTCTTGTGGCCTGAGAAGGTCAAATCCAGCTAGTGGGTCATTTGATCATTTAGAGTCAGGTTTTGCCTTCCAGTTTTTAAAATCACTATATATGATCTGTTTGCAACTTTGATCTATTTTTAAAAAATGTTTGAGAATCACAGCTGTCACAAACTGATTAGATATAAAAGTATACATCACTTCATTATTTTGGGTGGAAAAATCACTTAACATTGAGAGTAGGGAGAAGTATTGGCCTTTGATGATTTGTTTGGAAAAAGTGTTCTGGAAAGCATGAATTGAAAAATAAATATTTTTAAATTATACTATTTTCTCCTTCTTTTTCTCTTCAATACATCTCACAAAATGAATCCTCAAAGTTATCTTACTAGGTATTTTAAGTTTCTTATCTGAGCCATTTTTTAAAAAGTAATAAGATGTAGGAAAAAATAGATAACTTGCACATTTACATTCATTTATGTACTGAGAGTTACTGTTAAATTATCCACACCATCATCACTTTTTCCTTTACCTACTTTCATTCCAGTTTATTTTTAAAACATAAATTATTAGAAAAGTTTTTATACTAGTTTTTTAACTCTGTTTATTATGACAGGTGGAAATAATTGTAGCATCTGAGTTATAATCTTAATTGGAATTAAATATCACCCCTGTTTTATAGATGATGAAATTGTACATAACAACTTGTTCAGGACAAGTCTCCAAAGTAACTCAGATTTAACCCTTTAATACTGAACCTTTGCATGCTGTTGTAGATACTTGTCTTTCTGTGCATAATGTTAGTTTGATTTTATGAATCTTATTTTGCTCTTTGAGCAAACTTTTGCTTCAAAAATTCAAACCAGTCATAAAGATGTGATTGAGTAAGATGTTTTTAGAAGAAATAGATCTACCTCCTTTAAAGATGATGAACTAATAAAGGTATGTATAATAGTACTGTTTACCAACTGGCAATTTATGCCTTAAACTACAAAAATGAGGTGATTTTTCTCAATTAAGGGCAAATGCCTACTCCTAATTCCTTTCCTACAGTTTGTGTTAAACTCATTATCATTAGATTGAAAACTCTCCTTGAGAGTTGGCACTAGTTAAAAATTCATCTTTCTATTCCTTGAATATTTTGCACAGGATTGTCCATATAGTAGGTACTGAATAAAGGCTTGAATAAATAGATGGATATAGTTTTAAATTTTACTTATAATTACTTCAAAATGAGTACACACAGATTGAAAACATTTCCCTTTCAATTTATTGAGAACCTGTTGAAACACAATTCACAAATTGTAACATTTAAAACGTAACTTGCTTCCTAAGGATTTATTCTGCATTCTGTTTCTTCTCAGTTTTTTGGGCAGTGTATAGGACTTGGTTTCAGGACCAAGCTTCAGTTTTCTTTAAAAATGGGAATTGTATAGTCTGTGGGGTCGCAAAGAATCAGACAGGACTGAGCAACTTCCACTTTTCTCCACTTTACGTATCTTGGGTGGCTGTGGGAAAGACTGGCGTAATATACAGAAAAGTTCTTTGTAAGCTAGGGTATTCAAGTGACAGTGTCAGAGGACACAATAGTCCTCAAGAAACTTTTAACTTTAACTAGACCTTCTTTTATTTAAATGAGATACAAAATTATTTAAATATTATTTTGTTAGAAATTATATTTGAACCGACCCAGATAATCATGATGGTGTGATCACTCACACTTACCTAGAGCCAGATATCCTGGAATGTGAAGTCAAGTAGGCCTTAGGAAGCATCACTACGAACAAAGCTAGTGGAGGTGATGGAATTCCAGTTGAGCTATTTCAAATCCTAAAAGATGATGCTGTGAAAGTGCTGCATTCAATACGTCAGCAAATTTGGAAAACTCAGCAGTGGCCACAGGACTGGAAAAGGTCAGTTTGCATTCCAATCCCAAAGAAAGGAAATGAATGCCAAAGAATGCTCAAACTACCGCACAATTGCACTCATCTCACACGCTAGTAAAGTGGTGCTCAAAATTCTCCAAGCCAGGCTTCAGCAGTTGTGAACCGTGAACTTCCAGATTTTCAAGCTGGTTTTAGAAAAGGCAGAGGAACCAAAGATCAAATTGCCAACATCTGCTGGATCATCAAAAAAGCAAGAGACTTGCAGAAAAACATCTATTTCTGCTTTATTGACTATGCCAAAATTGACTATGACTGTGTGGATCACAATAAACTGTGGAAAATTCTGAAGGAGATGGGAATACCAGACCACCTGACCTGCCTCTTGAGAAACCTGTATGCAGGTCAGGAAGCAACAGTTAGAACTGGACATGGAACAACAGACTGGTTCCAAATAGGAAAAGGAGTACATCAAGGCTGTATATTGTCACCTGCTTATTTAACTTATATGCAGAGTACATCATGAGAAATGCTGGGCTGGAGGAAGCACAAGCTGGAATCAAGATTGCCAGGAGAAATATCAGTCACCTCAGGTATGCAGATGACACCACCCTTATGGCAGAAAGTGAAGAGGGACTAAAGAGCCTCTTGATGAAAGTGAAAGAGGAGAGTGAAAAAGTTGGCTTAAAGCTCAACATTCAGAAAACGAAGATCATGGCATCTGGTCCCATCACTTCATGGCAAACAGATGGGGAAACAGTGGAAACAGTGTCAGACTTTATTTTTGGGGGCTCCAAAATCACTGCAGATGGTGACTGCAGCCATGAAATTAAAAGACGCTTATTCCTTGGAAGGAAAGTTATGACCAACCTAGACAGCATATTAAAAAGCAGAGACATTACTTTGCCAACAAAGGTCTATATGGATGTGAGAGTTGGACTATAAAGAAAGCTGAGCACAGGAGAATTGATGCTTTTGAACTGTGGTGTTGGAGAAGACTCTTGAGAGTCCCTTGGACTTCAAGGAGATCCAACCAGTCCATCCTAAAGGAGATCAGTCCCAGGTGTTCATTGGAAGGATTGATGTTGAAGCTGAAACTCCAATACTTTGGCCACATGATGCAAAGAGCTGACTCACTTGAAAAGACCCTGATGCTGGGAAAAATTGAGGGCAGGAGGAGAAGGGGACGACAGAGGATGAGATGGTTAGATGGCATCACTGACTCAATGGACATGGGTTTGGGTAGACTCCAGCAGTTGGTGATGGACAGGGAGGCCTGGCGTGTTGCGGTTCATGGGGTCACAAAGAGTTGGACACGACTGAGCTACTGAACTGAACTGATATTTGAACCACTTACTATTTTTTCTTAATAAATTTAAGTATACTTGATTTACACTATTATATTCATTTCAGTATACAGTATAATGATTCAATATTTTTATAGATTATACTCCATTTGAAGTTATTACAAAATAATGACTATATTTCCCTGTGTTGTACGGTATATCCCTGTTGGTTATTTATTTTATACCTGGTAGTTTGTGTCTCTTAATCAACTCTTTGCCTATCTTCCTCCTCCCCCTTCCCTCTCCCTACTGATAACCACAAGTTCATTCTCTATATCTTTGAGTCTGTTTCTGTTTTGTTATATAAATTCCTTTATTTTATTTAATTACCTTATTTTTGGCTGTTCTGGGTCTTCATTGCTCTGGGTAAGATTAGTCTATAACACTGTCTTGAAAGTAGTTGTTTTTTTTTTTTTTCCCCTTGGCCACATCACACAGCATGTGTGATCTTTGTTCCCTGACCAAGGATTGAACCCTATTGGAAGCACAGAGTCTCAACCACTGGACCACCAGAGAAGTCCCTTAAAAGTAGTTTTTAAAATGCAATAATTATTTTTAAAACTTCTGCCCTATTAGAAGAAGGTGGTTGAATATGGTGTCTTATTTTGGAAATGTTGGTTTAACACTTGATGATAAAGCAGTCTGAAAGATGGTTCTAAGCTGAGTGTGTCTCAGCAATGGGCTTGAATGCCCGTCATGCTGAGAAAGATACTGCACAAGACTCCATGCTTAGTATTTAGTATCCACGTATGATGAGGTTTGCTATTGATCACAGTGGACATAAATGCTTATTTCAGTCATCTGCTAACTTTGAACTTTTTGGCTCACTCCAAACAAGACTGATTAGACCATCATTGTTTTTGCCTCCTTATGTAGCTGATTAAGAGCTCATACCAGGTACAGGAGGAGCACTCTGATATTTTCCTGTCCCTTGTGCTTGTGTTGAGAGTGTTAGCCTCAGTCAGAGGTGTCTTTGCAGGATTTTCTTTTAAAGCTGCTTGTCTGTTTTGTGAAGATTGGTTTTGGAAAGCTGCTGATACAATTTGTGAAGCTACCTGCCAGGGCACACACAGCCTGAGCTGCATAGCCACAATAGTCACGGGAACAAAAGTAGAGGCCGTGTCCCGGACTGGCACTTGGCTGTCTGAGGACCGGACCATGTGAATAGCCAGGGACAATCCACACAGTCAATTTGGTAAAACTGACTTTTTTCAAACAAAATGAGCAGAAATGTTCTAGTAGTCACTTCTTTCCACACCAGATGGGGCATCTTGCTCCCTTCTGCTCCTGTGTGTGCATCCCACTTCAGAAATACTGCTCTGGGTCCCTGCTTCCTCTTGCTGAGGTCAGTCAGTGTGGCTCGATCCAAGAGTGATTGTAGGGATGGGGTCACCAAGGCAAGTAGGGCAGAAAATAAAGAGCCGGTTGTTCAAAGTCAAGGAATACACACAACATGTTATCATTGGACTTGCTGATAAATGCACTTTGCATGAGTCGGGTGGAGGCAGAGTCAACCAGAACTCTCCAGTCCACCACGGCCCCCATATCCAGTGATGTATAATTGCAAGGCCCTGTGGAAAACTTTAGAAAACCATGCCAGCTTGCTTCACGGCACCCCTGGAGAGCTGAAAGGAACCTGCCGATTGAATGAGTCTCAAGGAGGGGACGAGTTATGACTAATGTCCTGGTGGCCCATGGTTCTGCCCCAGGAGAGCGCACACAAAGGGTCAGAAGCCTAGTGTGTGCCGCACCCACCCTCTGAAAGGTGAATGTGAGGAAACTGCGTCTGCTCAGACACTTGAAGATAAGATCTTACTGCAGAGGGTGACAACCAGGTGGTAACAGCTGAACATTACATAATATGTTTTGTATAGAGAAGGTATTTTAAAAATTGCTTTAAAGATAATGTTATATTCTAATTCTAATCGTATCCTTTAAAATATCTACTATTACATGCATTTCAATTCATGTTACAGTAAGCATTTCAATTACTCAAAGTTCTCCTTAAAATAGACAATGGTTTAATTACCATTTGGAACTGACATCACAACTAACCAGGAGAATCCAAGTCTTACAAAGATGAGTGACAGAGATGATAAATGAGAAGAGAGGAAGGAGAGAAGACAAGACATGGAAGTGAATGCATTGATCAAGGCATTCTGTAAAAAGCAGTTGAAATCTAACAGAACTGATAATAAGTGGCCAAAGAGTTCAAAGTGCAAACTGTCAGGAACCTAGGAACTCAGAGAAAATGGGGATAAATTCTGGATGAACCTTAGGTGCTTTCCAGTTGAAAAACCAATGAACAAACCTCTGAATCTCAAACACTGGGTACCACAATTCAATTACATCTCCGAAAGAAACCAGAAAGTTTCCCAGAGAGTTGTGCTACCTCATTACATCTCCTGTAACAGAAATTGTTCGCTTAGACTTAAAGCCACCAGTTTCAGTTCAGTAGTCCACATCCTAGCACATCTTTAAAGCAGTCATTTTCTCACTGGCAGGGAACCCTCCAGCCATTCTGAGCCACTTCACGGCCTCAACAAACCTTGCCCCCTCATCTCTCTGGCTGCATTCTGCTTACCCCGTCTGGAGCTCCGCTTTCTCTCCCTGCCTGACTCCCCAGGGGTCTGTGCATCTTTACTCCTGTCACTTTTTCCAGGGGTCTTTCTGGTGCCTTTGACGTTACCTTGACATGTAGCAGCTCTGACTCTCAAGCAGCATAAACACCTGCCAACTCAGAACCTCCCCTTGTTCTGTTGTAGTTGATAGCGATGGTCAATCCTTGCGGGCCAGACTTTTCTTTCAACTTTCAATCCCCAGGACTGGCCCATTACCCTTCATACAGGAAGGACTCAGTCTGTGTTTTTGAGTGACTGATTAATGAATAAACCTAAAATATGTTTCAATAAACATATTGAATAAACATTTCAATAAGCATATAAAGCATGATACGTTTCAATAAACAATTTCAATAGTATGACTCTAAGAATAACTTTTTTTCTAAAATTGTTACACTAATCTTTATTTGAGCATAACACAAGGGTTTTCACTACCAACTTCTTGAAGTATGGGATTTAAGCATTTAAAAAAAATTAATCTATTTAATTTTAGTTTTTTTTTTTTTGCTGTGGTGGGTCTTTATTGCTGCGTGTAGGCTTTCTCTAGTTGTAAGTAGGGGGCTACTCTTCGTTATGGTGCATGGGCTTCTCATTGCAGTGGCTTCTCTTGTTACAGAGCACAGGCTCTAGGCGCTCAGGCTTCATTAACTGTGGCACACAGGCATAGTTGGCTCTATGGCATGTGGGATCTTCCCAGACCAGGGATCGAACTGGTGTCCTCTGCTTTGCATGGAAGATTTGTAACCACTGGACCAGCGGGGAAGCCCCTAAGCATCCTTCTTTTAAAGCAGGCTGTTTTACTGAAGGCTTCTGATTCTTTTATTTTAACTGGAGAGCTAGCCTATAAATAATATATATAAGATAATCAGAATGCTCCATAATACATACTAATTTATTCAGTCAATAAGAGCTTAATCTAGGTACTGAGAACACATCAGTAAACAACAACAAAAAAGAATCCCTGCTCTCATGGAACTTACATTCTAGTTGGGGGTGATGGGGAGGAAGGTTCAAGAGGGAGGAGACATGTATACCTATAGTTGATTCATGTTGATGTTTGGCAGAAAACAACACAATTCTGTAAATCAATTATCCTTCAATGAAAAATTTTAATAATATATATTAAAACATTATGTCAGCTGATGAATAAAGAAAAATAAAGCAAGGTAAGGGGGTAATAAATGACTGGGGAAAATTAGAGTCGAGGAAGGCTTTTCCAATAAAGCAGCACTTGAGCAAAAACCATGAAGAAAGTAAGCACTGTATCAGTTCAGTTCAGTTGCTCAGTCATGTCCAACTCTTTGCGACCCAATGGACTGCAGCATGCCAGGCCTCCCTGTCCATCACCAACTCCCGGAGTCCACCTAAACCCATGTCTATTGAGTCAGTGATGCCATCCAACCATCTCATCCTCTGTTGTCCCCTTTTCCTCCTGCCTTCAATCTTTCCCAGCATCAGGGTCTTTTCAAGTGAGTCAGCTTTTCACATCAGGCGGCCAAAGTACTGGAGTTTCAGCTTCAACATCAGTCCTTCCAATGAGCACTCAGGACTGATCTCCTTTAGGATGGACTGGTTGGATCTCCTTGCAGTCCAAGGGACTCTCAAGAGTCTTTTCCAACACCACAGTTCAAAAGCATCAATTCTTCGGCGCTCAGCTTTCTTTATAGTCCAAATCTCACATCCATATATGACCACTGGAAAAACCATAGCCTTGACTAGATGGACCTTTGTTGGCAAAGTAACGTCTCTGCTTTTTAATATGCTGTCTAGGTTGGTCATAAAGTGTGTGGATAACTGCAAAGGGCATCTCAGATAAAGGAACAGCAAGTCCAGTGGCCCTGACGTGGGAGTGAGCCTGGGGTTTTGAAGAACTACAAGGAAACCAGTGAGGCCAGAGCAATGAGGGACAGAGAGTTATAAGATGTGAGGTTAGGAAAATAGTGGGGCCCAGATTCCCTGGAGCCTTCTACACCACAGTAAGGCCTTTGTATTTTGTTTTAAATGAGATGGGGTGCTCTGCAAGTGCTGAGAACTGAAGAGGGACTTGAGTTTGAAATGGCCACTCTGGCTGGTGCATAGGAGACCAGGGAGGGTGGTTTCAATGATCCAGTCATCCAAATGAGAGATGATGGTGGCTTGGACCAGTGTAGTAATAGAGGCAATAATGAGAAATATTCAGATTCTGGATCATTTTAAAGGTGACATTAAAAGAAATTTAAGGTGGAATGTGAAAGAAATTGATGAGTCCACAGATGAAGTTTCTAGATTGAGCCACTAGAAGATGGAATTGCCACTTGCTGAAATGGGAAAGACTTGGGATAAAACGGGTTAGGGAGGTTGGCTTCCCAGTTGGCACTAGTGGTAAAGAATTCACCCGCCAGTGCAGGAGATGCAAGAGATGCATGTTCAATCTCTGGGTCAGGAAGATCCCCTGGAGGAGGGCATGGCAACCCACTCCAGTATTCTTGCCTGGAGAATCCCATGGATAGAGGAAGCCCAGCAGGCTACAGTCCATAGGGCCGCAAAGAGTCAGACATGACTGAAGTGACTTAGCACACAAGAATTATTTTACAACTCAACGTGAAAGTGAAGTCGCTCAGTCGTGTCGGACTCTTAGCGACCCCATGGACTACAGCCCACCAGGCCCTCCGTCCATGGGATTTTCCAGGCAAGAGTACTGGAGTGGGGTGCCATTGCCTCAAAGGCAGAGGTAAGTAAACCATTTACTGGTGGTGGGAAGGGGGGTCTGTTAACGTGGAAAATGCTGAGAAGGGAGCCAAGGAGAGGCAGCGGCCCTCAAATTCAGCACACTAACAAGTTTAACCAGTCTCTGCAGCCCTGGGGAACTTTTCATGATTTTTATACATTTTAGGCCAGATATGGAGTTACCATAGTTCTTAAAAAGGAACTAGAGGATCAAGCCATTTGAAAATTCTTATTTAAAAGGAAGTCAACATGTTATCTATATACAACTACCTTGTGATTAGGCATCATCCATCCCGCCCCACCCCATATACCCATCTATCGTGTTGTGCTTTTCACACCTTACTTTTTTTTTTTTTGGCTGTGCCTTGTGGCTTGCAGGATCTTAGTGCCCTGACCGGGACTTGAACACTGGCCTGGGAATTGAAAGCACCAAGTCCTAACCACTGAATGGCCAGGGAATTCGCTTTCACGTGTCATTTTAATGATGTAGTCCCTTCTCCTCTCCCAGGAGTAACAACTTACCTTTGCCCTCTAAGCCTACCTGAACTTATTCTTATCGTGCATCCCAGATATAGTAATGCTGTAGTTTCCTGGATAGCACGTTCTATGCCTAAAAAAAAAGAGCCTACCTTAAATCCTGGGTTCAGCTCATTGTTAGAAAATTTTTTCCATTGTCTGTAAACAATTACTAAGAAGCTTTAAATATGTTTACTGTTAACAACTAAAATCTCAAAATACTTCCTTTGAAAACAAGGCAATTTTTGCTCTCCCTCCTTTCAGTGGTTGTCAGATGGCCGCTGCCCCTCTCCACTGAGTATCCTGGGATCACCTTCCAAATAAATACTTGTACCCAAATCTTCATCCCAGGGTCTGCTTTGGGGAAAGCCCAACCAAGACAGTGGTCTTCTGAACATCTGGAATGTCTAGCAGCATTGGGCCTGCACTTCACCTGGTAACAAAGGGCAACGTCAGAGGCAGCTGACTCTTGCATGGCCATGTGTCCCTCACTCTGGACAGCCCTCCCTGGAGGCGGCCGAGCAGGCATCTCAGTGTGGAGCTCTGCACATGTGAGGTGCAGGCACGTGGAAATTTTTCTGTTTTACATTTTCAAGCAGTGAGAGAGACAATGAACAGATATACATCAAAGCTATAGTATAATCTATGCCATGTGTGTAATTGAAAAACTAAATATGTAGTTAAAAAATACTTCTTCTAATAAGTATTCTGTCATTTTAATACTCTGTCAATTTTTTCTTTTTTCTATATGTTTTTTTTCTTGGTTCTTTATCTTCTCAAGTTGGGGTTTCAAGAGTTTCATTTCAAGAACTAACTTACTTTGCTTAATTTTTGTCTGGGCTTTGGGTTAGCTTGAGTACTTTCAGGAGGATGTTTATTAATAATGCTTCAACTCCAATTAGCAATCTCTCCTGGAAGAGTGAACACTCCACAGTCATTTCTAAAGTAATTCTACAACCTCACAAAATCTGATTTCCATAAAAGAATGTGAAAATCATCTCAGATAATTTAAGCAGCAATTTCATCTGACAAATGTGAGATTTGACTCTTTCAAATAAAGATGTGGAAAGCAAAATTGCTTTCATGTGAAAAATACACAATTAAAATTTTTTCAAATCAATTACTCATAATGCTTTCCCTAGAGATTTGCTTCTAAATAAAAACTGAGAACTATTATTAAAATTTCAAGACCATTTATCTTTCCTCTGATTTTAAGACATGGTTCCTGTTGCCATTCCCCAGGTGTTTAATGTGAAGATTTCACAATGACACTGACAGAATAATAAGGAGCAACTGCAGTCACTGCCATATCTGAAGCCTGCTCCATGTAAAGTAAGGCCAGATTCTTAAGCAGGGGCTAAAAATAGTAACATGCGTTTTAAAATAGAACCTCAACATGCATTTATTTAAGAAGTGATGGTTCCTTCAGAGGAATAGTTCTCAGTATATTTTGAGCCACTGTGGATAAGCACATACTTAGAACACTCCTTCTGGTTTGAAATTGATTTCTGAGCTTAGGGTGTATTCTTTTGAGTATCTCAGTGGTGTCAAATATTTCTTCTTTGAGAACAAGTTAATTTTTTAAAACACTGACAAAAGTAACTTGACAAGGCTAGTGAATAAGATAAGTAAAGTAGTGGCATTCATTTCAAAAAAAAACTAACAGCAAAATAACCAGACTGGTGTTCTCACCTTGCTCAGAAGTCACTTCTGAGATGGATCTGTAAGTGTTTGGGCTCTGAAGCTCTCCGAGGGCAGGGCCTGTGACCATTTTGCCAGTTACTGTACCTGGTGCATTGTGGGTGCTCAATAAATATTGGTTGAATGACTGAATAAAGGCAAAAATTGACAATGGTGCTAATTCTGTGATACTCATTGAATGCATGTATTTGAAATAGTTGTTTAAAAAAGAAAATAGTTTCTATTATTTGCAAATTTGACAGTACTCTAATGGTTTATAGGAAATGCCCCAAGCTACTCAACTTAATTTTCTTTGTTTTGACATAATACCATCTTCTGGATATAGTCTATTTTGAAAAATAAAAAGAGCACTTTTTCAGTGAGTATATTGAGTAGATAGGGCAAACGGAATCACTCCTGTTTTATAGGTTAGAGCACTTGATGCTGGACTGTTAAGTAATTTTCCCAACATTAGTGTTATTCGTTAGAATATTTTTAGCCAGTAATAATGCAAATCCTAACTTAGATGACTAATGGCCATTTCTGACAGAAACCACTGGGAAAGGGGAGGGGATTGAGTAATGAAAATAATACTATCACATAAATGACCTAGTTACAGAGAAAAGTCCTGTGCATTGTAGTGTTTTCTGTACGAGGGAAGTCATTTTAACCTTTGCAAGTAATCATATGTTCTGTTTGAAATGAATTCTGGAAATAATTTATCCCACAGAGCAAGTCTTTTCTAATTCCTCTCACCAAGCAGGGTCTGAGCAGAATCTTTCATATACTTTAAATGTGTCATGATGAACAACAGTGCTACTCATTCAAAGACAATACTATTAACAGCCTTTGTAAATCCAGTCTCTGCTCCCACTAAAAGAGACAACCTAACTCACCATCCATCCATAAAGCCAAACAACAAACTTAAAACTTAGGGCCTGGAAGGAGAAAAGGATGAGGAGAAAGGTAGATAAGTGAAAACATTTATCTTAACTAGTTAAAGTCAGAAAATCTGTGATCACTTATAAATTCTTGGTGGAGGAAAATTCTTAAAGAGATGGAAATACCAGACCACCTTACCTATCCCTGAGAAAGCTGTATGTGGGTCAAGATGCAACAGAACCGGACATGGAACAATGGGCTTGTTCAAAATTGGGAAAGGAGTACGTCAAGGTTGTATATTGTCACCCTACTTATTTAACTTATATGCAGAGTACATCATGTGAAATGCCAGGGTGGATGAATTCCAACCTGGAATCAAGATTTCTGGGAGAAATAGCAACAACTCAGGTATGCAAATGATACCACTCTAATGGCAGAAAGCGAAAAGGAACTAAAGAGCCTCTTGATGAGGCTGAAAGAGGAGAGTAGAAAGGCTGATTTAAAATTCAACATTCAAAAAATGAAGATCATGGCATCTGGTCTCATCACTTCATGGCAAATAAATGGGGAAAAAGTGTAAACAGTGACAGATTTTATTTTCTTGTATTCCAAAATCACTGTGGACAGTGACTATAGCCATGATATTAAAAGACGTTTGCTCCTTGGAAGAAAAGCTATGACAAACTAGTCATTAAACTAGTATTAAAAAACAGACACATCACTTTGCCAACAAAAGTCAAAGCTGTGGTTTTTCCAGTAGTCATGTACAGATGTGAGAGTTGGATCGAAGAATTGATGCTTTTGAATTGTGGTGCTGGAGAACACTCTTGAGAGTCCTTTGGACTGGAAGGAGATCAAACCAGTCAATCCTAAAGGAAATCAACACTGAATATTCATTGGAAGGACTGATGCTGAAGCTAAAGCTCCAATACTTTGGTCACCTGATAAAAAGAGCCAACTCGTTGGAAAAAGACCCTGATGCTAGGGAAGATTGTGAGCAGGAGAATAAGCAGGTGATGGAGGATGAGATGGTTGGATGATATCATCAACTCAATGGACATGAGTTTGAACAAACTTCAGGAGATAGTGAAGGACAGGGAAACCTGGCATGCTGCAGTCCATGGGGTTGCAAAGAGTCAGACACAACTTAGCAACTGAACAACAAATAAATTCTTGGTAGAGAATTAGATATATCTACCTCAAGTCCTAACCAAAAAAAGGTCCCTTATGATCTAGATCCTGCCGTGCCCACCTCTCTGATCTAATTTCCCGGAGCCCCATTGTTAGACATTCCGCTCCAAAGCCACACTGGCTGTCTTGCTGGTCCTCCTGTTCCTCCAACACACCAAACCTTTAACCACCACAGGACCTTTGCACATGCCTGTCCTTATACCTATAACATTTTCCCCAGATTGTCACCAGACTTGCTCTCTCACCTCATTCAGGCTTCTGTTCAAATGTCACCTCTGATAAGCCTTTTCTAACTTCTATATCTAAAAAGGCACCACTTCACATTCCCAGTCTCTCTTACTCTGCTTTTCCCATAGAGCATTGATCATTACTATAATGTAACATATTTATTTGTGTATTTATTGTCTCTTCTCCACTAACATGTAAGCATCCCAAATGCAGAGATGTCATCTACATTGTTCACTGCTGTGTCCTTGGGCCTAGAAGAGAGGCAAGCAAATATCATTCCAAAATATTTATGAGCATCTGCTATGTGCCAAGCACTGTTCCAGATGCTGAGCATATAGTGAACTAAACAAAAATCTTTGCCCAGTGGAGCTTATAGTCTAGTCACACATGGTAAGTGATCAGTATATGTTGAATGAATCCTCAGGATTATAATCAAAATCCACTAAAATAAACATTTATCTCCATGTTGTTGTTTAGTTGCTAAGTCGTGTTTGACTTTTTTGAGCTCCCGTGGACTGTAGCCGGCAAGGTTCCTGTGTCCACGGGATTTTCCAGGCAAGAATACTGGAGTGGGTTGCCATTGCCTTCTCCAGGGGATCTTCCCGATCCAGAGATTGAACCTGTGTCACCTGCATTGAAGATGGATTCTTTACCACTGAGCCACCAGGGAAGCCCATGTAGCCCCTCGGTAACCCTGGTTGTATCAGTTTCCTGCGGCTGTGTCACATATCACTACGAACAGTCTCTCATGGTTTTGGAGGCCAGAAGTGTGAAATCAGTGTCACTGGGTCAAAAATCAAGGTGTTACAGGGCCTTCTTGCTCTGGTGGTTTTAGGGAAAGATTCATTCCTTGTCTCTTCCAACTCCTGGTGACATTCCTTGCTTGTGATGACATCACTCCACTCTTTGCCTCCATCTTCACAACACCTTCACTATGTCTCTGTCAAATATCTGTCTCCCTCTCTCTTACAAAAATGTATGTGATGGCATTTAAGACAACCAATAATCCAGGATTATCTCCCCATCTGAAAAGAAATCTGAAAGAAAAAAAAGAAACCCCACATCTGCAAAGTCCCTTTATCCAGATAAAGCAGCATTTACAGGTTCCGGGTGTTTGAGCTGATATCTCCAGGGCCATCACCTAGCCTACTACACTGACATTTTTGTATTAATAGCTAAAGGGAAGCTCCCACGAGAATACCAGGAGGTATCTTTTTGCATTTTTCCTTTGCTGTCCTTGGAAAACATATTTATCTCTGGAAAACAGAAAGGCAATGACTATTTTCAAATATAACAATAGAATTGCATTTTCCAAAGACTTGTATAATAATATTTGTGAGTCGTTCATATAAGTGTTTGTCTTCTATCCAGAAACTCCCACAAAATTAATGAGCAGTGGAGATGGCAAAGCAATATTTGAGAACAAGTTGTTTTATATCTTGTACCATGAGATTCCCATCATGATTTGCAGACAGAACATAAAGCCCTTACCATTCATCACTTACAGTCATTATCTCCTCATCATGAAACCAGGTTGTGATCTCAGAGTCCTTGCCACGTGCCAGGGCACAGAACTGTGTCAGCTTCACAGCTAGAGCTGGAGTCCTTACAGCATTTAGGGGTATTTGGGGGCCCCAACGATAGGAGAAGAATAGGCATGACTAACAATAATGTAATTTTGATGCTGTTAAGTCTTTCCAAAATTTGATTTGGAGGCCAAGAATTTAAACTTGTCCTGCTTTTTGGCCTCTTAAAAACAAGTGTGGGCCAGGGTGGGGCCACCAGGGGCGTGGAGTAGATGGACGCTGCAGTGTGATGGGCAGAGCTGTGTGGGCCTCAGCGGGGCCTGGGCTCCCTGAGCCATTCCTGCAGGTATGGGTTGGTCAGGACAGTGGTGACGACCCCTGCACCCCCGCCCCTTCCGCCCCCCAATACAGCATGGATAACTGGAAGCCCAGCCCCCTCATCAAGCCCTTTGAGGTGTGGAAAAAGTGGAGTGGTATCTTACCGGGAAGTAGAAACTGACCTGGGCTTCCCTGGTGGCTCAGACGGTGAAGAATCTGCCTGCAATATTGGAGACCTGAGTTCGGTACCTAGCTTGGGAAGATTCCCCTGGAGGAAGGCATGGCAACCCACTCTCTTACCTGGAGAATCCCATGGGCAGGGGAGCCTGGCAGGCTACACAGTCCATGGGGTCACAAAGAGTAGGACACGAGTGAAGCAACTTAGCAGGCATGCACGTGCCTCATATAGATGAGACCATGGTGCTGTTCCTCAACATGATGGCACCTGGCCAAGGGTTCACCTGCATTATTAAGGACACAGGCTCCTTCCATCTCAAGGACACAGCCAAGGCTCTGCTGAGGAGGCGCGACAGCCAGGCTGGCCCTGCCCTGGGCTGGAAAGAGACCTGGGCCTTCGTGGGATGAAAAGGAGATCCTATCCTTGGGGAGAAACATTCTGACTCACCTGCCCTCTCCTCCTGCGGGGGTTCAGTTCTGCTGAAGACAGATGTGCCACTAAGCTCAGCTGAAGAGGCAGAGATGAAGATGTGCCACTGGGCAGACATGGAGCTGAACCATCACAGCTGCTGCTTCTGCAGCAAAATCAAGGGCGACGGGAACATGTACAGCTGCAAGGACCCCACACCTTCCCAGTTCAGCCCTGACCCACCCCAGACAACAAGGTCCTCAATGCACCTGTGGCTGTCGTTGCGGGGAACCGGCCCAGTTACCTGTACAGGATGCTGTGCTCTCTACCCTCAGCCCAGGGGTTGTCTTCCCAAATGATAACAGTTTTCATCGATGGCTACTATGAGGAACCGACTGCTGTGGTGGCTGCTGTTTGGTCCAAGGGGCATCCAGCACACTTCTTTCAGTGTCAAGAATACCCTTGTGTCTCAGCACAACGAGGCCAGCCTCACTGCCACTTTCAACCTGTTTCCGGAAGCCAGGTTTGCTGTGGTTCTGGAAGGAGGACCTGGACACTGCTGTGGATATTTTCAGTTTCCTGAGCCAATCCATCCAGCTGCTAGAGGAGGACGACAGCTTGTACTGGATCTCTCCCTGGAATGACCAGGGCTATGAGCACACAGCTGAGGACCCAGCACTGCTGTACCATATGGAGACCATGCCTAGGCTGGGCTGGGTGCTCAGAAATCCTTGTACAAGGAGAAGCTTGAGCCCCAGGGGTCCACACTGGAAAAGCTCTGGGCTTGGGATATGTGGATGCCAATGCTGGAACAATGCAAGGTACAGAGTGCAACATCCCTTATGTGTCCTGATCCTACCACTTGGGCATCATTGGCCTCAACATGAACAGCTGCTTCCATAAGGATTACTTCCGGAAGCACAATTCAACACAGTTCCAGGTGTCCAGCTCAGGAACATGGACAGTCTGAAGAAGCACGCTTATGTAGTGGCAGTTCACAGGCTGCTCAATGAAGCCAAGGTTCTCGACCACAGCAAGAACCCTTGTGAAGACTCTGTTCCTGCCAGGCACAGAGGGCCACACCTACACGGCCTTTATCCGAATTGAGAAAGATGATGACTTCATCACCTGGACACAGCTTGTCAAGTGCCTCCATTATCTGGGACCTGGATGTGCGTGGCAACCACCGGGGCCTATGGAGATTGTTTCAGAAAAAGAACCACTTCCTGGCGGTGGGTGTCTCTGCCTCTCCCTACTCAATGAAGAAGCCACCATCAGTCTTCTTGGAGCCACCCCCAAAGAGGCGGGAGCCCCAGGAGCTGCAGAACAGACATAAGAGCCCCTCCACGAGCCTGCAGGGCTGGGTGCTGTATACCCCCAGGCAGGCTAGCCCTTCACCCAATCCTTTAGGATTTTGTAGACACTGGCAGGGGCTGGGGATGTTTTGTTTTTAACATGAGACTTAATTACTAACTCCCAGGGGAGGGTGTCCCTGCTCCAAAACCTCTGTTCCTGAGTTGGAGGTCTATTTATTTGCTCCCTTGTCAGGAAAGGGCAGGAGAGTGCCTGGGAATCACGGGGATCCCTGGGTACTTGATCCTGCCTGCCCTTTGTAAACTCCCTCCTCCCAGGCTGGGCTCAGAATCTAAACAATTTCCTGAAGGCCTTGGAAAGAGGCTGAAGCCTAGAGGGCCTTGATTTTTTTTTTTTTTTTGACTGGGGTGCTACCCTGAGGGTGGGGCAGGCCCTTACTCAGGAAACTGCTATGCCCAAACCATGGACAGGCCTAGTTGGGGCCCACTGGCTGATGCAGACTCACTCAGAGACCCTCAGACACGGAACCAGGCCTCTTCTCAGCCTCTTCTTTGTCCAGATTTCCAAAGCTGTATAAGGTGGTCATTGATTAAAAAAGGAGAAAAGCTCAAAAAAAAAAAAAAAACCACTAAAAAACAAAGAAAGAAAGAAACAAGTGTTCTACAACTTTATTCAAAGTATTTTGACAGTTTCTTTAGTGGGAAAGAGTATTATGGATTAGATAAATATGGCCAGTTTTAATCAGTGTGTAAAAGCACACTTATTTTTCATAATAGTATTTGGTCTTGTGAAAATCTCATTCTTAAGTAATACATTCTGTTGATTAAGTCTTGGGGAAAGAAAGATTTAAATGAGTCTCATGAGTCATTTCATTTATGATGGGCTCAGGGTACATTTTTATTTCTTGCCTCAGTATTTTTAAAGTAATTATGAGAGTAAGTTGTGAATTTCTCTTTAATTAGAAAACCTAGTTTTAAAGAAAGACATTGATTCTGATTTACTCTGTATAATTGACAGCATACATTTTTTTTTCTTGGAAATTAAAAGTGTCTCAAATATGCTATTTCATGTATTCATGCAACATTTGTTTTTTGAACACCTACTATTGCCAGGCACAGTACTAGGCACTGGGAATACAAAAGTAAACAAGACCCATTCCCTGCCCTCCAGAGCTGTGCGGTGTAAATGGAGTGGTGACGAGGACATGGTTCCTCACAGACAGTGTGAAAATGGAGCTTTCCTGGTGTGGACTGGGAGCAGAGCCCCACCAGCCTTGGGAGATCAGACACCTCTTGTGAAAGGAATCTGAGGTCTAAAGAGTGAGTACAGGTCAGCCAGTTGGTCAGAGAGTCTGCAGTGTGTGTGAGTATGCACATGTGAAGGCCTAGAAATGACAGAGAGGCTAGTGCTTGGGAAATGGACGTGGGTTAACATGGCAAGAATTGAAAATGACAGGAAAAGGTTAAAATAAAAGAAAGAGGGAGACTAAGACAGCCTCTGAGTGGCCCCCAAAGTTTTTTTTTTTTTTAATTATTTATTTACTTATTTACTTTAGGCTGTGCTGGGTCTTCACTGCTGATCGGGCTTTTTTTCTGGTTGCGGCGAGTGGGGGCTACTCCCTAGATGTGGTGCGTGAACTTCTCATTGCAGTGGCTTTTGTTGCAGAGCCTGGGCTCTGTGGCATGTGGGCTTCAGTATTTGCTGTTCTCGGGTTCTACAGCATAAGCTTAATAGTTGTGGCACACAGGCTTAGTTGCTCTGAGGCATGTGGGATCTTCCCAGATCAGGGATTGCACCCGTATCTCCTGCATTGGCAGGTGGATTCTTTACCAGTGAGCCACCAGGGACGCGCCCCCACCCCCCACACCAAGCTTATTAAAGTCGTGACTTCAAAAATGGCAATGGTATGCTTACGTCTGCATTTTATAATGATTGTTCTGGTTGCAGCGAGAAAATGGATTGGCGGTGGCTAAGACAGAAGCAGAGACCTGTCAGGCTGGGATGAGAGAGGTCCGGGGGACACACTGTGGTTACCTGAACTGGAGCTCAATAGGAAAGGTGACAGATTTGAACAATAATTTTCAATAGTGAAGGACAAGGAAGACAGTCGTGCTGCAGTTCATGGGATCGCAGACTCTGACATGACCTAGTGACTGAACAACAACAATATTCTTGAAACAAAAAGTTAAAGGTGTTCATGGAGCCATGAAAACTTTTAGTGGTCTGTGGTGAACAAGTTTTCAAATGTCTTGTTTAAGCCTAATTTTATATCTTAAATAGACTTGAAAATAGCTTTCTCTAATTTTTATTCCTAAGGTCATCTGACATTAGCCTAAATAAGTAAACCTAACCTGTCGGCACCCCACTCCAGTACTCTTGCCTGGAAAATCCCATGGACGGAGGAGCCTGGTAGGCTGCAGTCCATGGGGTCACTAAGAGTCAGAGACCACTGAGCGACTTCACTTTCAGTTTTCACTTTCATGCATTGGAGGAGGAAATGGCAACCCACTCCAGTGTTCTTGCCGGGAGAATCCCAGGGACGGGGGAGCCTGGTGGGCTGCCATCTATGGGGTCGCACAGAGTCAGACACAACTGAAGCGACTTAGCAGCAGCAGCAGCAACCTGTCCACAGGGTACAGAAACCTATCAAAGCTGCTCTGATCTCAACAGCGGATGTATGGGAGCAGCCAGTATTATCACCACAGGCACTTCTCTTGGCTCTCGGGAGCAGTCAGTGAACTTACCTGCTGCTATCCCGTTCATCAAGTTACCCACCCCCAACCCCTGGGGTGAAGGGATGAATGCAGGTTGCAGAACACACTCAGGAATGGAAAGGTCAGAGAACCTCTTTCTTCCTGAGTCCGAACTACATTCCTCTGCCTTCACCTGGGGCAATAAGGGGCCACTCCTTGGAGGACAGGGTCTGATTTATAAACTGAGAAGGGCTGACAGGTATGTTAAGGAAAAGGCAAATGTTCAGCTGCACTTCTTTTTTTATCCAGCAGGTGGCAATGAGTAAGTGACAAAACTCCAAGGAGAAATATTGAGAGCCAAAGCCAGAAGGGCATTGAAATCTTTAAGAATCTTTAAAATTTGTAATTAAAAGCCAGTTTTTAAAATATTTAAATTTTGTTTAAATTGGCATAAAACAGAAGCCCCTCAAAAGGTTCTCAGGATTACAAACAATTGTGTCAGAAACGAGCATTTTAAATTTTTAATAAAAACAGAATTCTAAACTGTGTCTTTTAATGTAAAGAGATGTCTGCCCAGTCCCAATGGTGAAACAGAATAGTCTGCAGATGACCTCAGGAGACCACTCTGGGTTGTCTGGACAACGGACCAGCTGTGACCAGCAGTCTCCCTATTTCTTCCAAATTCCCCTTTCCTTGGCACAGGTGACTTCCTCCCTCCCTGAAGGAGGGGTCACAGCTTCCCATGGACACCCAAGGAGTCCAGACACAAGCAGCTGGCTCTCTCAGATAATTCTTGACAGTTGACATCTACACAGTCTGATAGCAAGTGGTCTGCATGAACCCCACTGACAAGAATGTTTACAGCTTTGGTCTGGAAGAAGAGAGGATGTCCCTTCATCGGAATGCTCACTTATGACATGTCCCACAGAGCACCTTGCCCCTGTGTGACCTCTGTCTATACCTTCTCTTGCAGATTCTTGGTTGGTAAAGTTCCTACTTAAGCCTGTTCCTGTCTATGACGTTGTGAATTTTCCTGAGCTCTGTTGTACAACAACCTATGCTTTAAATTGCTTTCCAGATGATGAGCGTTCCTTATGCCTTCCATGGTCTCACCATTATGACCTCTCCAGGGAGCAAAATGTATAGAGTGAGATAGCAATCTTCCTAGTTAAAATAAGGCAAGTAAAACCATGGTCTGTTTTCTAATGGACTGTCTTTAAAGCACTTACAATGCACTGTTAGGGTTTGGAATGAGACAAGGAATGTATACTTTTCATTTCTCTGTTATTACTTTTGACAGTGTTGGTTTAATTGATTTGTAAAATTTATCCTGACAATTCTGCCCCACATGTCTGTGGAAACATCCAGTGTTCTGAACACCCCTTTTTCCTGTGTTTTTCTGTGATGGAGGTAGTGAGGCAGAGAAAAGGAAATCTTCCAATGTGAAATTAAGGCATGAAAGACGATCACACATACAACAACAAAGTCTCATGATTTCACAGTTCCTTGCAATATGTTTGTATGAACAAAATTTGTTATCTTTGGTCAACCCAATTAATGACTGAAAAACGAAGACAGAGCAGCTCTCTAAGGTTAAATTATGGAACTCCCTTTTGCGCCAATTTGCAAAAATCACTGTTGTCTTGAATGTGATTAAGATATTGTGTTTGTGAGGGCTTGAGGGGTCAACTTATTTTTTGTTACACCATGTCACTAAATTCCATAAGTTGATGTTGATAATCTTCTTAACCTATAGAATTACAAAAACTCTTTAAAGTTATTTTTCTCACTCTCTAAAACCCACAATACTATAAGTTTAATTAATCACTCTTTCATAACAAGAAATTAGACTTTCAGACAGAGCGGTTATGGAAAACCCCAACATGGTTCCAAAGTTGAATAAAGATAATCTTGTATTTGGACCTTCCAGGTGGCACTAGTGGTAAAGAACCTACGTCTCAACACAGGAGACCTAAGAGACACAGGTTCAGATCCCTGGGTTGGGAAGATTCCTTGGAGGAGGGCATGGTAACCCACTCCAGAATTTTTGCCTGGAGAATCCCATGGACAAAGGAGCCTGGTAGGCTACATTCCTAAGGGTCTCAAAGGGTCGGACACAACTGAAGCGACTTAGCACGCATGCACAATCTTGTACTTAAATAAGAAAATATCTTGCCAATGAGAAAGATATGCTGTGCTTAGTTGTTCAGTCGTGCCCAATTCTTTGCGATCCCATGAACTGTAGCCTACAAGGCTCCCCTGTCCATGGGGATTGTCCAGGCAGGAATACTGGAGTGGGTTGCCATGCCCTCCTCCAAGGGGATCTTTCCAACCCAGGTCTCCTGCATTGCAGGCAGATTCTTTATCATCTACATCACCAGGGAAGTCCAAGAATACTGGAGTAGGTAGCCTATCCCTTTTTTCTAGGGGAACTTCCCAACCCAAGACTCGAACCAGGGTCTCCTGCATTGTAGGTGGATTCTTTACCAGTTGAGCTACCCGGGAAGCCCAATGATAAAGATACTAAAATAAGTAAACTTATGATTTTTCAGTAATTTTAAGGAGTAAAGGGAATTCCCTCTGGTGGTCTCTGTACTTCTGTTGCAAATAGACTGGATTTGATTCCTGGTCAGGAAACTAAGATCCCACAAGCCACTGGGCATGGCCAAACAAAAAGAGAGAGAAGTAAGGTAACACCTACCCATTTGCACATGTCAAAGCAATGGTTTTATTTGTTGACATTATTTGACTTACAAATGGAAACATAATGTTTTATAACTTGCTTTTTAGGCTTAATATATCTTGGACATCTTTCCATGTCATTCTTTCAAAAGAATATGTAATATCCCAATACATGAATATCATTATTCCTGTAACCAATTCCATATGTATAAATACTTGCAATTTTTCAACCTTTTGCTATTATGAACAATGCTGCAATAAAAATCCTGTACATATATCTTTTTATCCTTGAATGATTATTTGTATGAAATACATGAAATTAAAACATCCTTGCTCCTTGGAAGGAAAGCTATGACAAACCTAAACAGCATATTAAAAAGCAGAGGCTTCACTCTGCCAACAAAAGTTCATATAGTCAAAGCTTGGTTTTTCCAGTAGTCATGTACAGATGTGAGAGTTGCATGGTAAGAAGGCTGAATGCTGAAGAATTGATGCTTTCAAACTGTGGTGCTGGAGAAGACTCTTGAGAGTTCCTTGGATAGCAAGGAGATCAAACCAGTCAAACCTAAAGGAAATCAACCCTGAATATTCATTGGAAGGACTGATGCTGAAGCTGAAGCTCTAATAATTTGGCAACCTAATATGAATAGCCAACTCATTGGAAAAGACCCTGGTGCTGGGAAAGATTAAGGGCAGGAGGAGAAGGGGGCGACAGAGAATGAGATAGTTGGATGGCATCACCAACTCAATGGACATGGGTTTGGGTGGACTCCGGGAGTTGGTGATGGACAGGGAAGCTGGCATGCTGCAGTACATGGGGTCGCAAAGACTTTGTGACTGAACAACAACAATTGCTAGAGGTAAAATTGCTGAGTCAAACAATGTGATGGCTTAGAAGTTGGACACGACTGAAGTGACTTAGCAGCAGCAGCTACGTAGTCCCTCCAAAAAACTGAACCACTATATGTTCTTGTATAAACACTGTATCAGGATAGGGCCATAATTTTCAGAGTTTTGTTGCACGGAAACTCTTTCTTTGCAAGACATCTTTTTCAGAATCCAGAATGTAAATCAGAAAATGAGCTTCATTTTGGCAGAAGCTAAAACAGAGGTGGGAGGCCTGCAGTTCTGCTTACCTGTCTCTGTGGTCCCTCCAGTGTGACCTACTGGAACACAGAACAACACAATACAGACAGTTCTTTGTCCACAAATATTATTTGGCTGAAAGTAGGACTAACATGATAGAAGACTTAAAAATTATACAATCCCTAATTATACTTCAATTTCAGACCCAATTTTTAGTAATTTAGTCCCAGCATTTTTTATGTGTTCTTTCATTGGTTTCTTTTTCTTTACAATGAGCCCCTGTTTGTGGCAAAGTTCTGGTCCTTTTAGACAGTCAAATAATTTACACCTTTGTCTAAATTGTACTGAATGTATAAATCCTAAATTTGCTCTCACTGGAATCAACACATTCATTTTTGGTTTGTCCGCATTTTATTTTTTTAATTTTTCCAATTTATTTATTTGGCTGCGCTGGGCCTGCATCGCTGCACACAGGCTTTCCTTAGTTGCAGTGAGTGGGGGCTCCTCCCCACTTGTGGTGCTCAGGCTTCTCATTGTGGTGGAGCATGGGATCTGAGGTGTGCGGGTTTCAGTAGTTGCGGCACTTGGGCTTTGTTGCCCTGCAGCACATGGAATCCTCCTGGACCAGGGATTGAACCCATGTCCTCTGCATTGGCAGGCAGATTCCCAACCACTCGACCACCAGGGAAGTCCAATTTCTCTTCCTTTTAATAAAAATAAATATTCAAATATTTGATTTTAAATATTTAATATTTGAATAAAACCTTCAAATGATTATGTAAACTATCAACAAAGGTAGTGACTTCCAAAACTGAACCTCTTGGTTCTATCATCAAAATGTTCATTCACTAACTGATAGAGAAAAATGTGAACTGAGGGAAAGGTGAGTTGGAGTGTGAGCAGAAAGGCAGGTGGTAAAGATCTGAAGAACCACTTACATACTAATATCATTGCAATCACTGACTCTATTCAGTAATTTAGAAACCTACTTGCATTTTTTTCTTCTTGCCTATTTGCAACAGTTTTATCAGACTTTAACAAGCTTATTGCTTCCAGGAAAACAACTGAAAGAAGAGTGCACCAGGTAAAGAATACAGAAATGTCCCATTCAACTGGGGAGCCACTTCAAATCCTAGCTTCTGTGAGATTCTTCTAACGGGGGCTTCTGCCTCCTCTGGTTTTCCAGAGAATGCTCATCTATCCGTTTTTCCCCAAACCGTTTCACTTTTATTGTGACTTTTGTCAGAATGAAGAGAAATCATCCAAGATTTATTTCAAGTTAATTCACATAGGCATAATTAGGCTTATTATTTTTAACCAACTAGGTATTGTCCCCCTTTTCATCACTATGTAATGCTTCTTAAAAACATCCAGAAATACTGGCTCTTAGAGACAAGGCTGGAACACATTCAACTCTCTAAAAGGAGCAGATCTGTAGCCTCAATCAGAGGCTTATTGTTAAGGAAGAAAAAAATTCAGTAGAAAATACACAGAATACTGGAATGATTGTATTCATTGATTCAACAAATGTAGAATGGAGCAATGTGCTAGTTGCTAAGAGAGTACAAAAAGTATAAACCATGATCACTACTCAGAGTTTGTGATATTGTCAGGGCAACTAGGCTCACACCCTAAAAAAAGTTACATGATAATTTCAGTAGTTTATGAATAAAATGTGAAATGTGTGATACAGATTATGGTTGCTGTAGAAGACCCAGTTTCAGAGTCTTAGTTCATTAACCCCCTTATAGTTTCACATGCCCTTTTACCTACTTTAGACTTTATGTCCAGCCACTTTTCTTTGCAATTAAATAAAATTTTAATTTTTCATTGGAGTATAATTGCTTTACAATATTGTGTTAGTTTCTGTTGTACAACAGTGTGAATCACTGTAGTTTTGATTTGCATTTCTGCAACAATTACTGATGTTGGGCATTTTTCATGTCCCTGTTGGCCATTTGCATGTCTTACTTGGAGAAATGTATATTTAGGTCTTCCGCCCAGTTTTTGATTGAGTTTTTTGTTTTCTTGTTGTTATTAAGTTGTATGAGCTGTTTGTATGTTTTAGAAATGAAGCTCTTGTCAGTTGCATCATTTGCAAATATTTTGTCCCAGTCTGTTGTTTGTCTTTTTGTTTTCTTTATAGTTTACTTTGTTGTGCAAAACTTGTAAGTTTGATTAAGTCCCATTTATCTGTTTTAGTTTTTTATTTCCATTTCCTTGGGAGTGTCCATCTTTAAAAGAAAGGAATTTTGAAAAAAACTTGTGAACATGTTTTAAAGCTACTATATCTCTCAAAGCATTTTTTTTCGTTTGTTTTGTTTTGTTTTTGGCTGTTCCGCGTGGCATTTGGAATTTCCCTGACCTGAGATCAAATCTGTGCCCCTTGCAGTAGAAACTTGGAGTCTTAAGCACTGGACCACCATGGATGTCCTCTCAAACCATTTTTTAGCCTGCTAGTTCTTCAAGCTACTTTGCTGTTCTTACAAGTACCATGGTTCTCAATATAGTGATCTACTCCGTTTCTTAGTTTCTCATTACCCAATATTCAATTATTGTTGATAGTCCAGATTATTAGCGCCTAAACGAACACTACTGCTATTGAACACAGTATCCAAATTAGCACAGCATTCAAGGCCCTACAAAAGTTACCTGCAACTTTCCTTTTCATTTTACCTCCCTGTTTCATTTACACTTCAGCCAGTTGGATTGATCATTCCCCACTTGTACCCTCTGCTTTCCCACCTTTGTGCCGTTGCTCAGGTGGTTTCCCTCACCAGGAAGACTCTCTCCTTAATTTCTCAATTGGTCAAGACACCCAGTTCAAATGCTGTGTTATCCAAGAAGAGTTCCTTGATCTTCCCAATCAGAAACATTCCCTTCCTCCTCTACACACCAAAGTACATTGTCAACTTTACTGCAGACATCTCATTTTATACCATATTATGTACATCTTTGTATTCCTTTCAGCATCCCAACAATACCTTGCTCATAATAAGTCCATCATCTTTTTCAAATGAATACATTTACCTAAATAAGATTTAATTTTACTCTCATCAGAAGACTAATTAAGGTCCTTGTAGTCTCCAAATCTATTAGACTAATACATTAAAGCTAAGGAAAATTGTAAAATGGTCTATGCTAAAGAAAAAAAGTCTTCTTTTATTTGAACAGTTTTAATGGAGTGACTCAAATTAAATCACAAATATTCTCCAAAAAGGTTTGCTTTTTAGATATGTTTGCATATAGTATTTCTACAATTCCTGGTCAACATGAAATTTCCATGGAAACAGATCACACATACTGGAGAAGAAAGAACTGAATTGTGTTTGATCTGCATTTTGTCATCTCCACGGAGCTATTTGTGCTAAATATTTGAGTGCACAGGGAAAGTATAATTGAAAACCACCTAAGTGAAGACATAATATTTAATGCTTATAAAAATGATAATATCTGCTCTGAGTTTTAAAGATTTTTTTAGTACATGAAGATAATATAAAGTTCAAATATTTCTTGACTCGTACATTAGTATCACCATGTAAAATGCCCCTTTGCCTCTTTGCTAGTCCATTAGGGAAAGAAATTAAATGCTCATCATGGAAAGGGGGATCATGCTGTTTTGGTCCCCTAGAAAAAAATGATTTCTTCTGGATATCATTCAGCTATTTGTACAAAAAACCTTCTAGACTAGATTCATTGTCTGGCAATTAGATATCTAACAATTTTGATTTGAAATATGACTAATCAAATAAGGACAGTTTGCTTAAAACATATGGAAAGAAACTCAAAGCTTAAAATATTTTTTACTCACTAGTGCTATAAATCTTTCTGATTTATGATTTGAGAAATGTATTTTTTCCTAAGCACTATAAAAAATTACCCTTAGTTAAAACTACTTAAAGTCACTAGAAAGACTATATCTTAAACATTATCTTTTTCTAATCTGGCTTTGTAAAATTAATCTACCTTTGTAAATTAAAATTCTTAAACATTGTTTAATACAACTCAAAATGTTGAACAGGTATCAGAAACACCTTACGATTTTCTTCAAATTCTCATGTACAATGCATCAGCTGTACCTTTATTTCTACATTTCCATAAATGTAACCAGAGCAAATATAACATAGAAAAGATGAAAAGAATTAGAAAAATTGTATATTGTGTTCACTGAAAATGTGCACAAAGGCTATTAATATAAAAAGTTTTTAATAAAAACCAATTAATTGTTATGGTTGTAGAACAAATAATAATAGTGTGATTAACTTCTTTATATTAATAGCCTATGAAAGCATTGCTAAAGGCAATTTTAATGTATTAGAAACATACTTTGTTGTTTAGTTGCTAAGTCCTGTTTGACTCTTTTGTGACCCCATGAACCTGTGTCCACCAGGTTCTTCTGTCCATGGAATTTCACAGGCAAGAATACTGGAGTGGGTTGCCATTTCTTTCTCCAGGGGATCTTCCCAATCCAGGGGTCAAACCTGTGTTTCCTGCATTGCAGGCAGATTCTTTACTGTCTGAGCCACCAGGGAAGCCCAGTACCATACTTAGCTTGTTCTTTACCAAAATTTATACCAAAATTTATCTTACCAAAAAAAGAGTATCGTTTACTCTGCCAGGGTCACAAAGTGTTAAAATGCAAGAAAGTAAAAGTAAAAACAAACAAAACAATAGCAGAAAGCTGCCAATAGACTATTACTTCCATTTCGATGATTTTAATTATCTTCTGATAGCTATGCTCCAGTTTGAATTTGAATGTAGCCTCTATCTAGTTGGGCAGAATAAGGCTGAGTGCTAACCGCACCCCCCCATCCCCCCACTGCACCCCCCAACCCCCTCCCCACCATGGGTTTGCTGCATGCTAACTTTTTCCACTTGGGGAAGGGCTGCCTCTTAGGTCTATGCTTCTGTTTCCTCACCTGTCTTTGTAGGGCTGCCTATATCTTCAACTAAACTACAGGCAAACATGCTTACAAGCATTGCTCAGTTTATTAATAAACTGGCATAATGTTTGAAGATTTAAAAACCTGAAAACCAAGATCCTGAAAAAGGGAGTAATAATAATTCTTGGACTCCAGAATAAAGACTCTGCTAAGAAACAATCTGAAAAGTCGAAAAATAGGAGAAAGATTAAAATTAAGATATTAATAATGACTACTTTGTTGGGAACCTACCATGTATCAGGTATTTTACACATATCATTGTATTTAACTCCTAATGCTCCTGAAAAGTCGGCATTTTATCATGACTGAGCTGAGAAAGGTCACCTACCTCTAGTCACACTGCTAGTTTTTTAGAAACTAGAATCTGAATTCAGACTTGTTTAAAAAGCTCACATTCTTCTTTTTATATTATACTGCTATAGCAATATGATAAAATATTCAGTCAGTCAGTTCAGTCGCTCAGTTGTGTCCGACTCTTTGTGACCCCATGAATTGCAGCATGCCAGGTTTCCCTGTCCATCACCAACTCCCAGAGTTTACCTAAACCCATGTCCATCGAGTCAGTGATGCCACCCAGCCATCTCATCCTCTGTTGTCCCCTTCTCCTCCTGCCCCTAATCCCTCCCAGCAGTGGGGTCTTTTCCAATGAGTCAACTCTTCACATGAGGTGGCCAAAGTACTGAAGTTTCAGCTTCAGCATCAGTCCTTCCAGTGAACACCCAGGACTGATCTCCTTTAGGATGAACTGGTTGGATCTCCTTGCAGTCCAAGGGACTCTCAAGAGTCTTCTCCAACACCACAGTTCAAAAGCATCAATTCTTCGGCGCTCAGCTTTCTTCACAGTCCAATTCTCACATCCATACGTGATTACTGAAAAAACCATATCCTTGACTAGACGGACCTTTGTTGACAAAGTAATGTCTCTGCTTTTGAATATGCTATCTAGGTTGGTTATAACTTTCCTTCCAAGGAGTAAGCGTCTTTTAATTTCATGGCTGCAATCACCATCTGCAGTGATTTTGGAGCCCAGAAAAATAAAGTCTGACACTGTTTCCACTGTTTTCCCATTTATTTCCCATGAAGTGATGGGACTGGATGCCATGATCTTCGTTTTCTGAATGTTGAGCTTTAAGCCAACTTTTTCAGTCTCCACTTTCACTTTCATTAAGAGGCTTTTTAGTTCCTCTTCACTTTGTGCCATAAGGGTGGTGTCATCTGCATATCTGAGGTTATTGATATTTCTCCCGGCAATCTTGATTCCAGCTTGTGCTTCTTCCAGCCCAGCGTTTCTCATGATGTACTCTGCATAGAAGTTAAATAAGCAGGGTGACAATATACAGCCTTGACGGACTCCTTTTCCTATTTCGAACCAGTCTGTTGTTCCATGTCCAGTTCTAACTGTTGCTTCCTGACCTGTGTAAAGGTTTCTCAAGAGGCAGATCAGGTGGTCTGGTATTCCCATCTCTTTCAGAATTTTCCACAGTTTATTGTGATCCAACAGTCAAAGGTTTTGGCATAGTCAATAAAGCAGAAATAGATGTTTTTCTGGAACTCGCTTGCTTTTTCGATGATCCAGCGGATGTTGGCAATTTGATCTCTGGTTCCTCTGCCTTTTCTAAAACCATCTTGAACACCAGGAAGTTCATGGTTCACGTACTGCTGAAGCCTGGCTTGGAGAATTTTGAGCATTACCTTACTAGCGTGTGAAATGAGTGCAATTGTGCGGTAGTTTGAGCATTCTTTGGCCTTCAGTTCAGTTCAGTTCAGTCGCTCAGTCGTGTCCGACTCTTTGCGACCCCATGAATTGCATTCAGGCAGCCCTTAAAATAATAAACATGATGACTCTATCCATTTTGAAGAAAATGGATAATGAAGCAAAATGTAATGAAAAAGGAAAATGTAAATGAAGCATAATATAAAAACATAAATGTTCAATGATCCTAAAATCATTTATGAGAGGGGATTGAGACAAATTAAAATAGTTGCCACTTTAGAGCATATATATTGATAAACTTATACCTAAATATTTCACTTTGTGGAATTTTTATAAATATTATTTTAAAACTTTTGATTTTTCATTTCATTACAAAAAAATACAACTGATTTTTTTGTGTCTTGACTTTATAACCTTGCTAAACTCACTAGTTCTAGAACATTTGTTGGGGTGGAGGAGATAGATTCTTTGGAATGTTCTTTGTAGATAATCAAATCATCTTCAAATTTCTTCCTTTACCATCCATATACCTTTTATTGATTTTTCTTGTTTCCAATGCCTAGGTCTTCCACAATGATGTTGAATAAGAGCGATGAGAGATAGCCTTGCCTTGATCTTAAGGGGAAGCAGTTAGCCATTCATTGCTGAGTATGTCAGCTGTACATTTTTTTGAGGATGCCCTTCATCATGTTGAGAAAAGTCCCTTCTATCCCTAGGTTCCTGAAAATTATTTTTTTAATCATGAATTGGAATTTAACTTTCTCAAATTATTTTTCTGCATCAATTAAACGGTCATGTAGTTTTTCTTCTTTAGTCTAGTAAGTTCACAGATTAAATTGTCAATACTGAACAACCCCTCCATTCCCAGAATAAATCTTGTTTGGTCATGATGTATTATTCTTTTTTTATATTACTGAATTCAATTTGTAAATATTTTGTTGATGATTTTTCTATGATCATGAGGGGCAATGAGCTGGTTTCCTTTTCTTGTAATATCTTTGCTTTTAAATCAGGATAACGATAGCCTTATAAAATGAGTTCAAGCTTTTTCTTTCTTCATGCCTCTCTGTTTTATGTTGGATGAGTTTTGGTAATATTTGGTTTTTGAGGAATTGGTACATTCCATCTAAGTTGTTGAGTTTACATGTACAGATTTGTTCATACCATCTCTTATTATCTTTTCAATGTGTGTAGAGTCTAGTAATATCCATTCTTTCAGTCTGGATATTGGTAACTTGTGTCTTCTCTCTTTTTTTGGTCAGTCTTGATAAAGTTTTATCAATTTTATTGATTCTTTCAAAGGAATGGCTTTTTGATTATAGATTTTCTCTACCTGTTTTCAACTTAATTTTTATGCCCCTATCTTTATTTTTTCCTTCTTTCTTCTTGTTTTGGGCTTATTTTTGCTTTTCTTTTTCTAGTTTTCTTAAAATGAAAACTGAGGTCAAAGATTTGAGACGCTCCTTCTTGTCTAATATAAGCATTTTAATGCTGTAAAATTTCCTCTAAGCACTGGTTTAGCTGCATCTCACAAATTTTGTTGGATTGTATTTTCTCTTTTAACTTCAAAACATTTTCTAATTTCTTTTAAGACGTTCTCTTTGTCCCAGGGATTATTTAAAAGTATATTGCTTAATTTCCAAGTGTTTTGAGAGCTTCTTGTTATCTTTCTGCTATTGATTCTATTATGTCAGAGAACATACTTTGCATTATTTCTAATTCTTTTAATTTATTATGACTTATGACCTAGGATATAGTCAATCTTGGTAAATCTTCCCTGGGCACTTGCAAACAATGTATATTGTGTTTTTGGGTGGAATGCTGTATAAATGTCAATTAGATCTAACTGATATTCTTTTAAAAAAAATTCATTAGCACTATTATATTGCATCTTTACTTCTTGGATTCTTGATTACAATGATTATTAGGCAAATCCTTCCAAATTCTATTTGAATTACAGTAGTTTTGGAATGATAAATTTATAAGATCTGGTGTTCTTTTATATCTATATCTTCTATGTTCTTGTTGATTTTGTTCCCTAGTTTATATATTACCAAGAGAGAAGTACTGAAGTCCCCAACTATGATTGTTGATATGTATATTTCTTCTTTTACTTCTGACAGGCTTTGCTTCATGTATTTTGAAGCTTTGTGGTTAGGTGCATAAACAATGTCTGCTTAATTAACTGACTTCTTTATTGCTGTGAAATAATCTTTACCCTGGTCACTTCCTTTGCTCTGAAGTCTACCTTTATGTTTTTGTTGTTGTTTAGTCACTAAGTCATGTCTGACTCTTTGTGACCCCACAGACTGCAGCATGCCAGGCTTCCCTGTTCTTCACTATCATCCAGAGTTTGCTCAAGTTCATGTCCACTGAGTTGGTGATGCTATTTCACCATCTCATCCTCTGCCGCCTTGTCTGATAGCAATATAGCCATTCCAATTTTTTTATTAGAATTTTTAAAATATATCTTTTAAAATTCTTTACTATTTAATCTCTAAACCATACTTGAAGTGAGTTTCTCATATACAGCACATGTTGGGTCATGAATTTTTTTGGTCAATTTTGATAATTTCTGTTTTTCAGTTGGTATATGGGCAGAGGAGCCTGGCAGGCTACAGTCCATGAGTTGCAAAGAGTAGGCCACGACTGAAGCAACTTAGCATGATTTAGCACACAAGCACATATAGGTCCTTTACACGTAATGTAATTACTGATGTGTTTAAATTTACGCTAACCATTTTATTATTTGCTTTCTGTTTCTTTTTTTGTTCCTTTGTTTTCCTTGTCCTGCCTCTTTTGCTCTTTATTTGTACATTTTTTAGTGTTCCATTTTAATGTTTTGAGATTTTTTTTTTTACTATATTTCTTTATCCAGATTTTTAGTGTTTGCTCTAGGGATTATAATATACATACTTAATTTTTCACTGCCTAGATAAAATCAACATATTACTACTCTAAGTAGATTATAAAAAGAATACCATCATATAGCCACACGTTTGTAGAGTATTGTAGTTGTCCTATATATAACACCTCTATACAAAGAAAATCCCATCAGATATTATTATTTTTGCTTTTAACAATGAAACATACTTTATAGGACACAAGAAGAGTAATTTTATATTTAATTTATGTTGCTCTTTCCTCATTCCCAATGTTCTAAGTTTCCCTTTAGTATCATATCTCTTTTGCCTGAAAAACTTCCTTTAGCAATTCTTTTAAAGCAAGTCTGCTAGAAACAAAAATTCTCTTCATTTTCATTTACCCGAGAATGTCTGTTTTTTCCACTTTAGTCCTAAAGGATTTTTCTTGCTGGATATAGAATTCTGAGTTGCATTGTTTTTTTCAGCATTTCAAAATGTTCTGTTTCCTGGCCTTTATGTTTTTTAATGAAAAATTCACCTTCATTTGAATAATTGTTCCCCTATATAACACACATTTCCCTCCCCTTCTCTGGATTTCTGGACAAAAATCTCTTTTGATAACTTTTCTTTGCCTTTAGTTTTAAGCAGTTTGATTATGATGTGTCTGGGTGTTCTTTGGGTTTATCCTTTTTATTTTAGATCATTTTAGATCTTTTAAATCATTAATTTTTATTGATCTACTTTCTTGCCTGGAGAATCCCAGGGACGGGGGAGCCTGGTGGGCTGCCGTCTTTGGGGTCGCACAGAGTCAGACACAACTGAAGCGACTTAGCAGTCAAGATCATTAACTCTTTCTTCTGCTTTCTCCACTATGTCCTTGAAGCTATCTAGTGAACTTTTAAATTTGGTTATTGTATTTTTCAGGTTTTTGGTTATTGTGTTTTTCTCCAATTTCCACAAGTGGAATTCGTCTATTTCATTGTTGAGACTATCTTTCCATTCATTTCAAGAGTGTCTGGAATATTTTTCCAATGTCTACTTTAAAATCTTTGTTGGATAATTCCAAAATCTGTGTCCTTTTGGCATTGGTGTCTCTTGATTGTCTTTTCTCAATTTAGATTTTCCTGGTTTTTAGAATGCTAGATTTTAGGTCATAGCTTGGATATTTTGAAAACTGTGCTATGAAATACTGAGTCTTATTTAAATCCTATAAAAATGTTGATTTTTTTGTTTGGTTTTAGTAGTCAATTCATCTGGCTGGGATTAGACTGTAAGTTTCACCAAAATTTCTAGGTCTTGATTTCAATATCAGTTGTGTTTGCAAACACATTACAGTGTTATTTGCATCTGTACTGTATGTTGCCACCCAGTGGCCAGTAAAATTCCTGGGCAGTAATCTATCTTGTAAAATTAGTTCCCAAAGCATTTGCTATGATGCAGAAGGTCAGATTCACACATGCACAGCTTACCTCTATAGTTTTTCATGGTGGCTTGGGTGCTAGAGAATTGGGAAAAGAAATGAAAGAAATCACATGTGATTTCCGTACTTTCTCTGCTTACTGGGATGCCCCGGTGGCTCAGGCAGTAAGAATATTGTTTCCTTTGCTGTGCAAAAGCCTTTCAGTTATAGTAGGTTCCGTTTGTTAATTTTTGCTTTTATTTCCACTATTCTGGGAGATGGATTGAAAACGATATTGCTGTGATTTATGTCACAGAGTGGTCTGCCTACGTTTTCCTCTGAGTTTTATTAATATATATATAATTATATTTAAGCTTTTTTTTTTGCAGTTTGATGTAAAATTTTTCATTTACAACAATACTCCAAGAATAAAATAGCAAAAGGCTCTCTGATACCTACAAATTAAGAAAAATTTTAAACGATAATGAATAGTAGCCAATTGGTCACTATAACCTACTACAAAGTTTCCTTCACTTAATTTTGTAATTTAAGATAAACAGGTATTTAAGCCTGAAGAGTTACATAGATGGACATATCTTAATTTTTTCCTTTGAACATCATTTACCAAATGGTCAGGAAATCTGGAAGCCTTACTGGGCTTCGAGGTCTCCCATGGAGGTATTACTCTCTCAAAACAGTATGTGATTCTTGTCCACTCTCTGGGACTTAAAACTAGACTTCTATAACAAAGCTACTAATTTATCACCATAAAGTTAGGTACCTAGCCAAAGGGAGCGGTAGTGTTTGGGCTGTCGGTCCTTCCACTCTGGCTTTTCCGCAGGGCTTCCCCGCCCTACGCTACGCAGGCAGTGGTCCGCATGTGATCCCATCTTTTGGCCTGGGCCTCGCCTCTCACTCCTCGGCAGTTCTTCGCCTGCAGTGGGCCAGGCCTCAAAGGAAAGCCTCGCTCATTTATGCGCCCTGCTAGTTGTGCGTGTGTTAAAGATTAACGGCCCCCATTCCCGCGGCCAGGCCAAAATCAAACCCCTCGCTCCGCCCAGTTCCGCGACTGGAACACCCACATTGGCACCCGGGAAACTGTCCGGTTCGAGGGGAAGCCTTTGCGCACGCGCGCCACCCCGCCTGGCACGCCGCCCCGCCCCCAGCAGCGGCCTGGGCAGCCGCGGGCCAATCAGTGTGTACCTCGCCTCCACGTCCCACGCTGCGCTGTGCCCCGTCCACCTTTCTAGGCAGCAGTAACACACAATAGTCGGCCAGCGTTGTTGACGCTGGCAGCGTTCTTGTAAATCGTCACCCAGAGAAACGGCCTTCCCCCGCGGCGGCCTCTAAGCGCCTCCGGAATGACGGGAAGAGGCGGGTGGATGGGAGAGGGGGAGCCTTTCATTTTCAGGAAAAACTTTAACTCTGCCGACCTCCCCCGCACCCCTCTCAGGATAGAAACGTCCTTTGACTGCAGTGATAGGTGTTGTGTTAAAGGAAAGAGATAAATAGTTTTCAAACGGTAACACTTTCTTCCTTGAGAGGTAATGCGGGTACGTCCATACCCAGAATCCCCGAGATCTCGCGTGGCGTGTTTCCGGTCGCTGTGCTGTCGCCTGAGCAGTAGGGCGAGGCTCGGCGGTCTGGGAACTTTTCCCTCCGCTCCCGCTGTAGCAGGATCGTCTCACCCGAGGCCCATTTACCTCCGCAAATTAAGTGTCCTTGTATTCTGTGATTGTAAGAAGAATACTGCTTTTTTTTAAAAATGCCTGCTCCCTGCAAAACTGTCCAATAGTAAGTACATAAACGTATGTAAAAGAAAAACTCTCAATCTCGTCACCCAGAAATAACGTATTAACTTAGTTCTGTATAAACAGAGTTTTCGTACATACACATAAACTTTTTTTTCTTAATAGGAAAATATGAGCATATTCTGTTTTCCAAATGCCTTATATCTTTCCAGATAAAGTAGGTTACATTAGCGTTTTTAATGGCTGTATGGATTTAATGGCTATATGGATATAGTATTAATATGTTCAATCAGTTTCTAGATTGTTGGACTTTTAAGGTATTTACAGTTTTTCAGTTGTACAAACAATACTAGATGATTATTATACATAAACCTGTACATTTCCCTGATTTTCCTTAACATAAATTCATAGAAATACATTTACTGGGTCAAAGGGAATGCGCATTTAGAAAGTTCTATATGTTGTTACCAGACTCTTCCCTTGAAAAGTAGTAGTTTTCCACCAACATAGTGGGTGAACGATAGCTAGGTGGTCTTCTTGCAGGTCTTGAGTATTGTTAATCTTTGTGATCTTTATCACCTTAAAAAATATCTCTTATCACCTTTTCATCTTGTTTTGATTTGCATCTGGTTGACCAAGTGTAAAACTGAGCATCTTACATATATTTATTGGCTCTATTTTTGTGAATTGCCAGTTCATGATTTCTGCCTATCTGGAATATTAACGTTTTTTTTTAAATTATGAGAGCTTTTTGTAAATTAGGAATATTAACTTTTGTCTGAATGTAATCACAAATATTTTTACCTTTTTAAATTTGTCTTTTATAATATAGCTTGTGGTGTTTATTTGCTGAAAAGTTTTTCTTGTCTTCTTTTTCTATGTATGGCTTCCACCCCCCAATAAAACTTTTATTGAAGGAAAAAAGGCAGTCTAGGGAAAATAACATATGATGCCAGATGAACTAAAATAGCAAAGAATACAATTCATTTCTAAATTATTTGTACATTATCAATTTCAATTAAAATGCAAAAAAAGATACTTTATAGATAGAGCTCAAGAAAACAATACTAAAATTCACTTAAAAACTACATGTTTATAACTTTAAAAGAAAGTTATTTTAAGAGAGGAGAGAGAAGCAGAGTGAAGAATGGACTATGCCAATGATGTGTGGGCTAAGTAGAAAGACAAGAGGTACAAGAAAAGTACATGATAAGATTATATAAAATATATAACAAAATTTTATGTGTTCAATTTTGTATTATGTAAAAATTTTATATAGAATTAATCAGAATCAGAATCCATGCTACTGCTAAGTCACTTCAGTCGTGTCCGACTCTGTGCAACCCCAAAGACAGCAGCCCACCAGGGACCTCCGTCCCTGAGATTCTCCAGGCAAGACCACTGGAGTGGGTTGCCATTTCCTTCTCCAGTGCAGGAAAGTGAAAAGTGAAAGTGAAGTCACTCAGTCATGTCCGACTCTTCCGGACCCCATGGACTGCAGCCTACCAGGCTTCTCCATCCCTGGGATTTTCCAGGCAAGAGTACTGGAGTGGGTGCCATTGCCTTCTCAGAATCCATAAATAAGTGCAAATGAGTAGAAGTTAAAGCTGATGGGGTTGTTGTGAAGAAAGACATTTTTAGGTAGGTCTTTTTCTGTTTCCAGCTTTAATGTCATGCTTACCTGTGTATTTTCTTTTAACATTTTTAGATATCTTCTTAAAAATAGTTCAATATTTAGTCCTTTTGAAGTTCAGTTAGGAGGAAGAAGGGAAGAATCTAGCATGATTTTTTTTTCCCCCTAAATGACTTGGTTGCCCTACACTATTTATTGAACACCACCCAGTCTTCTCTCTGATTTAAAATTCTAAGTTTATACTGTACTAAATTTCCACATATACTTTATTTTCTATTCCATTGACTTGTTATTGGATAATAATATTGTTTTAATATACTTTTAAATTATTTTTAAACTGCTGGTAGGGTAAATCCATGGTTAATAGTCTTCTTTTTTGGAATATATTTTTAAAGAATTGTTTCTTAAAAATATTTTTGATGTATATAAAAGAAAATTTTGTCATATATGTACATTAAAAAATATAATGTGAAACAACCATCATAAGATCTATGACATGAGCTTGCATCAGTCTATATATTCCTCCCATTCTACTTATGCCATCCTCTCCATAGATATTTCTTCCATAGTAACTTTAAAATTGCTTTGTCAGATTTAAAGAGTTGTGATTTTGATTGGACTTGCATTAATTTTATAGATTAATTTAGGGGAGATGGGTATCTTTATAAAAATAATAAATAAGTAGTTTTTAACTGAGTGCTTTCTTTGTGTTCATTCATTCAATCCCCACAGCAACCCTATTATCATCATCCTCATTTTACAGATGAGAAGACTGAAGCATAAAGAGATTGAATAACTTATTGAAGGTCAAGAAACTTGTTGAAGGTCAAGCAACTAATTTGACTTAAAGTCAAATTCAGGCAGTTTGGTCCCAGAGCCTGTGCTGTTAACCTCTTATGTTGTATTGCCTCTCCACGGTATGCAGTCTGCTCATCTATAAGAGACATGCCATTCAATTTGCCTGCACCACTTCCTCATGTTCCAGTCTTTATCTTTTGTTAGTGAGCAGGCACCCACTTAACCCTCTTCCTTCCCCTACCATAGCTGATTGGACCAGGAGTAGGATTCAAACTGGCCCAATCAGATTCTCTCTTGAGAAATTTGCAATTAGTCTTACCTGGTCTCAACCTAGAAAGTGATGATACTAGCACATAAGGGAGGGAGAGATGTCTGACCCACATGCAAGTGTGTAGACCACATAGGCCTGCAGAGAGCGACAGATAGAGAGCAGAAGAGTTACAAAGCCCTGGGTTCCTAGAAGTGAGTGGTAGGGAAGTTAGTTGCCTGGGGTTCTGGAACTTTCCGGGTCCTGGTTTGCCCTACTAAACCTATCTACACAAGGTACTACTCTTCAAATAAACTTCTCTTTCAATTTAAAGTCACCTAAATGATTCCTCTTTCTTTTGAAACCAAATATGCTGAATAGAAGTACGTGGCCCTCTGTTTACCCAAGCTTTCTTTTAATGTTTCCCAGTGGCATTTTCTTCATAGATCTATATATTTTTTGTTTAATTCATTCCTAAATGTATTTAAGGTGTTTTCCTCTTTACAGTGATAAATCTGTTGTTGTTGTCCCCTTTACATTTTAATCTACAAAAATTCTACTTTCATCAGTTGAGTCTGCCAAATGTCAATGACTTGTAAATGTGACATTAGCCTTTGAGGTGGATTTCAAAATGATATGTTTCCCACAAGGCATGTTTTTTTAGTTCTATACTTTCAGTTGTGCTGGTGATGATTCATTTGAGGATGATGATGATTCATCTGATGGTAGTGAGCCACGAGGATCCCAAAGAAGTATAGAGTTTCCTTGATTTAAAAAGAAAGTATCATATATGAATAGAAACATTGAGTTCCCAACAGTATTTAGCTAATGTTAGATAAAATGAAGAAACTTTCTTTTGGCTGTGCCATGCAGTTTGTGGGATCTTAGTTCCCTGACCAGCCATTGAACATAGGCCCTCAGCAGTGAGAGTCAGAGTCGTAACTGCTGGACCACCAGCAATTTCCTGAAAACTATTTTTATTTTTTTCTTTTTTAAAAATTTATTTTAATTGGAGGCTAATTACTTTACAATATTGTGGTGGTTTTTGCCATACATTCACATGAATCAGCCATGGGTGTACATGTGTTCCCCATCCTGAACCCCCATCCCACCTCCCTCCCCATCCCACCCTCAGGGTCATCCCAGTGCACCAGCCCTGAGCACCCTGTCTCATGCATCGAACCTGGACTGGCAATCTATTTCACATATGATAATATACATGTTTCAACGCTATTGTCTCAAATCATCCCACCCTTGCCTTCTCCCACAGAGTCTAAAAGTCTGTTCTTTACATCTGTGTCTCTTTTGCTGTCTTGCATAGCGTCATTGTTACCATCTTTCTAAATTCCATATATGTATGTTAATATACTGTATTGGTGTTTTTCTTTCTGACTTACTCTGTATAATAGACTCCAGTTTCATCCACCTCATCAGAACTGATTCAAATGCATTCTTTTTAATAGCCAAATAATATTCCTTTGTGTATATGTACCACAGCTCTGAAAACTCTTTTTATTAAGACCAGTCTTTCAGATACAAAACGATAAAACAATCAGTTCAGTTCAGTCACTCAGTCATGTCTGACTCTTTGAGATCCCCTGGACTACAGCATGCCAGGCCTCCCTGTCCATCACCAACTCCCAGAGTTTACTCAAACTCATGTCTATTGAGCCAGTGATGCCACCCAACCATCTCATTCCCTGTCATCCCCTTCTCCCATCTTCAATCTTTCCCAGCATCAGGGGCTTTTCCAATGAGTCAGTTCTTCACATCAAGTGGCCAAAGTATTGGAGTTTCAGCTTCAGCATCAGTCTGTCCAATGAATATTCAGGACTGATTTCCTTTAGGAGTGACTGGTTGGATCTCCTTGCTGTCCAAGGGATTCTCAAGAGTCTTCTCCAACACCACAGTTCAAAAGCATCAATTCTTGGCTGCTCAGCTTTCTTCACAGTCCAACTCTCACATCCATACATGACTACTGGAAAAACTATAGCTTTGACTAGATGGACCTTTGTTGGCAAAGTAATGTCTCTGCTTTATAATGTGCTGTCTAGGTTGGTCATAACTTTTCTTCCAAGGAGCAAGTGTCTTTTAATGGCGTCTTTTTCATGGCTGCAGTCACCATCTGCAGTGATTTTGGAGCCCCCCAAAATAAAGTCTGTCACTTTCCATTGCTTCCCCATCTATTTGCCATGAAGCGATGGGATGGGATGCCACGATCTTAGTTTTCTGAATGTTGAACTTTAAGCCAACTTTTCAGTCTCCTTTTTCACGTTCGTCAAGAGGCTCTTTAGTTCTTCGCTTTCTGCCATAAGGGCAGTGTCATCTGCATTTCTGAGGTTATTGATATTTCTCCTGGAAATCTGGATTCCAGCTTGAGCTTCATCCAGCCCAGGATTTCCCATGATGTACTCTGCATATAAGTTAAATAAGCAGGGTGACAATATATAGCCTTGATGTACTCCTCTTCCATATCCAGTTCTAACTGTTGCATCCTGACCTGTGTAAAGGTTTCTCAGGAGGCAGGTCAGGTGGTCTGGTATTCCCATGTCTTTCAGAATTTTCCACAGTTTGTTGTCATCCACATAGTCAAAGGCTTTGGCATAGTCAATAAAGCAGAAATAGATGTTTTTCTGGAACTCTCTTGCTTTTTTGATGATCCAGCAGATGTTGGCAATTTGATCTCTGGTTCCTCTGCCTTTTCTAAAACCAGCTTGAACATCTAGAAGTTCACAGTTAACATACTGTTGAAGCCTGGCTTGGAGAATTTTGAGTATTACTTTACTAGAGTGTGAGATCAGTGTAATTGTGTGGTAGTTTGAGCATTCTCTGAGGTTGGAAGGAGAACACCTTTTCCAGTCCTGTGAGCACTGCTGAGTTTTCCAAATTTGCTGGCATATTGAGTGCAGCACTTTCACATCATCATCATTTAGGATTTGAAATAGCTCGACTGGAATTCCATCTCCTCCACTAGCTTTGTTTGTAGTGATGCTTCCTAAGGCCCACTTGACTTCACATTCCAGGATGTCTGGCTCTAGGTGATGATCACACCGTCATGAGCAGCGCTTGCATGAGACCTTTTGAGGGAGGTCACCATTGCCATCATCTTCATTACCTCCACCATAGTTTGGCCCCAGGTAAATAACGGAGGGAACACAGCCCCACCCATCAACAGAAAATTGGATAAAACAGTAGGGGACATTATTTGGATAAATATTTCAAATATAGTAGACAAAAATGTAAGGGTTAGAGAAATTGACTTCTCATTCTTAATATAGTCATGTAAATTTATCCAAACCCTCTGGGTCAAGTGTGTTTCAGAATTCAAAATTGTTGGGATTTTAGGCAGGAATATAGTGTATATACCATATTTTCTGTAACACTTCAGTGGGGTCTAGAGCAGCATCTTAAAATCAAACATCAAACATGCCACAAAAAATGCGTTAGTATTAACACTAATTTGGATAAAGCTATATGACCTATATAGTAACCACATATATGTTCAGGTAAGATTTTGCTGCTAAATGAATTTGACTCAAACTTGTGAAAAACTTTAGGTTTCTAAAGATTTTTTGGATTTTGGAATTTTAGTAATAGTCTATAGATCCGTACAAGTGAATATGTTCTGATTTCAACATCTGGTGAGCACTGGGGGTCAATTACAGTGTTCTTTGAAGTCCTGGCTGGGTTAGATAGTCTGTGGTTTGGGTGTTTAGTCTGAAAGCAAGAGAGTACACTTTTAAAAAAACAAAATACAGACTTTGAAGTAATTATTGAAAAAATAATGTTTAAAGTACCTTAACTTGCATTCTTAACCTTTGTCATCAGTCATTATTTCAATGTGTGGTGTATTTTTTTGGTTGAAAAGAACTGCAATAAACAATAATACTTTCTATAAAATCTTAATATTAAAAATTGCCTTAAATGATCCTTGGTGTTTTCATCTTTTATTTCTAGCATATAGAAGTACTTCCTTCTAAATATCCTATGACTGTAAAGATACTATTTCAGTTGAGTCTTTTAAGGTGTCAAAATTAAGGAACCTATTCAGTCATCATATACATTGAGTGCTTAGTCTGTATCAGACTGTACTAAGTGCTGAGAATATCGTTTGGTGGAAAAGAAGCACACATAAATAGGACATTATAATATCCTGTGATAAGTGATGTGATAGGGTAAGTACAGTGTACCATGAACACCATGTTCTAGGGTAAGGGAAGGACTAGAAGTTAACAATGAAATTAGGCATGTGAAATGGGGAGGGAAATTTTAAAATGTTCTGAGACAGTGATTTTCCACATACAATTCATTGACAAGCTGAATCAACATCACTTGGGAATTTGTCAGAAATGCAGATTCTCAGGACTTATTTCAGACTTCCTGAATTTAAAACTCTGAAGTTGGAGCCTGCTGCTGCTGCTGCTAAGTCGCTTCAGTCGTGTCTGACTCTGTGTGATCCCGTAGATGGCAGCCCACCAGGCTCCTGCGTCCATGGGATTCTCCAGGCAAGAGTACTGGAGTGGGTTGCCATTGCCTTCTCCAAAGTTGGAGCCTAGCAGTCTGTTTTAATAAACCTGATCATCCCTGTGGTTCTGAGGTACACTACTGTTTGAGACCCACTGTTATGAATAGTAAATATGAAAAAAATCAGAGCACATACGCAATCTGCTATAAATGGCAAGATGTTTAGTGTAATTGAATGGCATTATTCACTATTTAGTGTGTCTGGATGGGAGTGGTGTGGCAGTGTGGAGGAGTCATGGAAATGAAAGATAAGGTTGGAAAGATAAGCATGCTTCATTTGGGTCTTATCAGTCATGTTAAAGAGTCTGGACTTAATTTATTCAACAAATGTTTATTTTATATCTACACTATAGTACAGTGTACAAAATAGATTCCCTGCTCTCAGGAAACTTAGCCTTGTTGTTCAGTCGATCAGTCGTTTCCAACTCTTTGCAACCCCATGGACTACAGCATGCCAGGCTTCCCTGTCCTTCACTTAGCCTAAGAAGCAAATAAAAATATATATTTGTATATCAGGTGGTAAAAAAATGCCATGACACAACAACATGGATGAATCTCCAAGGAATAATGTTATGTGGAAGAGGCCAATCCCCAAAAGTTAATATATATGATTACATTTATATAACATTCTTGAAATAAAAACAACTAGAAATGAACTGGTTAGTGGTTGCTGAGGGTTAGAAGGGAGTAGAGGTTAGAGGGTCGTGGGTGTGGCTGTAAAAGAGCACCATGAAGCCTTGATAGAACTGGAAATGTCCTGTATCTTGGCTGTATCAACAGCAATATTGCACTGTAGTTTTGTAAAATGTGGCCACTGGGGGATACTGAGTAAAGGGTACACAGGATCTCTATTATTTCTTGCAAGTGCTTATGAATCTACAATTATTTCAAAATAAAAAAGGTTTTATGAATACTAAATCAGGATAGAGTATTGAAAAGATGAGGGGATTTATTTTATATGGGATAGTTAGGAAAGACCTAGGTGACGAAGGTAGAGCATTACGTAGGAATACTTGGAGAATGTTAGAAATACAAAGACCCTGAGATAGGGTGTGCTCGGTGTGTGTGAGGAATAGTAAGGACAACATTGTAGATATGATAGGTGAGCAAGAGGGAGAGCAGTAGGAAATGAGATCAAAGAGTTGGTGGAGGTGGTAATGGTGGAAACATCATATAAGGGGTTATAGTCACAAAGACTTTTCATTCTGAGTAAAATGGGAAGCTGTAGGAAAAGTAACAATCCAACTTAACCTTTTAAATGCTTTGCTTCACAGGGTGAAAAATTGACTAAGTGAAAGGAACATGAGATTATCGAGGTTTGGTCCAAGGTGGCAAGAGGAGGAGGTAGTGAGAAGTAGTGTGACTGGTAGTGTGAATAAGTTTTGTAGTACAGTTGACTGGATGTTCTAATGAATCGGATGTGGGATGTGTGAGAAGGAGAGGAGTCAAGTGTGGTTCTAAGATTTGGGCCTGAGCAAGTGGAAGAATGGTGTTACTGTTTTATGAAGTGGTAAATTTGAAGGAAGAGCACTCTAGGGCAGAAGATTAGCAGTTTAGTTTTGGGCTTGTTGAAATGCCTGTAGACATACAAATGGAGATGGGAAATAGCCTGTGGGATATGTAGTTTGCATAGGAGTTGAACCCGACATAGGAATTTCGGAGGCAGCAGCATGTAAATGGCATTTAAAGTCATGGACTAGATGAAAACTTCAATGAGTGAGTGTGTAGATAGGAAGAGAAGAAGTTTAGGCAGTGAGTCCTGGACACTTGAATTTTTAGAGGTTAAGAAGATAAAGGAGAATTCAGCAAAGAATGCTGAGAAAGAATGGCCGTTGAGGTAGAAGGAGAACCGAAGAGGGAGGTGACTTGGAGATTTAGTGACAAAACTATTTCAAGAAGAAGAAACCAACCAATAAATCAAATGCTAGTGTTAGGTGGTATGAGATATGAACTGAGATTTCTCCTTGAGATTTGACTGCATGGAGGTCATTGTTGATTCTGGTAAGTGCAGTTTTTATGACACAGTGGGAGGAAAATCTGATTGGAGTAGGCTCAAGAGAGAAAGGAGAGTCAGTAAAAATTAAGTGTAAACAATTCTTTGAAAGTGCTTTGATCAGGGATAAGAAGGTGCAAAGAGAAGAGGCAGAAACTCTACCCTAAGAACAGTGGGGAGTCCATGGAGAACTCTTGGTGTCTACCCTTTCAAGGACAGTTTAAAATACTTGACATGACTGCTTTGTTAATGTGTTTTCATTAGCTATTACATGCAAGAAAAAGTTAGCTAACATCTTAATTTTATGTCCTATGAAACAATGTCATTGAAAGTAAATAACTCAAGTTTTTAAAGAATATTGGATGTCAGGTTTTGATTGTCTGCCTTAAGTAATAAGAGATTTGTTCTATGTCTCTGTGTGTGTGTGCGTGTGCATATGTATATATACAGTTGATCCTTGAACAACTTGGGACTGAACTGTGAAGGCAGTTTAAACGCATAATTTTTCAAAAAATATATTCAAAACTTTTTTTAGATTTGTGACAGTTTGAAAATAACTCAAAAATTGTGTAGCCTAGAAATATCAAAAAGAAGTAAGGTGTGTCATGAATGCATAAAATATACACAGGTACTAGAGTATTTTATCATTTGCTGAAGTATCATTTACTGGATGGTAGTTCATAACATTGTGCAGGAGGTGCTGACCAAGACCATTTCCAAGAAAAAGAAATGTAAGATGGCAAAGTGCTTGTCTGAGGAGGTATTACAAATAGCTGAGAAAAGAAGAGAAGCAAAAGGCGAAGGAGAAAGGAGAAACCTAACTGAATGTGGAGTTCCAGAGAATAGCAAGGAGATATAAGAAAGCCTTCTTAAGTAAACAATGCAGAGAAATAGAGGAAAACAATAGAATGGGAAAGACTAGAGATCTCTTCAAGAAAAGTAGAGATACCAAGGGACTATTTCATGCAAAGATAGGCACAATAAAGGACAGAAAGAGCAAGGACCTAACAGACGCAGAAGAGATAAAGAAGAGGTGGCAATACTACACAGAAGAACTGTACAAAAAAAGGTCTTAATGACCCAGATAATCACGATGGTATGATCACTCACCTAGAGCCAGACATTGTTTAATGCGAAGTCAAGTGGGCCTTAGGAAATATCACTACGAACAAAACTAGTGGAGGTAGTGGAATTCTAGCTGAGCTATTTCAAATCCTAAAAGATGATGCTGTGAAAGGGCTGCACTCAATATGCCAGCAAATTTGGAAATCTCAACAGTGGCCACAGGACTGGAAAAGGTCAGTTTTCATCCCAGTCCCCAAAAGCAATGCCAAAGAATGTTCAGACTGCTGTACAACTGTGCTCATTTCACATGCTAGCAAGGTAATGCTTAAAATCCTTCAAACTAGGCTTCAACAGTAAATGAACCAAGAAATTCCAGGTGTTCAAGCTGGATTTAGAAAAGGCAGAGTAACCAGAGATCAAACTGCCAACATCCATTGGATCATAGAAAAAGCAAGAAAATTAAAAAAATATATATGCTTCATTGACTATGCTAAAGCCTTTGACTATGTGGATCACAGCAAACTGTAGAATATTCTTAAAGAGATGGGAATACCAGACCATCTTACCTGTCTCCTGAGAAACCTGTATGCATATCAAGAAGCAACAGTTAGAACTGGACATGGAACAGACTGGTTCAAAATTGGGAAAGGACTACGTCAAGGCTGTATACTGTCACCTTGCCTATTTAACTTATATTCAGAGAACATCAAGAGAAATGTCAGGCTGGATGACTCACAGGCTGGAATTAAGATTTCTGGGCGAAATACCAACAACCTCAGATATGCAGATGAAACCACTCTAATGGTAGAAAGTGAAGAGGAACTAAAGAGCCTTTTGATGAGGGTAAAAAAGGAGAGTGAATAAGCTGGTTTAAAACTCAACATTCAAAAAATGAAAATCCTGCTATCTGGTCCCATCACTTCATGGCAAATAGATGGGGGAAAAGTGGGAACCACGACAGACTACTTTTCTTGGGCTCCAAAATCATTGTGGATGGTGACTGCAGCCATGAAATTAAAAGACGCTTGCTCTTTGGAAGAAAACCTTTGACAAACGTAGACAGCATATTAGAAAGCAGAGACATCACTTTGCTGACAAGTCTATAGTCAAAACTGGTTTTTCCAGTAGTCATGTATGGATGTGAGAGTTGGACCATAAAAAAGGCTGAGCACTGAAGAATTGATGCTTTCAAATTGTGGTGCCAGAGAACACACTCTAAGGACAGTGAATGCACTCACTGTCCTCACCCTTGGACAGTGAGGAGATCATCCAGTCAAACCGAAAAAAAAATCAACTCTGAATATTCACTGGAAGTATTGATGATGAAGCTGAAGCTCCAGTACTTTGGCCACTTGATGTGAAGAGCCAACTCACTGGAAAAGACCCTGATGCTGGGAAAAATTGATGGCAGGAGGAGAAGGGGGTGACAGAGGATGAGATGGCTGGATGACATAATTGACTCAATGGATATGAGTTTGAGCAAACTCCGGAAGATAGTGAAGGACAGGTAAGCCTGGCGTGCTGCAGTTCATGGAGTCGCAAAGAGTCACACTTGACTTACTGGCTGAACATCAACAACTATAAAATATATACAAGTCTATTATAAAAAGTTCAAATTTTTTCAAAATTTACACAGACACTTACAGACCATACATGGAAACATTCCCAGTTAAGAAAAAGATAAACAAACATAAAGATGCAGTACTAAATCATAACTGCATAAAATTAACTATGACACATAGCGTACTACTTTGATAATTTCATAGCTACCTCCTGTTGCTATAACAATGAACTCTAGTGTTTCGTGTTGCAAGTAAAACTCTATGTGACACTAAATATCTCCATGTGAGCAGTTGTGTCTCTAGTAAATTCTATATTGCAGTAAAAAATTATCTCTTATGGTTTTCAAAGATTTTTCGTGTTTAGTGCAATGCCGTAAACTTTGAATAACACCAAGGACCCATACGAAGTGCTGCTAATGATCCTGGAAGTTCTTACAAGAAGCAGAGTCATTATATTACAAGAAAAATTTGAACTGTTTGATATGCAGCATAGATTGATCTGTTTGATCTGCAGCTGTGGTTACCCACCATTTCAAGATATAGAAATCCAGTGTAAAGACCATTGTTTAAAAGGGAAAAGGAAAATGAAACCATAGCTGCAGCTACAGAAACTTGTAACTGTTGCAAAACTTTGCACTGTTGATGAAATGCCTTTTTATCTCATATTGAAAATGTAACCCTTTTGTGTGGGTGAAGTATTGTTGTAAGAAAGACTTATCTATGGAGTCTAATATGATTCCAGAAAAAATGAAGTCATATGACAACTTAAAAGGAAGGTGAAAGACCTAAAGCTGGAAAAATTAATGTCAGCAAGAATAGTTTGATAATTTTAAAAAGAAGTTTGGCTTTAAAATGTCAAGATAATAGAAGAAGAAGCTTCTGCTCAGCAACAGACAGCAGAAAAGTTGTCATTAAAAGAATCCTTGAGGAGGAAGGATGTCTGCCTAAACAAGTTTTTAATGCAGACAAAAGTATTCTGTTCTGGTGGGGGGAGGGGCATGCCACAAAAGACATTTATTAGTAAGGAAGAGAAGTGAGCACCAGCATTTAAGGAAAGGATAAGCTAACTTTACTATTTTGTGCAAATGCAGTCCAGTTTATGATCAGGACTGCCCTTATCTATAAAGCTGCTAACTCCTAAACCATGAAGGGAAAAGATAACACCAGTCTTTTGGTTTTACAATAAGAAGGCCTACACTACCAGAACACTTTTTCTTGATTGGTTCTGTCAACGTTTTGTCTCTAAAGTCAGGAAGTACCTTTGCCAGTAAGTAATTGCCTTTTAAATTTCTTTTGATACTGGACAATGCCTTTGGCCACTTCAGACCTCAAGAGTTCAACTCCAAAGGTGTTGAAGTGGTTGCTTGCCACTAGACACAATGTCTGTAATCCAGCCTCTAGATCAGGGGTCATGTGAAAGTGTTAGTTGCTCAGTCGTGTCTGACTTTTTGTGACTCCGTGGACTGTCATGGAGCTTGCTAGGCTCCTCTGTCCATTGAATTCTCCAGGCAAGAATAGTGGAGTGGGTAGCCATTCCTTTCTCCAATGGATCTTCCTGACCCATGGATCAAACCCAGGTCTCCTGCATTGCAGGCAGTTTCTTTACCATTGAGCCACCAAGGAATCCCAGATCAAGGGGTTATAAGGAACTTTAAACCTCATTATGTATGGTACTTTATGGAAAAGATTGTCAGTGCTATGGAAGAGAAACCCAATAGAAGATCATAAAAGTCTGGAAGGATTATACCATTGAATATATGCCATCACTGTTGTACAAAAAGCACTGAAAGCCATCAAACCTGAAAGGATAAATTCCTGCTGGAGAAAACTGTGTCTAGCTGTTATGCATGACTTCACAGAATTTACAACAGAACCAGTCAAGGGGATCGTGAAAGAGATTATGGATATGGCAACAAAGGTAGCGAGGGGGAGTGAAGAGTTTCAAGATCTAGATCTTGGAGAAATTCAAGAGCTAGTAGACACCACATCAGAGGAATTAACAGAAGATGACTTGGTGGAGAAGAGTGCTTCTGAACCAAGACCAGAAAATGAGGAAGATGTAGAAGAAGCAGTGCCAAAAAACAAATTGACATAAGACAATCTGGCAGAAAGGTCCCAATTATTCAAGGCTACTTTTGACTTCTTTTATGACCTCAGGACTTCTATCATATGGGCACTGAAACTAAAGCAAATAGTGGTGGCTACCATATAGAAACATTTTTAGAAAAATGAAAAAGCAAAAAAGTCATTCAGAAATTACAATATTTCCTTAAAGTTACACTGAGTGTTCCTGTCTCTCTTGCTTCCCCTTCCATCTTCTCCACCTCTTCCACCCCTAAGACAGCAAGAGCAACCCCTCCTCCTGCTCTTTCCCAGATTACTCAATGTGAAGACAAGGATGAAGATCTTTATGATTCACTCTCACTTAGTGAGTGGTAAATCATCATGCTAATAGTAAATCATTATTGAAGTAGTAAACTTGTGTATGTGTCTTCGTGTGAAAATCTAAAAACTGTGGGGCAAAAACTGTATGAGACTTTTTTTGTGTCTCCATCATTATTGCCTAAGTGTTCATATTACAGAATATCATGTGGTTTGTGGTATATGAACGTTTTTAGAGAAAGGAAAAACCAAAAAAGTCAGACAGAAACTATGATGTATTTCCTTTGTGTTGCATTGAGTATTCCTGCCTCCCCTTCTACCTCGTCCACCTCTGCCACATAAGACAGCAAGACCAATGCATCCTCTTACTCCTCAGCTTACTCAGTGGGGAGACATGTGGATTAAATGAAATATTATACATTAAGGATTTATTATACAGCAGTAACAAAAGGTACATTTGATTTGATTTTTTAAAAGCAAAACTACTAATTCTTTCACAACTAACTAGTTCACATCTAATGTTCCCATATATATACATATCTCAAAAAAAAAAAAAACCCTTTAATGTAGATTTACATGAAAATATTACTTGGTTCCAGAAAGAAATATAGAAGTAAAATCAGTTTTAGTAATTGTTTTCCAATTTAGAACATTATGTTGGCTAGGATTCTGCTTTTAATAAACTAGTCTCTTAAAGATATAGATGTAAAACCTAGAGATTGGGGAGGGGATGACCTATGAGACAGGAGATTTGGACATCTCTGCCATGTGGGCTGAGTAGTATATAAGCCAGTTTACAGAGAAAATAGTTGTATGTAACATTCACCAAGAATTTAATATCAAACTACCAGGCTTTGCAGAGAGATAACCTGGATCATGGAAAAAGCAAGAGAGTTCCAGAAAAACATCTATTTCTGCTTTATTGACTATGCCAAAGCCTTTGACTGTGTGGATCACAATAAACTGTGGAAAATTCTGAAAGAGATGGGAATACCAGACCACCTGACCTGCCTCTTGAGAAATCTGTATGCAGGTCAGGAAGCAACAGTTAGAACTGGACACGGAACAACAGACTGGTTCCAAATAGGAAAAGGAATTCGTCAAGGCTGTATATTGTCACCCTGCTTATTTAACTTATATACAGAGTACATCATGAGAAAAGCTGGACTGGAAGAAGCACAAGCTGGAATCAAGATTGCCGGGTGAAATACCAATAACTTCAGATATGCAGATGACACCACCCTTATTGCAGAAAGTGAAGAGGAACTAAAAAGCCTCTTGATGAAAGTGAAAATGGAGAGTGAAAAAGTTGGCTTAAAGCTCAACATTCAGAAAACGAAGATCATGGCATCCGGTCCCATCACTTCATGGGAAATAGATGGGGAAACAGTGGAAACAGTGTCAGACTTTATTTTTTGGGCTCCAAAATCACTGCAGATGGTGACTGCAGCCATGAAATTAAAAGACACTGACTCCTTGGAAGGAAAGTTATGACCGACCTAGATAGCATATTCAAAAGCAGAGACATTACTTTGCCAACAAAGGTCCGTCTAGTCAAGGCTATAGTTTTTCCTGTGGTCGTGTATGGATGTGAGAGTTGGACTGTGAAGAAGGCTGAGCGCCAAAGAATTGATGCTTTTGAACCGTGGTGTTGGAGAAGGCTCTTGAGAGTCCCTTGGACTGCAAGGAGATCCAACCAGTCCATTCTAAAGGAGATCAGCCCTGGGATTTCTTTGGAAGGACTGATGCTGAAACTGAAACTCCAGTACTTTGGCCACCTCATGCAGAGTTGACTCATTGGAAAAGACTCTGATGCTGGGAGGGATTGGGGGCAAGAGGAGAAGGGGACGACAGAGGATGAAATGACTGGATGGCATCACTGACTCGATGGACATGAGTCTGAGTGAACTCCGGGAGTTTGTGATGGACAGGGAGGCCTGGCGTGCTGAGATTCATGGGGTCGCAAAGAGTCGGACACAACTGAGCGACTGATCTGATCTGATCTAATCTGAACCTGCCCAAAGCTCTGTAGTTTGTAAGTAAGAGAAGTGGGTTTTGAACCCAGACAGTTTATATTAGAAGCACAGGAACTTCACCTCCATCCTCACAGAAAAAAAGGAATAAAACTGAGATAAAGAGGAAGAAATTGAGATAACAAATGGCAAGAGTTCTGCTTAAAGTTGCATAAGCAGAGAGCAAAAAGGGAAGTTATTATAAAGACACAATAAACCTGGTTACTTCCCAGAATCCAAGGGCAAGGTCTCTGGAAGGACTTTGAATTGATGATTCATCAGGAAGCAGGCAGGATGTCTCACTGGATGGCAGAATTCATAGTGTCTGTAGTATATATTGGGGCTTCTATAAATAAAATCTTTTATTTTCAATTATGTTCTTTTCCATAAATGTACAGTAGCATAAATATCAGTCAATAACACAAATTTCCTTCAGGTATAAAAGAAGCAGCACCAGCCTAGGAGTCTGAAGATTTGGATTTTGTTCATAAACATTCATGGAACATAAATGTTCATGAAAACTTTGAGGAGTGATAGAGTACGCTTGATATGTTTAGTATCTTGGTGGCAGTGTTGGTTTCACAGGTATATACATATATCAAAATAGTGTACACTTTAAATGTGCAATTATACCTCAATAAAGTTGTTTACTCTTTTTTTTGAAGTACAGTTGATTTACTATGTTGGGTTAGTTTCTGGTATAGAGAAAAGTTATTTAGTTATATATATATGCCAAAGCCTTTGACTGTGTGGATCACAATAAACTGTGGAAAATTCTGAAAGAGATGGGAATACCAGACCACCTGACCTGCCTCTTGAGAAACCTATATGCAGGTCAGGAAGCAACAGTTAGAACTGGACATGGAACAGACTGGTTCCAAATAGGAAAAGGAGTGCGTCAAGGCTGTATATTGTCACCCTGCTTATTTAACTTCTATGCAGAGTACATCATGAGAAACGCTGGGCTGGAAGAAGCATAAGCTGGAATCAAGATTGCCGGGTGAAATATCAATAACCTCAGATATTCAGATGACACCACCCTTATGGCAGAAAGTGAAGAGGAACTAAAAAGCCTCTTGATGAAAGTGAAAGTGGAGAGTGGAAAAGTTGGCTTAAAGCTCAACATTCAGAAAACGAAGATCATGGCATCTGGTCCCATCACTTCATGGGAAATAGATGGGGAAACAGTGTCAGACTTTATTTTTTTGGGCTCCAAAATCACTGCAGATGGTGATTGTAGCCATGAAATTAAAAGACGCTGATTCCTTGGAAGGAAAGTTATGACCAACCTAGACAGCATATTCAAAGCAGAGACATTACTTTGCCAACAAAGGTCCGTCTAGTCAAGGCTATGGTTTTTCCAGTGGTCATGTATGGATGAGAGTTGGACTGTGAAGAAAGCTGAGCGCTGAAGAATTGATGCTTTTAAACTGTGGTATTGGAGAAGACTCTTAAGAGTCCCTTGGACTGCAAGGACATCCAGCCAGTCCATTCTAAAGGAGATCAGTCCTGGGTGTTCTTTGGAAGGAATGATGCTAAAGCTGAAACTCCAGTACTTTGGCCACCTCATGAGAAGAGTTGACTCATTGGAAAAGATCCTGATGCTGGGAGGGATTAGGGGCAGGAGTAGAAGGGGACGACAGAGGATGAGATGGCTGGATGGCATCACTGACTTGATGGACGTGAGTTTGAGTGAACTCAGAGAGTTGGTGATGGACAGGGAGGTCTGGTGCTGCAATTCATGGGGTCGCAAAGAGTTGGGCACGACTGAGCGACTGAACTGAACTGATGTACATATTCTTTTTTGTTTTCCGTTATGGTTTATTACATGATATTGAATACAGTTCTCTATGCTATACATAGAACCTTGTTGTTTATCTATTTTATATATAGTAGTTTGTATTTGCTAATCCCAAACTCCTAATTTATTCTTCCCCTACCACCTTTCCCCTTTGCCAACCAAAAGTTTGTTTTCTATGTCTGTGAGTCTGTTTCTATTTCATAAGTAAGTTCTTTTGTGTCATGTTTTAAACTCTACATATAAGTGATAAGCATATGGTATTTGTCTTTCTTTCTGACTTCCTTCACTTAGTATGGTCATCTGTAGAGCCATTCATGTTGCTGCAAATGGCATTATTTCATTCTTTTCCATGGTTGAGTAGTATTTCATTATGTCTATATGGCACATCTTTATCTTTTCGTCTGTCAGTGGACATTTAGGTTGCTCCCATGTCTTGGCTATTGTAAATAGTGCTGCAGTGAACTTTGAGGTGTATGTATCTTTTTGAATTAGAGTTTTCTGCAGATATATGCCCAGGAGTGGGATTGGTGATCATATGGCATCTCTACTATTAGTTTTTTAAGGAACTGCATACTGTTTTCCATAGTAGCTGTGCCAATTTATATTCCTACCAACAATGCAGGAGAGTTCCCTTTTCTCCACACCCTCTCCAGCATTTATAATTTGTAAACTTTTTAACGATGGCCATTCTGAGCAGTCTGAGGTGGTACTTCATTGTAGTTTTGATTTGCATTTCTCTAACAATTAGCAATGTTGAACATCTTTTCACGTGCCTATTGGCCATCTGTGTATCTTCTTCAGAAAGTGAAAGTTGCTCAGTTGCGTCCAGCTCTTAGAGACCCCATGGACTATGCAGTCTGTGAAATTCTCCAGGCCAGAATACTGGAGTAGGTCACCTTTCCCTTCTCCAGAGGATCTTCCCAACCCAGGGATTGAACCCAGGTCTGCATTGCAGGCAGATTCTTTACCAGCTAAGCCACAAGGGAAGCCCAAGAACACTGGAGTGGATAGCCTATCCCTTCTCTAGTGGATCTTCCTGACCCAGGAATCAAACCGGGGTTTCCTGCATTTCAGGCGGATTCTTTACCAAGTGAGCTATCAGGGAAGCCCAGCTATTTAGGTCTTCTGTCCATTTTTTGATTGGGTTTATTGTTGTTGTTCTTGAGTTATATGAGCTATTTGTATATTTTGGAAATTAAGCTTTCGCTGGTTACATCTTTTGCAAGTTTTTTTTCCCATTCCCCAGTTGTCTTTTCATTTTCTTTTATGGTTTCATTTGCTGCATAGTAGCGTTTAAGTTTGGTTAGGTCTTATTTGCTTATTTTTGCTTTTATTTGTATTGCCTTGGGAGATTAACTTATAGAGCATTTGTGCAATTTATGTCAGAGAATGTTTCTCTATTTTTTTTCTAGGAGTTTTATGGTGTCATATCTTACGTTTAAGTCTTTAAGTCATTATTAGTTAATTTTTTGTGTGTGATGTGAGGATATGTTCTAAATTCATTAATTTATATGTGTCTGCCCAATTTTCCCAATACCACTTGCTGTAGAGACTGTCTTTTCTCCATTGTATATTCTTTTTTTTTTTTTGAACCTTTAATGAGAAAAAAATATAATATCAAGCTCAAAAACATAGTGTGTTTGTTGTGTCAATAGGCCAAGAATTAGGGATACATAGGATAGGACTAGCAAACAAGATACATGTAAACAAAGGTACACATGATCATAGAGTGAAAAACCGGTGCCTGGCACAATTTTAAGTCTCAGTTTCCTCATCATGGGCTTCTCTGGTGATTCAGTTGGTAAAGAATCTGCTTGTAACACTGGAGACCCAGGTTCCATCCCTGGGTTGGGAAGATCTCCTGGAGAGGGGAATGGCAACCCACGCCAGTATTCTTGTCTAGAGAATTCCATGGACAGAGGAGCCTGGCAGGCTACTGTCCAGGGTGTCACAAAGAGTCAGACATGACTGAGCAACTAACATACTTTCCTCACCACTCAGCAACCAACATGTTGGGGATCCCATGGCTGATGGGGAATAGACATCCTGACTCTGGGCATTGCAGGATGCCCTCCAACATATCCACCTCCAGCAGTATATGGTGCCTCTTTCTCAGAAATTTCTTGTCATGCTTATATCCCTGAATCGTCTCTTTGGGCACCTTGATCAGATGCAGGCTGTTGGCAGCCTCCAGAAGCACTTCCCACTCCACTTTGAGTATCATACATGCTATGAAGTTGGGGTTGAACTCCACAGGGTTGGTATGGACCTCAGTGGCCATGCAGAGGGAAGCCACAGGGCCTCACTCCCCACACATGCAAGCTCAGCAGATTGTGGGTGAGCAGCTTCATGTTTATGTTACATGCTCTTGCAAAGCTGGAACCAGGAGCTCCATTGTATATCCTTCCCTCCTCTATTGAAGATTAGTTGACCAAAGGTGTGTGGGTTTATCTCTGAGCTCTCTATTCTGTCCCATTGATTGAGATGTATGTTTTTGTGCCAATACCACACCGTTTTGATTACTGTAGCTTTGTAGCATTGTCTGAAGTCTGGGAGATTTATGACTCCAGCTTTGTTGTTTTTCCTCAGGATTGTTTGAGCAATTCTGGGTCATTTATGGCCCCACATAAAATTTTGAGTTATTTGTTCTGCTGCTGCTGCTGCTGCTAAGTTGCTTCAGTCATGTCCGACTCTGTGTGACCCCAGAGACGGCAGCCCACCAGGCTCCCCCATCCCTGGGATTCTCCAGGCAAGAACACTGGAGTGGCTTGCCATTTCCTTCTCCATTTGTTCTAGTTCTGTGAAAAATGTCATGGGTAATTTGATAGAGATTACATTAAATCTATAGATTGCTTTGGGTAGTATAACCATTTTAAAAATGTTTTTCCAATTCAAAAGCATGAGATCTTTCTGTTTGAATCATCTTCAGTTTCCTTTATCCATCATATAAGCCTTTTACCTCCTTGGTCAAATTTGTTCCTAATTTATCTTTTGATGTGATTTTAAAAGGGATTTTTTTCTTTCCCTTTCTGATATTTCATTGTTAGTGTAAAGAAATGCAACAGATTTCGGTATGTTAATCTTGTATCCTGTTTTTGCTGAATTTGTTTATCAGTTCTAGTAGTTTTTGTGTGGAGTCCACATTTACTACTGCAGAAACTGAGTGTTTGGGAAATTAAGTAAATTGTTCCAGGATATGTAGTAGGTAATACAGTGAAGATTCAAATCCATGTCTTTGGATTCTGTGAACAGGGAACTGTCTCCTTGTGCTTGCCCAGTCCCAGGCATTAGAAGCACAAAGAAATACGAAGATGAGTAAGGCACAGTCCCTGCCCTCTAGAAGCTTAGAAGCCAACCAGTCAGTTAGAAATGTAAGCATATAGTTGAAGTAAGTTCTAACTCTGTGTGCTAGAGTTATCCAGTCTCCTGGAGTAGCTGCAGCATAAGGTAGATGTCATATCCCAGGTCTCTTTTTTAGTCTGAAGAAGAAGAAGTATTAGTCGCTCAGTTGTGTCTGATTCTTTGTGACCCCGTGGACTGTAGCCGGCCAGGCTCCTCTGTCCATGGAATTCTCCAGGCAAGAATACTGGAGTGGGTTGCCATGCCCTTCTCCAGAGGATCTTCCTGACCCAAGGATTGAACCTTGGTATCCTGCATTGCAGGCAGATTTACCATCTGAGCCACTAGGGAAACCCTATTATTTTATTTTATAGTACTTGTAAGTTTTACTTTCTTTATAAAGATTAACTCATAATTCTCATTTAATAATGTTATGAGGTAGTCACTATTATATTCCCATTTTACAGGTGAGAAAATAAGGTACAAGTAGGTTAAATAATTTATCCAAAGTCACACAGTAGTAAGTGGCAATGCTAGGATTCAAATTCAAGAAGTCTAGCTCAAGAGTTTGTATTTCCATCACTAGACTTTGTTGCCTCTAAACCTTTCTAGCTCAGAAAAATTAATGTTAGCATCCACCAAAGTGATCTGATTCTAGGGTGTTGACTCATTAGGTGCCATCTTATTGCTTAACAATGAACAGTGTAACTATCAAGTAGACTGGATACACTTGTTCTGTTTATTATGCTTTTTCTAGGCAGTTCAACCTAGGAAGGCAATTTACAATCAAAGGCTTGTTGGCTTGCTTGGAATCAGATCAAGGGGAATTAGCTGGTTGATCTTAAGGACCTTCTGATTCCATTTACACTATAAGGTTATGTCTGTGGCAACCATTTCCCTGTATAATACTGAAGGCGTACTGCTTTTAAGATGTTTTCTAAACTTAGTGATGACCAATCCTCCTCAAGGTTTGAAATACTCTTTATTTAGACATTGTGTTAGTCAGGCTTCCTCTGTTTGTAAGTGTGGACAGTCCCAACTCAAATAAATGCATGTCCCTGGCAAGTTAAGAGATGGATATAGCTTCTCTTATTTTCATTCAAATGAAATCATCCTCCAAATTTCTTTTTTTATCTGTATCCCTCCCCCTCCACAACTCTTGGCTCTACTTAGCTCTCTGCATTGACCTCATTCATTCCTAGATAAAGATACTACCATGATGGGTTACCTATCCTGTTTTGTATCAATCAATATGGTCAAGAGAATGAGATACTCTTGTTTAGTTCAGCTTGGTTTATTTGTCCATCTGTGTGGCCTTAAGGGTCTGAGTTTACTTGATAATCCCACCAGAAGAACATGTTGAAGTGAAGAAGGCTACATTCCTCAAAGGATGTACAGACAAAAATAATGGTATCAGTAAATCGTATTGTAGCCTGAGACAAGAGAAAAAATTCATTAAAATAGATTCTGTCCTTATTTAAAATCTTGATGGGTTCATCATGGATTTTTTTCTATTAATTTTGATTTTTAAAATATTTCATTAAAATATTATTTATCTTGATTTTTCAGTTTTTTGGCATCCCTTAAAATTTGCATTAAAGGCAGATGTCTCACTCGCCTGGCTTCCTGACCTTAGTCTTGACCCTGTTACGAGGAGTCAACTTACTTCAGAGGTTAACATGGTGTCTGGCTCAAAGTAAGTGCTCAATAAGTGTTTGCAAAACAAATAGATTTATGAATAAATTGAAAAGTTTATTCTCTGAGATATATGATGAAGCTGCTTTCTATCATTTTTTAATATACAAAAACATGGTTTATAAATTCATGTTAAGCAAACTCATAAGAAACTGAATGATAATCAGAACATTAGTTTAAAAGCCTGCAATTATAAATGTGAGAAAATAAACTTCTTGGAGAGAAGGGTAGAGGAGTAGAAAGGTTACTGATGTTTGTTGTGTCCATGTACTATGCATTTTATTTATTTATTACCCACTATATGAGGCATTTTGTGTATCATTATATTTAATACAAGCCTATGTGGCTGATATCTTTATATTGTTTAAATAAGGAAGCTGAGGCTCAGACAAACTTGCTCTATAACTAGTAAGTGACAGAGAAAGGATTTTAACACATATCTTTCTGTGTGAAATGACCTTATTCTGGCTGCTGCATATGTTGGAGGCAAGGTAAGCTAGAGTAGAAGAAAAAGAGAAAAATACAACTGTATCTGTCCACAGTATCAAACCCATGTCTTACACATAAACACTGAGAATATAATTATGAAACAAATGCGTAATAAATAAAACTTCCAATTGGTTTAGATAAATTAGTTACTTTGGCTAACTAAAGCATTATTCCTTCTCAATTTGACATTATTTTTCATTTAAACACAAAAAAGAAATAACTTACCTCTTCTCCACATGCCCCAAGTCTTAAAGTAATTCACAATTATGGATAGTAGTCTGAGAACATTCATGTCATCACCTCTCACCTAAAATTCAGAAAGGTGTGTGTGTGTGTGTAAAACACACCGAACATGTACATGCATTCATTCTTCAATGCATTCAAAATATACAGTATTTATTGCTGCTAAGTCGATTCAGTTGTGTCCGACTCTATGGGACCCCATAGACGGCAGCCCACCAGGCTCCCCTGTCCCTGGGATTCTCCAGGCAAGAACACTGGAGTGGGTTGCCATTTCCTTCTCCAATGCATGAAAGTGAAAAGTGAAAGTGAAGCCGATCAGTCGTGTCCGACTCTTAGCAACCCCATGGACTGCAGCCCACCAGGCCCCTATTGGATACCTGCTATTTCCGTTGGACTGTTTTACATTTCTACATGCTACACACACGCGCGCATGTGCATGTCAACTTATAACAGCTTGGAAAAACAAGAAAGAGTTTTATCAGAAACATTGGGAAATCCCTACAAGATCTAAGACAGATCTTGTAAATGAAAACTAAATGAAACCACAACCCAAAAACTTGTAGGAGAGGAGGGTTATAGAAAGATGACTTTGGTGTCATACCAACTCTGGACTCAATGGATAAAACAAATGAGATGGACAAGCCCTGGACATTCATTAAAGTGATTAATTGAGGGAATATATTAACGAGGCTGGGACTTCCCTGGTGGTCCAGTGGCTAAGACTCTGCACTATCAATACAGGGAGTCCTGTTTCCATCCCTCGTCAGGGAACTAGATCCATTATGCTGCAACTGGGAGGTCTCAGGCTGTAACTAAAGATCCCAAGTGCTACAACTGAGACCCTGCACAGCCAAATAAATACATAAATAAAACAAAGTAACTAGGTTGGTTGACCATCAACCTGTCTCCCACTCCTCCACTAAACAGCAAGTGGCAGCAATGCTTGTTTATTGGCTAAAGAAGTATGGACCCTGAAGCTGAAGAGAGGGAGTGATGCTCTCTGAACCAGCTCCTGACCCCCAAGAGAGACAGGAAATTCCTCAAAAGAGAAATCATTAAGATACTCTTCCTAGTAGCATATCCCTTAGCTTTAGTTAAAAAGGGGCAAGCAATTATAACATATATTGAGCAGGAAACTAAGGATTAACAGGTACAAGATAAACAGATATAAAAATCATCAAAATTTTGTGGAAAATCAATCCTATGTAAGAAAACCACAGATCTCAACAAAGAGAAGAGCTAAATATTCAAGGAAAGAGTTTATTGATGATCTGTTAAAAGAAGAGAGGTAGTTGAAGAATAAATTAGTGAGTGGAAGATAGAGGCTGAGAAATTTTCCCTTTTTCATTTCAAAAGACAAAAGTTAAAAGATCTAGAAGATTCAATATACATGTTCAGTTCAGTTCAGTCGCTCAGTCATGTCTGACTCTTTGCGACTCCATGGACTGCAGCATCCCAGGCATCCCTGTCCATCACCAACTCCTGGAGTTTACTCAAACTCAGGTCGATTGAGTTGGTGATGCCATCCAACCGTCTCATCCCCTTCTCGTCCTGCCTTCAATCTTTCCCAGCATCAGGATCTTTTCAAATAAGTCAGTTCTTCACATCAGGTGGCCAAGTATTGGAGTTTCAGCTTCAACCTCAGTCCTTCCAATGAATATTCAGGACTGATTTCCTGTAGGATTGACTGGTTGGACCTCCTTGCAGTCCAGAGGACTCTCAAGAGTCTTCTCCAACACCACAGTTCAAAACCATCAATTCTTCGGTGCTCAGCTTTCTTTATAGCCAACTCTCAATCCATACATGACTACTGGAAAAACTATAGCTTTGACTAGATGGACCTTTGTTGGCAAAGTAATGTCTCTGCTTTTTAATATGCTGTCTAGGTTGGTCATAACTTTTCTTCCAAGGAGCAAGCGTCTTTTAATTTCATGGTTGGAGTCACTATCTGCAGTGATTTTGGAGCTCAAAAAAATAAAGTCTGACACTGTGTCCACTGTTTCCCTGTCTATTTCCCATGAAGTGATGGGACCAGATGCCACGATATTAGTTTTCTGAATGTTGAGTTTTAAGCCAACTTTTTCACTCTCCTCTTTCACTTTCATCGAGAGGCTCTTTAGTTCTTCCCTTTCTGCCATAAGGATGGTGTTATCTGCGTATATGAGGTTATTGAAATTTCTCCTGGCAATCTTGATTCCAGCTTGTGCTTCTTCCAGCCCAGGATTTCTCATGATGCACTCTGCATATAAGTTAAATAAGCAAGGTGACAATATATACTATACATCCTTGACGTGCTCCTTTCCTGATTTGGAACCAGTCTATTGTTCCATGTCCAGTTCTAACTGTTGCTTCTTGACCTGCATACAGATTTCTCAGGAGGCAGGTTAGATGGTCTGGTATTCCCATGTCTTTCAGAATTTTCCACAGTGTGTTGTGAGTCACACAGTCAAAGACTGGCATAGTCAATACAGCAGAAGTAGATGTTTTTCTGGAACTCTCTTGCTTTTTCGATGATCCAGTTGGATGTTGGCAATTTGATCTTTGGTTCCTCTGCCTTTTCTAAATCCAGCTTGAACATCTGGAAGTTCACAGTTCACATACTATTGAAGCCTGGCTTGGAGAATTTTGAGCATTACTTTGCTAACGTGTGAGATGAGTGCAATTGTGCAGTAGTTTGAAAATTCTTTGGCATTGCCTTTCTTTGGGGTTGAAATGAAAACTGACCTTTTTCAGTCCTGTGGCCATTGCTGAGTTTTCCAAATTTGCTGGCATATTGAGTGCAGAACTTTCACAGCATCATCTTTCAGGATTTGGAATAGCTCAACTGGAATTCCATCACCTCTACCAGCTTTGTTCATAGTGATGCTTCCTAAAGCCCCCTTGATTTCACATTCCAGAATGTCTGGCTCTAGCTGAGTGATCACACCATTGTGATTACCTAGGTCATGAAAATCTTTTTTGTATAGTTCTTCTGTGTATTCTTGCCACCTCTTCTTAATATCTTCTGCTTCTGTTAGGTCCATACCATTTCTGTCTTTTATTGTGCCCATTTTGGCATGAAAAGTTCCCTTGGTATTTCTAATTTTCTTGAAGAGATATCTAGTCTTTCCCATTCTATTGTTTTCCTCTATTTCTTTGCATTGATCACTAAGGAAGGCTTTCTTATCTCTCCTTGCTGTTCTTTGGAACTCTTCATTCAAATGGGTTTATCTTTCTTTTTCTCCTTTGCCTTTCATTTCTCTGCTTTTCATAGCCATTTGTAAGGCCTCCTCTGACCACCACTTTGCCATTTTGCATTTCTTTTTCTTGGGGATGGTCTTGATCACTGCCTCCTGTACAATATCATGAACCTCCATCCATAGTTCTTCAGGCACTCTGTCTATCAGATCTAATCCCTTGAATCTATTTGTCACTTCCACTGTATAATCATAAGGGATTTGATTTAGGTCTTACACATGCTAGTAAAGTAATGCTCAAAATTCTCCAAGCCAGGCTTTGGCAATATGTGAACCGTGAACTTCCAGATGTTCAAGCTGGTTTTAGAAAAGGCAGAGGAACCAGAGATCAAATTGCCAACATCCGCTGGATCATCGAAAAAGCAAGAGAGTTCCAAAAAAAATCTATTTCTGCTTTATTGACTATGCCAAAGCCTTTGACTGTTGGATCACAATAAACTGTGGAAAATTCTGAAAGAGATGGGAATACCAGACCACCTGACCTGCCTCTTGAGAAATCTGTATGCAGGTCAGGAAGCAACAGTTAGAACTGGACACGGAACAACAGACTGGTTCCAAATAGGAAAAGGAGTCCGTCAAGGCTGTATATTGTCACCCTGCTTATTTAACTTATATACAGAGTACATCATGAGAAGTGCTGGACTGGAAGAAGCACAAGCTGGAATCAAGATTGCCGGGAGAAGTATCAATAACCTCAGATATGCAGATGACACCACCCTTATTGCAGAAAGTGAAGAGGAACTAAAAAGCCTCTTGATGAAAGTGAAAATGGAGAGTGAAAAAATTGGCCTAAAGCTCAACATTCAGAAAACGAAGATCATGGCATCCGGTCCCATCAGTTCATGGGAAATAGATGGGGAAACAGTGGAAACAGTGTCAGACTTTATTTTTCTGGGCTCCAAAATCACTGCAGATGGTGACTGCAGCCATGAAATTAAAAGACGCTTACTCTTGAAAGAAAGTTATGACCAAACTAGATAGCATATTCAAAAGCAGAGACATTACTTTGCCAACAAAGGTCCGTCTAGTCAAGGCTATGGTTTTTCCTGTGATCATGTATGGATGTGAGAGTTGGACTGTAAAGAAGGCTGAGAGCCAAAGAATTGATGCTTTTGAACTGTGGTGTTGGAGAAGACTCTTGAGAGTCCCTTGGACTGCAGGGAGATCCAACGAGTCCATTCTGAAGGAGATCAGCCCTGGGATTTCTTTGGAAGGAATGATGCTAAAGCTGAAATTCCAGTACTTTGGCCACCTCATGTGAAGAGTTGACTCATTGGAAAAGACTCTGATGCTGGAAGGGATTGGGGGCAGGAGGAGAAGGGGATGACAGAGGATGAGATGACTGGATGGCATCACTGACTCGATGGACATGAGTCTGAGTGAACTCCGGGAGTTTGTGATGGACAGGGAGGCCTGGCGTGCTGCGATTCATGGGGTCGCAAAGAGTCAGACACGACTGAGCAACTGAACTGAACTGAACTGAATGGTCTATTGGTTTTCCCTATTTTCTTCAGTTTAAGAAGAGAGAAAAAGAAAATGCAGAGGAAAAAATAGTGATAAAAGTGTATTTTTCGGAGTTTAAGAAAGATTCAAGTCTTTAAATTTAAAATATTAGCCAAGATGAACAAAACAGAACCAAAACTTAAACTTGTCATGGTGAAATTTTAGAACACTAGGGATAAAGATAAAGTCCTAAAAGCTTCCAAAGGGACAAACAGGTTAAGCTCAAAGGAATGAGAATCAGTGTGGCATTAGATTCCTCATTGGCAGCACTGCTGGAAGACATAACAGTGTCCTCTACGATCCGAGAAAAAAATAAGACCAACTAGCTTTTGAGTGAGAGTATAGAATATTTTTTCATATCCAAAGATTCAGGACTTTTACCCCTTGGCCCCCAGATCATTATTGAGATAAACATTTGGGTATGTACTATAGCAAAATGGACAATAGTCCAAGAAAAAGGAAAATGTAAGATTTAGTAACTAAAGTGAGGGGGAGACTCGGTAGGCTTGGGGTACAGTGTGTTCTGGACTACTACTAATGATCTTGTATCCTGGACCTCCAACACCACACCAAATAGGACCCATTCCAATTCTAGATGGTACTTCAGATTTTCATCACCAACAGGCTTCTCTTAAAGAAATATAATCATAAATTTTGTTGGCTATAAATATCCAATAAATAGTAACTTCAAAAAATTGGGGTTGGGGGAGATGTAACAGAAAAGTTCCAGATAGAGGTGGACTTAACTTCAAGCAAATAAGGCTTAAGTTTTAGAACCTTCAGTGACAAGGCTCCTAAAGGCTCAGTCAGGCTCCTTAGAGTAAGGGGAGGATGTTAGCAGCCCCAGCCCAGTGCAGGAATGCTGCCTTACCTGGAGTCACCTGCCTAGGCTATCTAATTCTCTTTCACCTCTTTATTTCTCCTTCTTCCCATTACAAAGGCTATTTTAGATATTAGAAGAGAGCAGCCAGATTTCAGAACAAGGGTAAAAATTATTTCCATGGAAAGATCTCAGTATACTCCACAAGAAGATAATTCTTGTTGTTCTGTTTTACTAGTGTTGAAATCAACATCCAGATATTATATGACCTCCTCAAGTCACAAATCAGCAAATAATAGCCACAGCGGCATACTAATAGAATCCCCAAGTCTTGTCTTACACTCCTGTGTCTCAGCACACTGGTATATCTCTTGGGCAGTTATACAGGTTTGTGCTGGGTGATCATGCACACCTGAGGATAGTGCCACTGACCTTGCAACACTTGCCGCATTCCTTTAGTAATTGATACATCCTCAGGCCTTACCACCTTGTGACCTCAGAACTAGGTCACACAGCTTAATATCCAGACTGCAGATGTGAGCCCCTGAAGTTGGAAAGTGTGGTGTTCTGCTGGATCCACATGTTCCTCCCCACATCCCCCCAAATCCAAGGAGTATTTAGGAGTTACTTTTCATCTCCATCAGTCCCTCACTTGCATGAGCTTCCTCCAGGGCCCTGGGAGAAGCCCTGGCAGTGTTTTCAAAATGGGTGTATGTTTTTATAAAATCTGTAAATATTTTTATAGCAGCCAGTTGACTTCTGTCTCTTTCTACTGTTTCCATTCCTTTACATTCTCCTGTTTATGGTGGTACTAGAGCAGCTGTGGGCCTTTTTATAGGATCTGGCTAAGAGGAGGCTAAATACTATATTATACACATAGGTTCTTCAAAAACATTTTTTAAAAAGAAAGATAAGTTGGAAGTATGCTATTTTTAGCAGATTTCAGTTCAGTTCAGTTCAGTCACTCAGTCATATCCAACTCTTTGCGACCCCATGAATTGCAGCACGCCAGGCCTCCCTATCCATCACCAACTCCCGGAGTTCACCCAAATTCATGTCCATCGAGTCAGTGATACCATCCAGCCATCTCATCCTCTGTCGTTCCCTTCTCCTGCCCCCAATCCCTCCCAGCATCAGAGTCTTTTCCAATGAGTCAACTCTTCGCATGAGGTGGCCAAAGTACTGGAGTTTCAGCTTTAGCATCATTCCTTCCAAAGAACACCCAGGACTGATCTCCTTTAGAATGGACTGGTTGGATCTCCTTGCAGACCAAGGGACTCTCAAGAGTCTTCTCCAACACCACAATTCAAAAGCATCAATTCTTTGGCTCTCAGCTTCCTTCACAGTTCAACTCTCGCATCCATACATGACCACTGGAAAAACCATAGTCTTAACTAGACGGACCTTTGTTGGCAAAGTAATCTCTCTGCTTTGAATATGCTATCTAGGTTGGTCATAACTTTCCTTCTAAGGAGTAAGCGTCTTTTAATTTCATGGCTGCAGTCACCATCTGCAGTGATTTTGGAGCCCAGAAAAATAAAGTCTGACACTGTTTCCACTGTTTCCCCAACTATGTCCCATGAAGTGATGGAATTGGATGCCATGATCTTCGTTTTCTGAATGTTGAGCTTTAAGCCAACTTTTTCACTCTCCACTTTCACTTTCATCAAGAGGCTTTTTAATTCCTCTTCACTTTCTGCCATAAGGGTGGTGTCATCTGCATATCTGAGGTTATTGATATTTCCCCCGGCAATCTTGATTGCAGCCTGTGCTTCTTCCAGCCCAGCGTTTCTCATGATGTACTCTGCATAGAAGTGAAATAAACAGGGTGACAATATACAGCCTTGACGGACTCCTTTTCCTATTTGGAACCAGTCTGTTGTTCCATGTCCAGTTCTAACTGTTGCTTCCCCACCTGCATACAGATTTCTCAAGAGGCAGATCAGGTGGTCTGGTATTCCCATCTCTTTCAGAATTTTCCACAGTTTATTGTGATCCACACAGTCAAAGGCTTTGGCATAGTCAATAAAGCAGAAATAGATGCTTTTCTGGAACTCTCTTGCTTTTTCGATGATCCAGCGGATGTTGGCAATTTGATCTCTGGTTCCTCTGCCTTTTTTAAAACCAGCTTGAGCATCTGGAAGTTCATGGTTCATGTATTGCTGAAGCCCGGCTTGGAGAATTTTGAGCATTACTTTACTAGCGTGTGAGATGAGTGCAATTGTGCGGTAGTTTGAGCATTCTTTGGCATTGCTTTTCTTTGGGATTGGAATGAAAACTGACCTTTTCCAGTCCTATGGCCATTGCTGAGTTTTCCAAATTTGCTGGCATATTGAGTGCAGCACTTTCACAGCATCATCTTCCAGGATTTGAAATCTTAACATTCCAGGATGTCTGGCTCTAGGGTAGTGATCACACCATTGTGATTATCTTAGTCTTGAAGATATTTTTTGTACAGTTCTTCTGTGTATTCTTGTCACCTCTTCTTAATATCTTCTGCAGATATTAGCAGATTTAATGTCAGATATTATTGACATACCCTAAAGGCACATTTTTAAAGTGTACAGTTTGGTAAGTTTTGACTTATGGATAGTCTGAAAAACGATCACCAAATCAAGATAATGGACAAACCCATCACCTTTAAATGTTTCCTCCTGCCTCTTTGTAATTCCTCCCTCCTGCCTTCACTCCCATCCCCAGGAAACCACTGATCTGCCTTCTGTCAGTATAAATTAGTTTGCATTTTCTGTAATTTTTCTATAAGTGGAATCATACAGTATGTACTTTTTGTCTGGCTTTTTTCACTCAACCCAGTTATTTTAGGATTCATCCATGTTGTGTGTATAAATAAAATAGTACTCAATTTTATGGATCTGCTGCAATTCTCTTATCCATTCTACTGTTGAGAGACATTTGGATTGTTTCCAGTTTGGGGGTGTTACAAAGCTGCACTGAACATTTACGTATAAGTCTTTGTATGAACATATGCTTTCATTTTTCTTGGCTGAATACCTGAGAATAGAATTACTGTGTCAGATGGTAGGTATATATTTAATTTTTAAGAAATTGCCAAGTCTTCCCAAGTGGTTGTATCATTTTACATTCCCACTAGCAATGTATGAATGTTCCAGTTGGTCTATATCCTTGCTAATACTTATTATGGTCAGCCTTTTTTTTAGCCATTCTAATAAGGATAGTGAAATCTCACTATGATTTACTTTAATAGCTAATGATGTAAGTATCTTTTTATGTGCTTACTTGCCATCTTTTTAGCTTCTCTGTGAAGTATCTTTTCAAGTCTTTTGCCCATTTTAAAAATATTTGTTTGTTTAAATATTTGTTGTTTGTTTTCTTATTATTGAGTTTTGAGAGAGTCTTTATGGATTCTAGATAGTCTCAGATGTGGTCTGGTTCCGTATAACTAGGATAAACCAATCACTATGGATGACAGAATATTTCCCAAGCTGATTACTGAGTCTTAAATAATGCCACATGTGAGACATGTTCTACTCCACCCTGCAATGTAGTCTTTGCAGTACTGGGCCCAACCACTCTGTAGGGGAAAAACATTTGCTGTGTCTCCTTTCGTGTCACACTAGTGCCACACTTTACTTCTGCCACCAGGTGTGTAGCTTTTCCACACATCTAACAGTTCTTTGACACCAGCTGAGTGTCCCATAATTTAACTCAATTCTGACACTATCTATTTGGAGATAGTATCATATCTCATAGGTTAAGGGCTCAGTCCCACAAGACCACCCCCCACCCCCGCTGCCAACACACACAGCTTCAGGTGCCAGTCGCAAGTCCCAGAGTTTCATCTGTGGTTCTGACTGATCAGCTAAAACACTTAGAACCTACTCTTTAGGTTTTATTGTTTGCTAGAATGGTTCTCAGAACTAAAGGAGACATTTAACTCATATTTACTATTTATTATAAAAGAATATGATAAAGGATGCAGATGAATATCCGTGTGATAGAGATGTATAAGGCAGTGTATGGGGGGAAAGGCACAGAGTTTCTCTGTCCTTGTCAGGCATGCCACCCTCCTGGTACCTCCATCCTCCATGTGTTGACAACCTGGAAGTTCCCAGTACTTTGGGAATTTCTGTGGCAGCTTCATCACATAGTGAAGACTAATCATTAACTCATTTTCTAGCCTCTCTCCCCTTCCTGAAGGGTTAGGGGGTGGAGCTGAAAGTTCCAAGTTTCTAATCATGGTTTGGTCTTTCTGATGACCAGCCCCCATCCAGTAGCCCACCAGCCACTGTCTCATTAGAACATAGACACTCCTATCACTTAGAAAATTGCAAGAGTTTTAGGAGCTTTGTGCAGGGAGCCGGGGCAGAGACCAATAAATACATCTTCTATTATTTCATGCACTCTGAGTTCTTTTCACGGCTCTTTTTCTAGGATGAGAAGACAAGTTCAAACCTGCACAGTAACGTGCCTGCGGTCTAGCCTTATAATCTCCCGAAAGCAAATGCTTTAACAAAAATACAAAAGAATCATCAGTTGCTGTAATTAGAAAAACAAACAACAAAACCAGTTCTTTTACTGGAAGGCATATAGTCCTGCTAACTAACATTTGTATCCCTGAATGAAAGACTTAACATTTGAAGCTTTCAGATGCTTTACAATTGCAAGCAGTTTGTCTTCACAGCATCTCTAACAAAAATTGATGGATTCCTGCTTGTCATTCCCATTTTGACAGCTTTTCCACAAAGCAACTCTCCCTTTTACAGAATTTCTATTATGGTGGGGGGTGAGGAGTCTCTGGATCAATGAATAAGCATTTTGGAGGTTCCTGATGCTCCCAGATGTCAGGTCTATGAATCAAGGCAAATTGGAAGTGGTCAAACAGGAGATGGCAAGAGTGAATGTCGACATTCTAGAAATCAGTGAACTAAAATGGACTGAAATGGCTGAATTTAACTCAGATGACCACTATATCTACTACTGCGGGCAGGAATCCCTGAGAAGAAATGGAGTAGCCATCATGGTCAACAAAAGAGTCCGAAATGCAGTACTTGGATGCAATCTCAAAAACGACAGAATGGTCTCTGTTCGTTTCCAAGGCAAACCACTCAATATCACAGTAATCCAACTCTATGCCCCAACCAGTAACGCTGAAGAAGCTGAAGTTCAATGGTTCTATGAAGACCTCCAAGACCTTTTAGAACTAACACCCAAAAAAGATGTCCTTTTCATTATAGGGGACTGGAATGCAAAAGTAGGAAGTCAAGAAACACCTGGAGTAACAGGCAAATTTGGCCTTGGATTACGGAATGAAGCAGGGCAAGGACTAATAGAGTTTTGCCAAGAAAATTCACTGGTCATAACAAACACCCTCTTCCAACAGCACAAGAGAAGATTCTACACATGGACATCACCAGATGGTCAACACCGAAATCACACTGATTATATTCTTTGCAGCCAAAGATGGAGAAGCTCTATACAGTCAGCAAAAACAAGACCAGGAGCTGACTGTGGCTCAGATCATGAACTCCTTATTTCCAAATTCATACTTAAATTAAGAAAGTAGGGAAAACCACTAGACTATTCAGGTATGACCTAAATCAAATCCCTTATGATTATACAGTAGAAGTGAGAAATAGATTTAAGGGCCTAGATCTGATAGATAGAGTGCCTGATGAACTATGGAATGAGGTTCATGACATTGTACAGGAGACAGTGATCAAGACCATCCCCATGGAAAGGAAATGCAACAAAGCAAAATGGTTGTCTGGGAAGGCCTTACAAATAGCTGTGAAAAGAAGAGAAGCGAAAAGCAAAGGAGAAAAGGAAAGATAAACATCTGAATTCAGAGTTCCAAAGAATAGCAAGAAGAGATAAGAAAGCCTTCCTCAGTGATCAATGCAAACAAATAGAGGAAAACAACAGAATGGGAAAGACTAGGGATCTCTTCAAGAAAATCAGAGATACCAAGGGGACATTTCATGCAGAGATGGGCTCGAGAAAGGAGATGGTATGGACCTAACAGAAGCAGAAGATATTAAGAAGAGATGGCAAGAATACGCAGAAGAACTGTACAAAAAAGATCTTCATGACCCAGATAATCATGATGGTGTGATCACTGGTGTGATTCCAGACATCCTGGAATGTGAAGTCAAGTGGGCCTTAGAAAGCGTCACTACGAACAAAGCTAGTGGAGGTGATGGAATTCCAGTTGAGCTATTCCAAATCCTGAAAGATGATGCTGTGAAAGTGCTGCACTCAATATGCCAGCAAATTTGGAAAACTCAGCAGTGGCCACACGACTGGAAAAGGTCAGTTTTCATTCCAATCCCAAAGAAAGACAATGCCAAAGAATGCTCAAACTACCGCACAATTGCAGTCATCTCACATGCTAGTAAAGTAATGCTCAAAATTCTCCAAGCCAGGCTTCAGCAATATGTGAACCGTGAACTTCCTGATGTTCAAGCTGGTTTTAGAAAAGGCAGAGGAACCAGAGATCAAATTGCCAACATCTGCTGGATCATGGAAAAAGCAAGAGAGTTCCAGAAAAGCATCTATTTCTGCTTTATTGACTACGCCAAAGCCTTTAACTGTGTGGATCACAATAAACTGTGGAAAATTCTGAAAGAGATGGGAATACCAGACCACCTGATCTGCCTCTTGAGAAATCTGTATGCAGGTCAGGAAGCAACAGTTAGAACTGGACATGGAACAACAGACTGGTTGCAAATAGGAAAAGGAGTCCATCAAGGCTGTATATTGTCACCCTGCTTATTTAACTTCTATGCAGAGTACATCATGAGAAACGCTGGACTGGAAGAAGCACAAGCTGGAATCAAGATTGCCGGGAGAAATATCAATCACCTCAGATATGCAAATGACACCATCCTTATGGCAGAAAGTAAAGAGGAACTAAAAAGCCTCTTGATGAAAGTGAAAGTGGAGAGTGAAAAAGTTGGCTTAAAGCTATACATTCAGAAAACAAAGATCATGGCATCTGGGCCCATCACTTCATGGCAAATAGACGGGGAAACAGTGTCAGACTTTATTTTTCTGGGCTCCAAAATCACTGCAGATGGTGACTGCAGCCATGAAATTAAAAGACGCTTACTCCTTGGAAGGAAAGTTATGATCAACCTAGATAGCATATTCAAAAGCAGAGACATTACTTTGCCAACAAAGGTTCGTCTAGTCATGGCTATGGTTTTTCCTTTGGTCATGTATAGATGTGAGAGTTGGACTGTGAAGGAAGCTGAGCATTGAAGAATTGATGCTTTTGAATTGTGGTGTTGGAGAAGACTCTTAAGAGTCCCTTGGACTGCAAGGAGATCCAACCAGTCCATTCTGAAGGAGATCAGCCCTGGGATTTCTTTGGAAGGAATGATGCTGAAGCTGAAACTCCAGTACTTTGGCCACCTCATGAGAAGAGTTGACTCATTGGAAAAGACTCTGATGCTGGGAGGGATTGGGGGCAGGAGGAAAAGGGGACGACAGAGGATGAGATGGCTGGATGGCATCACTGACTCGATAGACGTGAGTCTGGGGGAACTCCGGGAGTTGGTGATGGACAGGGAGGCCTGGCGTGCTGCAATTCATGGGGTCACAAAGAGTCAGACAGGACTGAGTGACTGAATTGAACTGAATTGATGCTCCCAGATGTGTGAGCCTAGCATCTAGTCATTTCCAAATACTGGTAAAACTGACAGAAGAGTGAGAGTGTGACCTTAAATGGAGCCAAGAACTTTTCCCTGCTACTATAACCTTTAGTTATACAAAAACAAAGATTTTATAGAGGGGCACAGAATATTAAACCACATGAAAATTAGAGCTAAAATTGAGCAAGAACAGCTGTAGGTCAGCTAAAACTGATTGGAAGCCACAGAGCAGAAGAGGAGCTGAGGGAAGTCAGGAGTCTTGGAAAAAATTGGCAGTAGTATTAAAATTGGTTGTATCTCTGGATACCAGGAATATGAAAATATTTCCCAAAGTTTTACCATTTTTCTGCCTTAACTCCCTTTTTGTTTATGCTGCTTCTTGGTTTAAATGAGAAAATTCCTTAAGTCATCTTTCATCAGATTTTATTGCAGAATCTTGCAAAATTTTGGAAACTAAAACCAAGTCAACCAAAGGAATTTTTTTAAAATCACAGTTGTTTGGAAAGCATTTATTATTGCATAAAAGAGCATTATACCCCTCAACATCCTCTGACCACCTTATCATAGTCAATATAGTCATCATCATCTTTATATAACTATTGTCTTAATTATTCAGTTCAGTTCAGGCGCTCAGTTGTGTCGGACTCTTTGCAACCCCGTGGACTGCAGCACACCAGTGTTCCCTGTCCATTACCAACTCCTAGAGCTTGTTCAAACTCATGTCCATCGAGTTGGTGATGCCTTCCAACCATCTCACCCTCTGTCGTCCCCTTCTCCTCCTGCCTTCAACCTTTCCCAGCATTAGGGTTTTTTCCAGTGAGTCAGTTCTTGACAATAGGTGGCCAAAGTGTTGGAGCTTCAGCTTCAAAATCAGTCCTTCCAATGAATATTCAGGACTGATTTCCTTTAGGATGGACTGGTTGGATCTCCTTGCAGTCCAAGGGACTCTCAAGAGTCTTCTCCAACACCACAGTTCAAAAGCACCAATTCTTTGCACTCAGCTTTCTTTATGGTCCAGCTCTCACATCCATACATGACTACTGGGAAAACCATAGCTTTGAGTAGATGGACCTTTGTCAGTAAAGTAACGTCTCTGCTTTTTAATATGCTGTCTAGGTTGGTCATAATTTTCTTCTAAGAAGCAAGTGTCTTTTAATTTCATGGCTGCAGTCATTATCTGCAGTGATTTTTGGAGCCTAAGAAAATAAAGTCTGTCACTGTTTCCATTGTTTCCCCATCTATTTGCCATGAAATGATGGGACTGGATGTCATGATCTTAGCTTTTTTAATGTTGAGTTAATAGTTAAGAATGTTGAGTCTTAATGATTAGCATTAACCATCTTCCAGGCACCAAAGCACATGCTTTGTATGTAATATCTTTCAATATCTCAGAACAGACCTATGTGTTAGATATTATCCCCTTTCCAATATTGAAAACCAGAGGCACAGAGAAATTAAGTAAAGTAAACAGTGAAGTTAAAAATCAAATGCCAACCCATTTAACCCCACTGTCAGGCTCGTAACTGGCTCACCATATTCACATTTTCACTCAGTCATTGGTACTTGATGGAAGCAGATTTACCATGATCTAGTGAAGCTTAGCTTTCAGGCCTTTTCATTTGTATGAGCGCCTTCCAAAGATATGTCTTTGTAAAATTAACAGTCGGTTAAAACTGCTGTCTCTCAATCCAACTCCTCCTCACGTCATGGGGCATTGGAGCGGCTGTGGACATTTTTGGGATCATGCTGAATTGGGAGTTGGAGACTATATTTAGTTTGAGTTCTATGTGATATTTTATGTAGTTTACAGTCACTTTTGTGTACAGTTAACCAACTGCTATCTATGTTGGCGTAGGAATGGCTTTTAGTAATTCTCTTACCACTGATTGTGCCAACTCACGAGGTGTTGTGACAGTTAAACCGAGAGTTAAAAGGTGGTGGGAAGGAAAAAGAACAGAGAGGGGATTAGAGCAAATATTACATTTTTGACATTTTAAATTAAACTTGTTTAAGAATTCAAAAATCTTAAAGCTCCTTACTATTAGAATTAGCTAATTAAACCATTAATGAAATTAGGTACAGTATTTTGGAGACATTTTATTAAGTGGTTTATATGAATGTTCATCATTTTTTCTGGATAATGTGCTTATATGAAGCAACTCATTCCCCTGTGGTGCCTGATGATGCACAAATTTGATGAGAAGGAGTCCTGGCATATGATCACATGTGGTGTGTGATAAATTTATAGCATTGGCCTGCCCAGCTTGAGTTGTCAGATGAGCAGTGAGAGGTCTACCTGGGACATAATCAATGAAGCATTTGTCTGGAGAATGAGCAAATGAATACATGAACGAATCATTAGATGTATAGGGTTTATATATTATCAGATTTACATAGTATTCTCTAGATTGAGATCCCTTGGTTCAGAGAGGCTGAGTGATGTACCTCCTAACACTCCATGGCTTCCCAAGCGGTGCTGCTAGTGGTAAAGAATCTGCCTGCCAGTGCAGGAGACACAAGAGATGCTGGTTCATTCCCGGGTCAGAAAGATCCCCTGGAGTAGGAAATGGCAACCTGCTCCAGTATTCTTGCCTGGAAAATCCCATGGGCAAAGGAGCTTAGTGGGCTACAGTCCATGGGGTCACAAAGAGTCGGACACAACTGAGTGACTGTGCAAACACACACAACACTCAATGGCTGAGTGAAACAAGGACTCAGGTTGCCTAACTTTCATTCATGTGCTCTTTAATAAGATTTCAGATCATGGATATTTTCTAGAAGGCTTTAAATAAATCTTCATCATTTCTAACCACTAAAAAGTACCTCCTTTAATAGCCTAGAGACTGCTGTCCTTCTGTGGAAAAGAATTCCTTTTTAGAATATCAAGGAAATAAGGCAGTGATTGTTTTAAATATGACTTTATGTTATCTGACCTGGTTCTGATAGACAAGCCAGAAGAGTCTTGCAGAGGTGGGATGAGGTGGGGAGTTGGGGGTGGGAGATTCTCTGTTATTGTTTAGTCACTAAGTCATGTCCAACTACTGGAGACGCAAGACATGTGGGTTCAGCCCCTGAGTCGGCAAGATCCCCTGGAGAAGGGCATGGCAACCCACTCCAGTATTCTTGCCTGGAGAATCCCTTGGACCGAGGAGCCTTGTGGGCTACAGTCCATAGCATCACAAAGAGTTGTACATGACTAAAGCGACTTAGCAGGCAGGAATGTCCAACTCTTTGCAATTCCATGTACTATAGCCCACCAGACTCCTCTGTCCGTAGGATTTCCCAAGCAAGAACACTGGAATGCGTTGCCATTTCCTTCTTCAGGGGATCTCTCCAACCCAGGGATTAAACCTGCGTCTTGACTGCATTGGCAGATGGATTCTTTACCACTGACCCACCAGGGAACCCCGGAGAGACTCTTTAGATCAAGGGTTTTCAAACTGAGAGTCTTGACCCATTAGTGATTAGTGAAATCAATTTAGTGGCTGAATAATAAAAAAGAAAATATCAGATTGCATTGCCATATGATAAGGGAAGTAAGTATTGCTTAGGTAAAACTTTGATAGACCTTGTCATAATATCTATATTTTTTAAGGTGGATTGTGGTCAGGATTTTTTAAATTAATTAATTAATTATATTTTAAATTAAAGTATAGTTTATACACAATATTATTTAAGTTATAGGTGTATAATATAGTGAATCAAAAATTTTAAAGGTCATACTGTTTATAATTAATATAAAACCTTGACTGTATTCCCTGTGTTGTACTATATATCCTTGTTGTTTATTTTATACCTAATAGCTTGGACTGCAAGGAGATCCAACCAGTCCATCTGAAAGGAGATCAGCCCTGGGTGTTCTTTGGAAGGAATGATGCTAAAGCTGAAACTCCAGTACTTTGGCCACCTCATGCAAAGAGTTGACTCATTGGAAAAGACTCTGATGCTGGGAGGGATTGGGGGCAGGAGGAGAAGGGGACGACAGAGGATGAGATGGCTGGATGGCATCACTGACTCAATGGACGTGAGTTTGAGTGAACTCCAGGAGTTGGTGATGGACAGGGAGGCCTGGTGTGCTACGATTCAGGGGGTCGCAAAGAGTCAGACACGACTGAGTGACTGAACTGAACTGAACTGAACTGAATAGCTTGTACCTCTTAATGCTCTACCCCTATATTGTCCCTCCCCTTAGCATTTTTTTTTTTTAAACTAGGGTTGGTGACCAAGTGCCTAGAACAGGATAAGAGTAAAACATTCAGCATAGTATGTATTTAGAGGGCATAAACCTAGGGGCAGAAATGTAACTGTTTTCGATTGAGGGGAAAAGGAAAGAGGAGGACTACCACAGTTGGGCCAGCCCTTACATGACGCACAGAGGAGGAAAAGCTCAGAGCCTGTGTTGTAATGCCAGAAGTTGAGGCCTGGAGGTCTCCACAGAATGGGTGGGAGACCCAGGGCCCTGAAAAGTCTCTCACTGAATGGAGATTCAACGTGAGCTTGAACCTGTGATGGAATCTGATGTGGACAGGCTTACAAGAGGCCAAGTGAAAGCAGAGGTCACTGGGCTTGGGAGAATTTCAAGGTTGTTGACTTTGTAGTCAATTGAGCTCCAGGTTTATTCAGTCCTAGATTTTGAAGGTATGAAAGGCTATACCTGGAGTTTATTGGGAGTGAGTGAAAAAGCACTGGAGAATCTGGCACACTGGGCACCTACTGAATTGTGGGGGACCCTAGAGGCAGTGGGGTGGGGTAGGCCAGACCTATACAATAGGATTAAGATGTCATCACTGCTGCCTATGTCATTCAGACTCCTTATACACAAAAGTTAAGTACTTAAAATACTGAAATGCTATACCAAATAATATCCAAGTAGAATAATGAGTATAAAAGTGTTATATTCACCTTTTTATTAGCATTTCCCTACTGAATCTTTTCCCATTCCTTTATTTTTAACTGTGACAAGTTGTTTCACGTGTGTCTCCTGTAAATAGAAAATAGTTATTTTGATTTGAGAACATATCAAAATGTAAAACAGTGTTTTGATTAGGAAGATGAGTAACTGTCAAGATTCTAGCATGTTAAAGAAGCAATTATAAGAAAATACTAAAAAATATTAACTATATAACTGGATGGGTTAAAACAAATAGTTCACCAAGTAGCTTGAAATACAGCTCACTAAATCTGAATCTGTAAAATTGTGATTACTTGTAAGTGACCAGAAGAAAAAGAGAGGTGGGAGCAAATAGTACTATCAGATCATATTGACCAATTCCAGATTATTTGGGATTTGAAATACAGCTATTGTGGAAATTAAAAAATGATTTTAAGAAAGATATGTGCTTAATCTATTTTAAAAGTCATTTGAGGCCTTGGGAAAAGGTCAAAATTTAGCTTGAAATTTTTATATAAGAAAAAATCTCTAATATCAATAAATCTGCATCTTAACAAGATATTTGTCTTCTAGCTAGAAGAGTAAAAAAATACTTTAGTCTTAAAATTTCTGGGAAAAATACTTGAACCATGTTTATTATATTTATATAAAAATACAGTATAATGGCTCCACTGTCAAGAATTCCAGGAGTTGAGTATAGTTTTGTTATTGTTTTCATCTATGTTATCCAGTACCAGGATAAGTTTTGGTTGAAATGTTTATGCTCTTTTACCTGATTTACTTTATTATGTCATAAAGAAGACTGGCAAAGGATCAGAACAGGAAAGTCAACCTGCCCACACTGGCATCAAACTTTCAGGATTATGAGCATCTGGTAACTGTCTGAGTGGACCTACTATAAATAGCTGTGAAGTACATTAGGCATGCTGCCATTATTCAGGTGGTGGCATTTTCTGTTCTGATCATCTTTGCATAGGATAAATTTCTTCTCAGTTTCTGTGTTAACAGAAAGAGGGTTAAGATTGGATGGTTAGTGTGGTAAACATGGACTAACCCAACAGGGCCAACAGGTATCAAGCAGAATCAGTTTCACTGCCAAGCTAAGCTAAAACTTAAAACAATCATTTTCTCAGGTAAGACAGAAGTACTTTGTGGGCTATAGTTAGCTAATTTCAACAACAGCATTTGACAATGTGTCAAAGCTCCCTTACATCAGCCATAGTTAATTAGTATGAGGTAGCAATTATACTTGGAGAAGGCAATGGCAACCCACTCCAGTACTCTTGCCTGGAAAATCCCATGGACGGAGGAGCCTGGTAGGCTGCAGTCCATGGGGTCGCATAGAGTCAGACATGACTGAGTGACTTCACTTTCACTTTTCACTTTCATGCATTGGAGAAGGAAATGGCAACCCACTTCAGTGTTCTTGCCTGGAGAATCCCAGGGATGGCGGAGCCTGGTGGGCTGCCGTCTATGGGGTTGCACAGAGTCGGACATGACTGAAGTGCCACAGCAGCAGCAGCAGCAGTAGCAATTATACTATCAATGTGGAAACACTGAGATACTATCTGAATGAAGTAGTAATTAGATTAGAAAGGATTTAAAAGATAACTCTCATTGGAAATCATGTTATCAAACTTATTGGAAAAATAATCATTGTTGAAACTGAGTTATACTTGGAGGCTCTGTTTTCTCTACTTTTGTATATCTTTGAAGATTTCCATTAAATAAGCGATAAGGAAACAAAAGTGTAAAAGAACCTGAATCACTTTTTTTTAAACTCCTCTAGAAGTGAAAATAAAGTTTTAAGTGACAGGTTATGGAAAAAGTGAGTGCTGCAATGAGTATAACTAGACCTTACCACAAACTGAAGGGCTGACTCATTTGAAAAGACCCTGATGCTGGGAAAGATTGAGGGCAGGAGGAGAAGGGATGACAGAGGATTAGATAGTTGGATGGCATCACTGACCCAATGGACATGAGTTTGGGTAAACTCTGGGAGTTGGTGATGGACAGGGAGGCCTGGCATGCTGTGGTTCATGGGGTTGCAAAAAGTCGGACACAACTGAGCGAGTGAACTGAACTGAACTGAACCATAAATTGAATTAATAGTCATTAAAATTTTTTGCATTGATTTTTGTGTGTATAAATGTGTCAGCTTCAGTGCTCATAATATATGTGGTAAAAGTGAAAATGAAAGTCGTTCAGTTGTGGCCAACTCTTTGCGACCAGACTACTGGAGTTGGTAGCCAGAATACTTGAGTGGGTAGCATTTCCCTTCTCCAGGGGATCTTCCCAACCCAGGGATCGAACCCAGGTCTCCCTCAGACACCTTGCAGGCTGATTTTTTACCAGCTGAGCCACCAGCAAAGCCCAATATATGTGGTAAGGCTGAGTAAAATGTTTTTTGTACTTTTGTAAGTCAAATTCATTCTGAAAATTACCAGTGGCCAATGCCACTGAAGCTGATAGAGGGCAGCATGGTCCTGTGATTTTTAGCAACAGAGAAATGGGCTAAGATCTCAGTTTTGCTTACTAAAGATGTAGACCAATTAAATCATTAATCATTAACATCATTAAGTGACATGTAGTGTTCAGCACTGTACCAGAACAGCGTGATGTAACAGTTGTGGGATAGTGGTAAGTTTGGAGTCACACATGGGCTAGAATCCTGGTTTGGCCATTTACAGCCATGTGACGCTGGGCAAAGTAACTTAAACTTACTGGACCAGGTTCAGCATCCTCTTCTTTGTAAATAGTAACAATAATAGCTGAGAGGGTTGTTTTAAGGATAAGATGAAATATAGCCCATTATGTATCTAGAACAGTGTCTGATATATGTACAGTAAACAGTGGTTGTTATTATTACTGTCTGCTCTGTTGAGTATGATATAGTCTCTCCATAGTGATAGTAGAATATATTAATAGAAATATTCTTAGTGGTAAGTAGAATATAGAGGTAGAAATATCTTACTGCACTATGCAGTATAAGATAGACATATGCAGGGTAGCCTAGCTCTTGATATGGGCAACATTATGCAGATGAAATTTTCTTGTATCAGTCTCTCAGGCTCCTTTACTTAAGGGGATCTAACATCTAGGTTTCTTGCCACCTCTCAGCTGATATTTTGAAGAATCAACCAAGAAGAAACAGGCCTGCTAAAACCTGTTTCACCCTCTAACTTTGCACCCACTGTCTTCATAGCTAGACCTCTCTTCCAGGTGCCCTTATTTCCAATTGATCTGACTCTAGGTCTGCCCCTGGCACCATGACGATTGCCTATCTTATCCTCAGATCAGACCACCCTTTGCATGCCATTTCGTGGGTGGAGTTTAACCACTCACCCTAGGCCTGGATGTTAAGGCTTCTATGTTCCTCCCCAGTTAAGAGTGTGTCCACCTTTTTAAACAGTTGCTTTCTCACTGCTGCCCTCTCCCTGGCTCTATTTCTCACCCACCCCAACTCCTTCTAGCTTGCTGCATAACATGCATAAGTATCTAGTGTGTAGAGGATATTCAGTCAATATTTTGTTGAATAAATGGTGTTTAATCATGGAAATGGGACAATATTCAGTTGAGCATAGGCATAAGTGTGGGTAGTTCTGTAAATCATTGTATATTTAATACTCAACGCTGGGCCTTTTGTTGATGTCTTTCTATTCATTCTGATTGTCTAAAGCTCATTCTGTAATATATTTCTCAGGAAAGTCACTGGGAACAACATTTCCCTGATAGCAGTTTATTTGTGCCCTTTATACTTGAGTCAGTTTTGCTCTAAAACAGGTATTTCAAACTTTAACATCTCAAATTTCTCAAAACCCTGGTCACTTCTTTCTATCTTCTCATTGGCAATAGCAAACCTCACCTCCAACATTATAGAGGAAATAGGAGCACCATTTCTGAATATAAAGCATGTAAACCATTCTTCATTCCTGTTGTTAAAACTGAGAGCCTGTCCTTCCCTGGTGGCTCAGGCGGTAAAGAATCTGCCTGTAATGCGGGAGACCTGAGTTTGATCCCTGAGTTGGGAAGACCCCCTGGAGGAGGGCATGGCAGTATTCTTTCGTGGAGAATCCCCATGGACAGAGGAGCCTGGTGGGCTACAGTCCACTGGGTCACAGAGAGTCGGACATGACTGAACAATTAAGCACAGGACAGCACTTCTCATTTAGATTCCATTCCCTCCTCCTAAGGAACATTACACTGTCAGTTATAGTTTTTTGTTCTTGTATGTTTAAACTTTCTCTTTCTTGATTAGACCCTTCTTATCAAGTTTTAAATACATTCCAGTCATTCCCATTAAAAAAAAAAAAAGTCACTCAATCCCACATTCCCCCTTCCAACTATCATCCTTTCATCTTATTATCTCCTGCCCTTTGTGACACACTTTTTGAACATGTGATTCATACATGCTGTATAGCTGCAGTGGTTGCCTTCTCAACATCCATCTCCCATTCTTCCCACAGAAGCTGATTCTCTCATGGCAGCAATGGGTCAAACTCAGTTCAGTTCAGTCGCTCAGTCGTGTCCGACTCTTTGCAACCCCATGGACTGCAGCACGCCAGGCCTCCCTGTCCATCACCAACTTGATGCCATCCAACCATCTCATCCTCTGTTGTCCCCTTCTCCTCCCACCTTCAACGTTTCCCAGCATCAGGGTCTTTTCCAATGAGTCAGTTCTTCGCATCAGGTGGCCAAAGTATTGGAGTTTCAGCTTTAGCATCAGTCCTTCCAATGAATACTCAGGACTGATTTCCTTTAGGATGGACTGGTTGGATCTTCCTGCAGTCCAAGGGACTCTCAAGATTCTTCTCCAACACCGTTGTTCAAGAGAATCAATTCTTTGGTGCTCAGCTTTCTTTATAGTCCAATTCCCACATCCATACATGACTACTGAAAAAACTATAGCTTTGACTAGATGGACCTTTGTTGGCAAAGTAATGTCTCTGCTTTTTAATATGCTGTCAAGGTTGGTCATAATTTTTCTTCCAAGGAGTAAGTGCGTTTTAATTTCATGGCTGCAATCACCATCTGCAGTGATTTTGGAGCCCCCCAAAATAAAGTCTGCCACTGTTTCCATTGTTTTCCCATCTATTTTCCGTGAAGTGATGGGACCAGATGACATGATCTTAGTTTTCTGAATGCTGAGTTTTAAGCCAACTTTTTCACTCTCCTCTTTCACTTTCATCAAGAGGCTCTTTAGTTCTTCACTTTCTGCCGTAAGGGTGGTGTTGTCTGTATATCTGAGGTTATTGATATTTCTCCTGGCAATCTTGATTCCAGTTTGTGCTTCATCCAGCCCAGAGTTTCTCGTGATGTACTCTGCATATAAGTATGTATAAGTACATGGGTCAAACTAAAGAGTTTTATTTCCTAATCTCCCTTGCAGCTAGCAATGTCCACATGGCACAGCTCTGACAGATGACGTGAAGTCAGCTGTGGATTTACAGAAGATGTTTGCTTTCCTGGTATAGGTACCAGACCTTTCCCCTGATGTTTCTTTCTTCCTTCTGTCTGTAGCACTGGCTTGATAGTGAGTAGCCATTTTGAATTCCTGATTGGAAAAAAACCAAAAAACAAAAAAGCCATCCACTGAGGATGACAGAACAGAAAGAAAGGTTCTAGGACATTAATGACATCACGGAACCATGCACCAGCCTGAATGTCACCCTCTGTCATTCTTGCTATGTGAGAAAAATAACTCTATTTAGTTAAGCTACTGTCATCAGGTTCCATTACATGTGACCAAATATGATTCCTAATCTATACTCTTGCTCCCTACATTTCCTCACTCACCTTTGACTCACTCTCAAACCATTCCATTCTGGCTTCTGGCCCATCATTCCACTGGACTCACCAATGACCTGCAAGTTGTGACATCCAGGAGACATTCTTAGTTCTCATATTACTTAACCTCTCAGCAACATTTGACTCTGTTGTCCATGACTTCCTTTTTGAAACACTGTCTTCTCACAGCTTCTGTGGGTTAGTTCCTTCACCTCTAACTTCCCTCCCTGTCTCTTGCGTGGATTAATGTTTATCTTCGAGCCAAATTTAACATCTTTCAGCCTCTATAACATACCATGGCCTCAGCAACATGCTTTTCCTTCTATCTGAAATGTTCTTCCCTCCCCCCTCTTGCCAGCTAACTCTTCCTCATCCTTCAGTTCTCCATCCATTCTTCACTTTTTCAGGAAGGCCTCCCTTGACCTCCTCCTGAGGTCAAATTTCCTTATTCTGTATTCCTTCTTAGCTCTTACATAGTTATAACTTTACTATCTTAGTGTAACCCTAAGTTGCCTTTTTCTTCAGAATGTAGGCCCCATGATGGCAGAAACAAGTCTATTTTTGCTCATCATTTTATCTCCAGAACCCTAAATATTCCCCAACACAGAATATGTGCTCAAGAATTAGTTCTTGGTACTTCCCTGGTGGTCCAGTGGTTAAGACTTTGCCTTCCGGGAAGAAACAAGAGCGCGGCGTGAACATGGGGAAGCAAAAGAAAACATGGAAGTATGCGACCATGAAGCGAATGCTTAGTCTCAGAGATCAGAGGCTTAAAGAAAAGGATAGATTAAAACCGAAAAAGAAAGAAAAGAAAGATCCCAGTGCACTCAAGGAAAGAGAAGTCCCCCAACACCCTTCCTGCTTATTCTTCCAATATAACACACAGCTGGGCCCACCTTACCACATCCTGGTTGATACCAACTTTATCAACTTTTCCATTAAGGCCAAACTGGACTTAGTGCAGTCAATGATGGACTGTCTGTATGCCAAGTGTATCCCTTGTATAACTGACTGTGTAATGGCTGAAACTGAGAAATTAGGGCAGAAATATAGAGTGGCTTTAAGGATTGCCAAGGATCCAAGATTTGAACGATTACCGTGTACACAAAAAGGAATCTATGCAGATGACTGCTTAGTACAAAGAGTAACTCAGCACAAGTGTTACATTGTGGCCACAGTTGACCGGGACCTTAAATGAAGAATCTGGAAGATCCCTGGAGTTCCCATCATGTACATTTCTAACCATAGGCACAACATTGAGCGGATGCCAGATGATTACGGAGCCCCTAGGTTCTAATGAAAAGGGAAACTTTCTCCACCTTCCTTTGACCTGTTTTCTCTTTTGCAAGTTCATTAAACATGCTATAGTGTGAAAAAAAAAAAAAAAAAAGACTTTGCCTTTCAATGCAGGGGATACGGGTTTGATCCCTGGTCAGGGAACTAAGATCCCACATGCCTTGGGGCCAAAAAACCAAAAAATAGAAAACAGAAGTAATATTGTAGCAAGTTCAACAAAGACTTTAAAAATGATCCACATCAGAAAAAGTCTTAAAAGAATTAGTTCTTGAAATAAATGGATGAATATACAATTATATAGTGATATTTTATTGTCTGTCTTCTTCCAGTTCCATGAGAGAAGGAAACATCTATTTTATTCACAATTGGATATGCAATACCTAACACATACTGCATGGCACATAGAAAGAAACATAATATATTAATTTTTTAATGAATAAAAGAATAAATGAATGAGTATGGTTTCAAGATAAGATATTTTAGTAGCTCCACCAGCAGCATGTCATTGTTTGTTTGTTTGTTTTTTTTTTACTATCTTTTGATTAAGTTTCTGGTTATGATAGAGCACCAAATATCTTTATTGTCTCTAGAGAAGAGTCTTTTTGGAAAATATTATCTATTAGCTTCAATATATCATGTCTAAAATAGGCTGTCTGTAAAAATGAATCTATACACTTCTCCCCCTCTTCACTGCTGTCACCCTCATCACACACTATCATATTTCCCCTGGACTAAATTGGACCACACACTTTTCCTTAAGCATGATTTATTAAGCTGTTCATAAACTTGAATAGTCCAGAGTTTTTATTATATCTCAGGACCAAGGATATATCTGCTTATGTTATCTCAAAGAAAGGTAGGCATGTTTATACTTTTACTATAAAATATAGCATAATTTTTTTCCCCCAGAACAGTTCAGTTCAGTTCAATTCAGTCGCTCAGTCGTGTCTGACTCTTTATGACCCCATGAATCACAGCACGCCAGGCCTCCCCGTCCATCACCAAATCCCAGAGTTCACCCAAACTCATGTCCATCAAGTCGGTGACGCCATCCAGCCATCTCATCCTCTGTCATCCCCTTCTCCTCCTGCCCACAATCCCTCCCAGCATCAGAGTCTTTTCCAGTGAGTCAACTCTTCGCATAAGGTGGCCAAAGTATTGGAGTTTCAGCTTTAGCATCAGTCCTTCCAATGAACACCCAGGACTGATCTCCTTTAGAATGGACTGGTTGGATCTCCTTGCAGTCCAAGGGACTCTCAAGAGTCTTCTCCAACACCGAAGTTCAAAAGCATCAATTTTTTGGCACTCAGCTTTCTTTCCCAGATCAATATGTACTTTAATCAAAACTTCCAAGCTACTCGTTTACCTTAAGGAAAAAATCATATAACCTAACCAGCAAAGTCCTTAGCAAACTATTTACATATTAATTTTTCAAATATACACGTACATTTGACCCTTGAACAAAGCATTGGTTAGGGGCACCATCTCTTCAAAAATCCTCATATGATTAATTTTAGAGTTAGCCTTTTGTATCTGTTTGTACTTTCACACTTGAGGATTCAACCAACTGTGGATCGTGTAGTATGTATTTACTGAAAACAAAACAACCCCCACCCCCTGCAGTTAAACCCATGTTGTTAAAGGGTCAACTGTGTGTTCCTAGCTGGGAACCCTCTAATTTCTGAATTCTGGAACAAATGAGCGGTTGTCACACAGACTCCAGCCTTTTACCAGACTTTTTGCACCAACTCCTCTCTTTCCCCTCTTGTGGGACTTCCACAAATTTCTCCAAATGCCTGGCATTCAGGGCATTGTCACCCCATAGAGCAATGTACCACAGAAAGATGAAGGCTGAGTGATTGGCTTAGCAGCAGATCAAGGTAAGCAGGTAAACTTGACGAGGTTAAGGACCTGAATACAGATCCCCTTATGCTATTCAAGTTGTGGACTTTTATTAAAGTCTTCATGTTTTCCAGTGGTCATGTATGGATGTGAGAGTTGGACTGTGAAGAAAGCTGAGTGCTGAAGAATTGATGCCTTTGAACTGTGGTGCTGGAGAAGACTCTTGGACTGCAAGGAGATCCAACCAGTCCATCCTAAAGGAGACTAGTCCTGGGTGTTCATTGGAAGGACTGATGCTGAGGCTGAAACTCCAATACTTTGACCACCTCATGTGAAGAGTTGACTCATTGGAAAAGACCCTCATTCTGGGAGGGATTGTGGGCAGGAGGAGAAGGGGACGACAGAGGATGAGATGGCTGGATGGGCATCACCGACTTGATGCACATGAGTTTGGGTGAACTTCAGGATTTGGTGATGGACAGGGAGGCCTGGCGTGCTGCGATTCATGGGGTCGCAAAGAGTCAGACACGACTGAGCGACTGATTTGAACATGTTGCCACAAGAGGAATGCACACCTTAGTCTAAGTCACTTCCTGATGCACTCCTCACTCTGCTAGTTTCCTCCTCATTTTTAAGACACCAGGTTAAGCCATTTGCCAGGCTAAATTAATCAAACATAGATGCCCTAATTCCTCACCCCCACCCTAAGCTATGCAAACTGGGGAGACCAAAGACTGAAATAAGATGCACACAACCCCCACTCCATCTGGCAACATATATTCAACATGCTACATAAAGTATAATTTCCATTTTATTGTCTTTTCAGAGAAACCAGTATTTCTTCAGTCTTTAAGGACTTGGATCCTTACATGGGCTTTGGTGGAGGATGTGGGGCAGCACCCACAGGTCTAAATCGGGGTGGAGGTGTTCGGTCCTTCCAGGCTTCCTGAGAGCGATTCCTGACTACCTTGCTGTGAATGGCACAACTCACTCAATAATGTATTTTCACATATAGTTTGGGAAGCACATAGGCATTGAAAACACTCGCTTCAGAAATGTCCCTGACGGCTCTTTTTCACCTTGCTTACAGTTTCCTTTGTTGTGCAAAAGCTTTTAGGTTTAATTAGGTCCCATTTGTTTATTTTTGCTTTTATTTCCAATACACTGGGAGGTGGGTCATAGAGGATCCTGCTTTGATTTATGTTGGAGGGTGTTTTGCTTGTGTTTTCCTCTAGGAGTTTTATAGTTTCTGGTCTTATGTTTAGATCTTTAATCCATTTTGAGTTTATTTTTGTGTATAGTTTTAGAAAGTGTTCTAGTTTCATTCTTTTACAAGTGATTTCATTCTTTTACCAGTTTTCCCAGCACCACTTGTTAAAGAGATTGTCTTTAATCCATTGTATATTCTTGCCTCCTTTGTCAAAGATAAGGTGTCCATAGGTGCATGGATTTATCTCTGGGCTTTCTATTTTGTTCCATTGATCTATATTTCTGTCTTTGTGCCAGTACCATACTGTCTTGATGACTGTAGCTTTGTAGTACAGCCTGAAGTCAGGCAGGTTGATTCCTCCAGTTCCATTCTTCTTTCTCAAGATTGCTTTGGCTATTCGAGGTTTTTTGTATTTCCATACAAATTGTGAAATTATTTGTTCTAGTTCTGTGAAAAATACCGTTGGGAGCTTGATAGGGAGATTGCTTTGGGTAGTATACTCATTTTCACTATATTGATTCTGGGTCAGGGGATCCCCTGGAGGAGTGCACAGCAACCCACTCCAGCATACTTGCCTAGAGAATCTCATGGACAGAGGAGCTGGCAGGTTACAGCTCATAAGGTTGCAAAGAGTCAGACAGCACTGAAGTGACTTAGCACGCATGCACGCAGCAACAAGGATGGACCTAGAGATTATCATACTAAGTGAAGTCAGTCAGACAGAGAAAGACAAATACTATATGATATCACTTATACGTAGAATCTAAAAAATAATGCAAATGAACTTATTTACTAAACAGAAACGACTCACGGACTTAGAAAACAAACTTATGGTTACCAAAGAGGAAAGGCAGGGGGAGGGATAAATTAGGAGGTTGGGATTAACATATATACACTAATAAGTATAATAGATAATCAACAAGGACCTACTGTATAGCACAAGGAACTCTATTTAATACTCTGTAATAACCTATATGGGAAAAGAATCTGAAAAAGAATAGATGTATGTATATATATATATATAACTGAATGATTTTGCTATACACCTGAAACTAACACAACAATGTAAAGGCACTATACTCCAATATGAAATTAAACATTTTAAAGTTAAAAAAAAAAAAAAGAAAGAAATGTCCCTAACGGCTGCAGCTTCTACAGTGTTCTTAATGATGAACTTCTTAATGGCCTTATCCTTGGGCGTGCATCGGGCACAGTTGGTGCAGTGAATAGGCTGCATGTGGCCGTGGCCCTTTTTGGCATGACCATTGTTCCTTCTTTTCTTGGTCATCTTGGAAGCGGGGAGGCGAGAGAGCAAAAATATAGCATATTTTTTTCTTGTGGCAGAGGATTATTTCCATTCTTCATTCTAGAAAATATTTACTTAAGGAAAAGTAGTATTTTTAAGCTAGCAACAAATCTTTGTTTTCAAATGACCAAACTGAAAACATCCAGTTTAAAAACAAAAACAGCCAAAGACCTTTTAACTGCCCCTACCTCCCTGCCCCATGAATTCTTAGCCTTTGAAGTGCCTGAGATGTTCAAGGAGATTGACAAGAAGAGTCAGTTATGCAATTTTGACAGCTCTGAGAATGCACCCAGTCTTGTAGTCAACATATCTGGATCCTGCCCTTCCTCCAAGGTCAAGCTCCTGTCTTTCTTCCTCAACAAACCTTCCCTTCACCCACTCACAGCTGTGATGCTCAACTTATTATTAATATATATGTCTAATAAACATATGTGTATATGTATCCTTTCTCTCTAATCAGCCTGAGAAGGATGGAACACATATCTTACATACTTTTGTATTCTCGAAACTTAGTACAAAATCTTGTAGGTGAAAGGTTTTTCTGCTGCCACGGCTTATTATTATTATTGCTAATTAGATTTACCAAGCACTTGCTATTGTGCCAAGCACTGTGTTAGGCTAGTAGGTGCTATTATTGTTCCCTTTTAACACAATGGGCTTCTCTGATAGCTCAGTTGGTAAAGAATCTGCCTGCAATGCAGGAGACCCTGATTCGGTTCCTGGGTTGGGAAGAAGGGATAGGCTACCCACTCCAGTGTTCTTGGGCTTTCCTTGTGGCTCATCTGGTAAAGAATCCACCAACCTGGGTTCAATCCCTAGGTGGGAAGATCCCCTGGAGAAGGGAAAGGCTACCCATTCCAGTATTCTGGCCTGGAGAATTCGATGGACTGTATAGTCCATGGGGTTGCAAAGAGTCAGACACGACTGAGAAACTTTCACTACTTAACCAATGAGATTTTAATTAACTTGCACAAGTCATAACTAGTGAGCAGTGGACCTAGGACTCAAACCCAGTACATCAGATTTCAGAACTGGTGCTTTTAACCACTAGGATACCTTGCTCCTCATGAATATTCATAGGTATCAAACTCCAAGAAGGCTGCATTTGCTCCTGACTAACGTTGAGAGAGTACCAGATGACCAGCTTTGCTCATAATTGCATGCCTGCATTCTCAGTCACTCAGTCGTGACCAACTCTTTGTGACCCCAGGGACTGTAGCCCACCAGGCTCCTCTGTCCTTGGTATTTTCCAGACAAGAATACTGAAGTGGATTGCCATTTCCTCCTCCAGGGGATCTTCCCAACCTAGGTATCAAACTCGCATCTCTTGCATCTTCTTGAATTGACAGGCAGATTCTTTACCACTGAACCCCTTTACCCCTGAGAAGCCCTTGCTCATAATTACTCAGAGGCATTTCAAATTGTTTTCAAATAAAGTTGTTAGTCTGAAAACTTCTCCATTTTCTGCCCCAGAGGGCCAAAAGAAAACCATCTCAATTTAAGATTTAAGCTTTATTTGTTGAAGTTACTAGCTAGTTAAACTGGAAGCAAGAAAAGCATTTTGTGTTGGCATGACAGTAGAAAGCCTTTAGCCACATTCCGACTTAATGATGGAAGATTAGCCAAGGTTGTTATTAAGTTTTAATCTCTTCATTTAACTAATGAGTTGATTAATACCCTTTCTGTCAAGAAAAAAAAAATCTTTACAAAGTCTTGACTGTTGATATTTTAACCAGCTTACCCTGTTGTAGTTTGAGTAAAAGGCACTATATCACAGACCACAAAGTTTCCTCAAAAGCTCCAGAGAAACAAATACATGGAGAAAAAAAGTCCAAAGGTACAATAATCCAGAGACTTGAACATGCAGCAAAATGGAGTTTCTCCAAATTAGGCAGCAGGAGAAGCAGCAGATAAGATCAACTGGCAACCGAAGATATCCTTGTTATTCCCTAAGCTAGAATCATGCTGGCAGAAGCTTTAACTAAATTTACTTGCAAGTTCTCCGAAAGGAGTGATTATATTGCACCAGGGTCACTTTTTATAACACGGTATTTTGCAAGCAAGTTCCTAGGACCTTTACAAGTTCTTAGTAAAATATTTGACTTCTAAACCTCAATATAAGTATTAATGTCAACATGTCCATTACATGTCCAAACTATAAAAGATATGAGTTTAACTATCTACTGAAAATGGAAACTCCAGTAATTTTTATGACTTCTTAGAGCATACAGTCTTCATTTTGAAATACTAAAAGCCTCCAGGAGGTATTTATCCAAAATTAGCCTCCTTATGCGAAGAACTGACTCACTGAAAAGACCCTGATGCTGGAAAAGACTGAAGGCAGGAGGAGAAGGGGATGACAGAGGATGAGATGGTTGGATGGCATCACCAACTCAATGGACATGAGTTTGAGTGAACTCTGGGAGTTGGAGATGGACAGGAAGGTCTGGTGTGCTGCAGTCCATGCGGTTGCAAAGAGTCGGACACGGCCAAGCAACTGAACTAAACTGAACTGAATGACACCTTGGGATAGCCCTGTGCTGGCAGCACCTGTAGCCAGATCTGGTTACAGTTATTAAATCTAATGCTGGAGCTGCTGACCTCAGGAAGGCAGGTGTCCTCTTCAACAGCAGGTCCCTATTCTGGTCAATAAAAAATATGCCCTATTAAATTGCCTTCAGGGCCGTCTGTTTGCTCAGATATCTGGCCAGCATAGTAGCCTTGTCACAAAGTATTAATGGAGTTTTCATCTGTTCCCCAAATAAGTTGCTCTGTAGTTAATTAAGCATTACATTTCCCAAAAGAAATACTCACTTGGCTAAATACACAATAACATTCATCAATTTATTGATTAATTAATCCAATATGTATTGAACATCTATTATATGCTAAACATTGCAAGGTTATGGAGATACAAAAATTAATGACAAGGAATGTCTTTCATCAATAAGCTCACCTTAGGAACTCAATAATTGTGTAAAGGATCCAGATTAGATCCTCTATCTATATTTTATCCACTTAGCCCAAACTTCAAAGCCTACTTCAGGGCTTACCTCTGCATCCACTCATTTAGGAAAACTTTATTGGGTTCTTAAAGCTGTGTTAGGCACTGGAATGATGAAGATGAAGAGAATATAATCCCCAACACCAGAAGCTCCCAGCCTTGCAGGGAGATGGACAAGGTAGAAAGGACCAATTGTGGAAGACAGTGTAAGCCAAGCTAATCAAAGAGTGTGGGTTTTACAACAGAAGCAAAGAGGTATTAGACAACCCTAAGCAAGAGAATTGTGATTAAATTTGCATTTTATTATAGAAAAATCAACTTAGCAATGACAGAGACAACAGATAATAAGGTAGAATGACCAGAGGGAAGAAACTGGAGGGGAGGAAAGTCGAAATTCCAAAGTGATCCAAGAAGTAGAAATAACATTTTAATAACAAACTGAATGTGAAAACTGAGGGAGAAGATGAAGTCCAAGATGACTTCTATGGATTCTGGTCTGAGTGGCATTAGCAGCAGGAGAAGGAAGAACAGGATTGGTGGGAAAATGAGTTCAACCTTGAACATTGCAGGAGTCTTTGGAACAGCCAGGTATCAGCATCAGGTTTGCTGTTATAAATATTTGTCTAAAACTCATGAAAGAAGTAAGGGTAGGAGGTAAGGATTCAGGCTGAAGCGTGATTATGGATGACATTGCCAGTTCTGTAGCCATCCCATACAATTCCCTAGTCCCAAATGCCTTTTACTCATCTGACATTCTTTTTTTTAAATTAATCTATTATTCATTAATATCTTCAATACATATGGAACTTCAATATCATATTCCAGGTGATGCCAAAAGACCCTGGGTGCACATAGATAAATAAGCTTTTTTAAAAAAAAAAAAAGCTTATCTATTTGGCTGCGTCAGGTCTTAGTTGTGGCATATGGGATCTAGTTCCCTGACCAGGGATCAAACCCAGCCCCCTGCACTCAGAGTGTGCAGTCTTAGCCACTGGACCACTAGGGAAGTCCCAATAAAAAAAAGCTTTTGTTCCCTACCCTAAAGGATAGGATCTCATAACCTGGCTGTTGACTGTAAACTAACTCTCTAATTCTGTGTGTGTCTGTCACGTCTCTAAGAAGAGGATAAACTCCCAAAGTTTATCCTCATAAAAAAATTAAAAAAAAAATTTTTTTAATTTCTGTAAAAACCTAGCACAAAGTTCTGTTCATTGTAGATGCTCAGTGTGAGCCTTGAAAGATAGATTCATTACTTATTTTAAAACATAGGCCAATTTATTTATTTTTAAATGCTTTTTGGGGAAGAGATCTGACTAGAAAAGTATTAAATTTTCATTATAAAAATTTAAAAACTACATTAAAAAGATAAAATAATAATCATTAATATACTGTCCAAAGTAACCACTATTAATATTTTATGTAAAATACCCATAATCCTTTAAGTACAAAAATATGCCTTATTACATTTTTGGTAAAAGGCTTCATATTGAACATATTTTTTGTCACTTTTTTTAATTTAAAAATGCTATATCACAAACATACTTTAGTACCAGTAAATATAGATTTTCATCATCATTTTAAAACCATTTCATCATTCCATTGTATGACTGTCCTATAATTTGTGTAACAGGTCCTACACTGATGGAAACTTAAGTTTCCTAAGAAAAAATACTTAAAAAAAATAGAAATATACCATATATTCATGAAAGTTCACAAATAAAAGCTGGGCTTGATAAAATTTTATAAAATGACCACACACATGAAACCCAGACTAAGAAACAGATCATTACCGAAACCTCAGAAGCCCTCCTCTGTCCTCCAGTTACTACGCACCAGAGCCACCATCTCCAGGAAGCGCCCAGTCTATTTCACCTGAAATAGGCTGGGAGGTGATAGATAGGTAACTAAGCATGGCCAAGATTTTGTCAAAGCCGTACTTCAGTTTAAGGCTCTTACTATTCTGTCTTTCTTCCTTTCCCTTCTCCTTTCCAGGTGTCAGACCTGTATCACGCTCTAAAGATTTATCCTGACTACTCCTGCTCCTTTTCCCTTTTGTCCTTTAATAGGTGTTATCAGCAATAAACCTCTTGAGTTTCTAACCCTGCCTTGATATCTGCTGCCCAGAGGACCCACTGACACAAGTGGTTCTGGAAGTGGACTAAAATGACAAACTCAGTTTGAGGACTAGACCACATACCTCCCTGCTGTCAAGGAGGATTCCCCCGTCCAAGTGGTATGTGGTCATGGATAGTCTCAGCCACAAGTGGTAGCCCAGTTGCTAAAAATATCACCAGTAGTGACTTGAGAGAGTGCCATCCCAGTGCGGAATGCCCTGGCTGGTGAGATGATTCAAGCCTTTTTAAATGCATGTGATTAAGCATAAGGGTAATGGAATTGGTCGGGCATTAAAAAGTTGCATTGACATCTTACAGAGGAATAATTGGAAATGGAGGGCAATTAACAAACAGTTACAGGTAAATACAAGAGCCAGAAGATCTCTTTGGTAGCTTAGAAAGTAGAAGAGTTAGCACACCGAGGAGTAAACTCAGGATCTGATAGTTAGGAGCCCCCCAAACAGTTGAATGCTCAGACGTCGCAGGTCCATTATACTCTGGTTGAGAAAACCTGCAGTCCTGAAACATGGAATGATAACATCTCAGTGGATACCCTCAAAGACAGTGGCTCTGCAGACTCTCCTGAGCCCCTTCCTGTGGCCTGCCCCTCCCTGTGTAGGATGGCACAGGCAACCAATCCCTCCTCTGGTGCTATGCCACCTCCTCTTCTGGCTGCCAAATTGATACTTGTGGTTAAATAACTTGACTGGGATATACTGGACCTGCTAAGAGCAATAGTGTTCCTCCCTTAGCTCACCTCTGTGGCCAGGGGGACATCCAGTATGATCAGCTAAAGGAGGAGGAAAAAGGCCAATCTTGTTACAGATGAGTCAGCTTGATTGTAGGTGCAAGCTTTGTCACTGGAATTGGCACAATGGGCGCATGAACAGAGTGGCCACGATGGCAGAGACAGAAGCTACATATGGACCCAATGGCCTCATGGGCTACAGTCCATGCAGTCATAAAGAGTTGGACACGACTGAAGGGACTTAGCATGCACACAAAGGACGACCTCATAGTTACTGCCTCTGAATATCCAACCTGTCAGAGACCAAAGCCCAGCCTCTCATATGGCTTTCTTCCTTGAGGAGGCCGACCAGTTATAAGTAGAATAATTGGGTCCCTGGCATCCCAGAAGACAAGTTCATTCTCACATAAATGGTCATTTATTTGAATATGGATTTGCTTTTCCTAACATCAGAGTTGCAGCCATTACCACTGCACAGGTATCCAGGGGCTTACAGAGTATTTGATCCACAAGCATAGTATCCCACACAACCTAAGATATGACCAGAGGACCCTGTTCTGAATAAATGAGCTGTGGGTATTTGGGCCAGGACCTTGTGATTCATGGCAGCACCAGAAGCTGCTGACCTGATAGAGTGAAGGAATGACCTGATGAAAGCATAGCTGAAATGCTATATTGGAGGCAAGACTTTTAAGAACTGGGCATTGCTCCTGGATGCAGTATATGCACTGAATCAGAGGTCTCTATATAGTGCTGTGTCCCCAGTAGGAAGGAAATCTGTGCCTAGGAACCAAGAAGTGGAAGTAGAAGTAGCTCCACTTACCTTCACCTCACTGGAGGATTTTCTGTTTCCTGTTCCAGCAGCTCTGGACTCTGCAGGGTTGGAGGGCCTGGTCAGGGAGTGTACGATTGCCATTGAACATAGCAAATGACCAACTATGGCTGCTGCCTGGGCACTTTGGATTCCTGCGTCTGAGGAGCAACAGACTGGAAGAAGAGTCACAATCTTGGGAGTGGTCATTGTCCCTGATCAGCAAGTGGAGGCAGGGCTCCCGCTATACAGTGGGAGAGAGGAAGACTATGTGTGGAAATCAGGGGACCCACATGGGTGCCTCTTGGCAATCTGTCACTGAACTGCAACCGTAAGTGTTGCCCTAAAGGTCCGGGAGCGAGCGACGAGAATGGAAACAGAACACGAAATCTGGTACAATGGGTCTCTGCAGCCTCTATTGGACTGAGGTGCAGAGTCCAGTCTAAGTCCAGCTTTTATTCCTGATTGCAGACTACAAAACTTTCTTTGATCTATCTTTCCCAAGACACTGCATTGACATAGTCCAGATCTCCTTGTTTTTACCCCAGGCCGTTCCCTTCTGGGATAGTCTTGGGAACAGTCAGCAAGTGTGTAGGCAGTGTTCATACCTAACGCCAACCTGGTGTTCCATGGTCCATGATTTCATGATCCCAGTCATACTCCCTTCTGGTCTGGCCTTGGGGTTTGTAACAAGGCTATTATTCTAAGAAAAACATGAAAAGTAATCATCAACACAGTTTCTTAATATATGCTGTTTTTCTAGGTGCTATTTCTGTGAAATTTCTCAAGGCTGTGAAAGTACATTATTAGGAATTCCCACTACATCTCCCCCTTCTTGTTTTTGCAGGAGTATTTACGCTGTCTGAACAACTTTTTTCTTCATCAGTTCTCGGATGGTTTTTCTTGTGCATCTGTGGACTAGACACAAAACAGTTAAAAATATACATCCTGATATTATAGTACCAAGTAATCCTCCCCCTAAAGTTTTAATCCACATCATGGGGTTAAGTTTATGTAAGCTTTCCTCAATTTCTTTAAATAAAGCAGTTTCTGGGAGTAATTGTAAAGTGAACATTTTGCATAATAGAAATAGTAGCCTTGTAATATCTAAGGATAAGATCAGATCAGTCGCTCAGTCGTGTCCGACTCTTTTCGACCCCATGAATCGCAGCACACCAGGCCTCCCTGTCCATCACAAACTCCCGGAGTTCACTGAGACTCACGTCCATCGAGTCAGTGATGCCATCCAGCCATCTCATCCTCTGTCGTCCCCTTCTCCTCTTGCCCCCAATCCCTCCCAGCATCAGAGTCTTTTCCAGTGAGTCAACTCTTCGCATGAGGTGGCCAAAGCACTGGAGTTTCAGCTTTAGCATCATTCCTTCCAAAGAAATCCCAGGGCTGATCTCCTTCAGAATGGACTGGTTGGATCTCCTTGCAGTCCAAGGGACTCTCAAGAGTCTTCTCCAACACCACAGTTCAAAAGCATCAATTCTTCAGCGCTCAGCCTTCTTCACAGTCCAACTCTCACATCCATACATGACCACAGGAAAAACCATAGCCTTGACTAGACGAACCTTTGTTGGCAAAGTAATGTCTCTGCTTTTGAATATGCTATCTAGGTTGGTCATAACTTTCCTTCTAAGGAGTCAGCGTCTTTTAATTTCATGGCTGCAGTCACCATCTGCAGTGATTTGGGAGCCCAGAAAAATAAAGTCTGACACTGTTTCCACTGTTTCCCCATCTATTTCCCATGAAGTGATGGGACCGGATGCCATGATCTTCGTTTTCTGAATGTTGAGCTTTAAGCCAACTTTTTCACTCTCCTCTTTCACTTTCATCAAGAGGCTTTTTAATTCCTCTTCACTTTCTGCCATAAGGGTGGTGTCATCTGCATATCTGAGGTTATTGATATTTCTCCCGGCAATCTTAATTCCAGCTTGTATTTCTTCCAGCCCAGCGTTTCTCATGATGTACTCTGCACAGAAATTAAATAAGCAGGGTGACAATATACAGCCTTGACGGACTCCTTTTCCTATTTGGAACCAGTCTGTTGTTCCATGTCCAGTTCTAACTGTTGCTTCCTGACCTGCATACAAAGTTCTCAAGAGGCAGATCAGGTGGTCTGGTATTCCTATCTCTTTCAGAATTTTCCACAGTTTATTGTGATCCACACAGTCAAAGGCTTTGGCATAGTCAATAAAGCAGAAATAGATGCTTTTCTGGAACTCTCTTGCTTTTTCGATGATCCAGCGGATGTTGGCAATTTCATCTCTGGTTCCTCTGCCTTTTCTAAAACCAGCTTGAACATCAGGAAGTTCACAGTTCACATATTGCTGAAGCCTGGCTTGGAGAATTTTGAGCATTACTTTACTAGCGTGTGAGATGAGTGCAATTGTGCGGTAGTTTGAGCATTCTTTGGTATTGCCTTTCTTTGGGATTGGAATGAAAACTGACGTTTTCCAGTCCTGTGGCCACTGCTGAGTTTTCCAAATTTGCTGGCATATTGAGTGCAGCACTTTCACAGCATCATCTTTCAGGATTTGGAATAGCTCAACTGGAATTCCATTACCTCCACTAGCTTTGTTCATAGTGATGCTTTCTAAGGCCCACTTGACTTCACATTCCAGGATGTCTGGCTCTAGGTGAGTGTTCACACCATCATGATTATCCGGGTCATGAAGATCTTTTTTGTACAGTTCTGTGTATTCTTGCCATCTCTTCTTAATATCTTCTGCTTCTGTTAGGTCCATACCATTTCCTTTCTCGAGCCCATCTCTGCGTGAAATGTCCCCTTGGTATCTCTGATTTTCTTGAAGAGATCCCTAGTCTTTCCCATTCTGTTGTTTTCCTCTATTTGTTTGCATTGATCACTGAGGAAGGCTTTCTTATCTCTTCTTGCTATTCTTTGGAACTCTGCATTCAGATGTTTATATCTTTCCTTTTCTCCTTTGCCTTTCACTTCTCTTCTTTTCACAGCTATTTGTAAGGCCTCTGCAGACAGCCATTTTGCTTTTTTGCATTTCTTTTCCATGGGGATGGTCTTGATCCCTGTCTCCTGTACAATGTCACTAACCTCATTCTATAGTTCATCAGGCACTCTATAGCAGCTATTGTGGGAATTATTGCTATAGCCACAACCGCAGCAGTAGCCAGGGTGGCACTGCATCAAACTATATAAACGACTACATTTGTATAGTAGTGGCACCAAAATGCAAGTTCTGCCTGGGGAAGTCAAACCCACATCGACCAAAAAATTAATGGACGATTGACTGATTTAGAAAATACAGTTCTACTAGGGGACAAAGTGCAAAATTTCAAATTACAGATTCATCTTCAGTGTGATTGAAATATCTCTTCATTTTGTGTCACACATAAGTATAATCAAAGTACATATACTTGGGATCAATTATCTAAACTTTGAGAGGAAACATTCGTAATAATCTATCGATCTTCCCAACCCAGGGATCGAACCCAGGTCTCCTGCATTGTAGGTGGATTCTTTACTGTCTGAGACAGCTGCAAGTGGATAGATTATTACGAATGTTTCCTCTCAAAGTTTAGATAATTGATCCCAAGTATATGTACTTTGATTATACTTATGTGTGACACAAAATGAAGAGATATTTCAATCACACTGAAGATGAATCTGTAATTTGAAATTTTGCACTTTGTCCCCTAGTAGAACTGTATTTTCTAAATCAGTCAATCGTCCATTAATTTTTTGGTCGATGTGGGTTTGACTTCCCCAGGCAGAACTTGCATTTTGGTGCCACTACTATACAAATGTAGTCGTTTATATAGTTTGATGCAGTGCCACCCTGGCTACTGCTGCGGTTGTGGCTATAGCAATAATTCCCACAATAGTGCTATAAGGAGTCCAGTAAACCTTTTGGAATGTTGCAGTACTTTCCTTATAACCTTTAAAAGAGCATGTATTTCAGGGGAGCCTTCCCAAGGTCTGGTTTGATTTCCTGGAAGCCATATTCCCAGTCTCCTTTTTAATACAACAAATGAGTGATTAGAATTATAAAGTGAAGAATATAAGCAAGTATATAATTTGCAATCCTGGCAAGAAAGTTTCTGTACACTTTCATTGATAGAAACTGTTCCTTTCAAGAGCACATAAGATCTCTCACACAAGCCTGAATAGAAAATGTCCAGTTTGTACTGGTATTAAATGTCAATGAATAATTAGTTTTATTGGAATAATGTCCATCCCAAACTTGGAATTTTTTAAGACTTAAAGTCAATTTCCAAATCTCCCTTTGCCCTCTTCCTTGATTCAATTGTGGAAAAGGGGGGTGACATGTCATTACCATGCCATATAATTGGATGATCTGAATGAGTGGTAATATTAGTATGGTCAAAGACTTTATGCACCTTGAGAGTTGGACTGTGAAGAAGGCTGAGCGCCAAAGAATTGATGCTTTTGAACTGTGGTGTTGGAGAAGACTCTTGAGAGTCCCTTGGACTGCAAGGAAATCCAACCAGTCCATTCTGAAGGAGATCAGCCCTGGGATTTCTTTGGAAGGAATGATGCTAAAGCTGAAACTCCAGTGCTTTGGCCACCTCATGCGAAGAGTTGACTCATTGGAAAAGACTGTGATGCTGGGAGGGATTGGGGGCAGGAGGAGAAGGGGACGACAGAGGATGAGATGGCTGGATGGCATCACTGACTCGATGGACGTGAGTCTGAGTGAACTCCGGGAGTTTGTGATGGACAGGGAGGCCTGGTGTGCTGCGATTCATGGGGTCGCAGAGTCGGACACGACTGAGCGACTGAACTGAACTGAACTGAACACAGCCTTTTGTGAGGATTGCAGGACTGATTTTGATGAGAGCAATTAGAGACTGCATACCCCTTAGAGGATAGTCCCATACAATTCCATAGGAAACATTAATCAAAATTACTCCTTCAGTCCCGCGGCAATTATCCCACGGAATACAATCTTGTTTTTCAGTCCACAGCTTGCGATGCTCACAGAAAGGTCTGTCTGATTTGGTGTCATTACTGGGTTCTAAGTCGTTGTAAGCAAAACTCAGACCAGCGAGAAGATGTAGTTGAACACTAGTGTAGTTATGATTTAAAGAATTAGTGGACAGCCAGGCTTGCATAGATAATTTAACACATCCTGTAGCTGGTCCTACACAAATTGGCCTGGTCCTACACAAATTGGCCAGGATTCCTACCCATAAGTAACACTGAAGGGAGCCCCTTCCTCTTTTTAAACAAGAGGAAGGCGTGTATCTTCAGGTCCTGGTATCCAGAAAGAATCATTAACATAAATGGGGATCATAGACTCCCCCCAATCAATGGGTTTTAGTAATGGGGGGTTAAGTATATATGTCCAATAAGTATAATTCTTTGCTTTTGCTAAAACCGGGGGTATACTCACTGCGATGGTTATCAGGGCAAACATAACCATGATGAGGTTGTCTGGAGTCACTGGTTGTTTCTGCTCAGTTTTACTCTACGAGCTGGAATCCACACAGGTTCTAGATCTTCTCCTGGGAGGATACAAGCAAACCCTCTTTCCCATGTAATTAACTTTCTTGCTGACCAAGCATTTGTTAGTGGATCTTGCCACCAAATCACAGTCTTAATTGTATTTGTGGATCTAGCCTGAAAATGTCGCTCAGCTGCAGTTTCCATAGCTTGTGTTGAAATATTCAAAAACTGAGAGTAAATAAAGCTTTATTTGATATTGTTTATTATCCTATGTCATTTCCCCCTTTTTGGTTTTGGATTATATATTTAAGTGATTAATTAGCCCTCTCCATTATGGCCTGACTTTGTGGATTATAGGGAATGTCAGTAGAATGTTTTATAGATCAAATTTTAAGAAATTGTTGGAATGTTCTACTGGTATAAACAGGGCCATTATCAGTTTTTTTATAGTTTTTGGTATACAACAGCAAAACAAGCATATAAATCCCTCCCAGCATCAGAGTCTTTTCAAATAAGTCAGCTCTTCGCATGAGGTGGCCAAAGTATTGGAGTTTCAGCTTTAACATTAATCCTTCCAATGAACACCCAGGACTGATCTCCTTTAGGATGGACTGGTTGGATCTCCTTGCAGTCCAAGGGACTCTCAAGAGTCTTCTCCAACACCACAGTTCAAAAGCATCAATTTAGGAATCACTTAGATGGAAATTTATATGGTCTATTATCAAAAGTCATATTCCAAGAAGATTTTGGTTTTTTTTTAAAGGAAGAAAAAATCAAATTTCAGATTGGTAACAGCTTATATTCATTGTGAAACAATAATTATTAACTTAGTCAAAGTAACAATAAAATATTTCAAAGGCAGTTTAATGTCTTAAGAAACTTGTATCATGCATAAAACTCTCTTCCACTTGCACAAACTTCTTTTACACTTTTGTATTCATCACTCCATTTGCCCTTTCAGAGAACAGCCACTTGTCAGTTTAGATGTACTTCCTTTTTCCTTAATAGAATGTAACTCCATTCCTTATAACTTTTTATTAAAAACACACATCTTACTTTTCTTTAGCAACCGTGAACTGTCTTGTATATTAGCATTTTATAGATTGGTGAACATAAATAACAGTTTTAATTTTTTTTTAACATTTGCTTTTTTTGCTTTTTTTTTTTTTTTAATAGAGAACATCTCAGGAGGCACCGAACATATTTATTAGTAGTCCAAAATCTCTTTAGTTTTTCTGTAAGAGAAACTTTCTGTAAGAGGAAGTTAGTGTTCAGTAATTAATGTTTTAAAATCTTACTTTATTTGGAAATGACCTAGCTATTCAATAAACTTTTATCATTTAGTTTAGTACAACTCTAGAAATTTAAGTTACCTCAATCCTCAGAGATTATTTTAGATAGACATTTCTAAAATATAATTATTTTTAATAGAGTTTATCTAAAAGTTTTCATCTCATTTATATATATTTATATATATAAAGAATTACTTTTTTGTTGACAAATTTAGTTTACCTTAAACCTAGGGACAATAAAAGTATTACACAATGTTGATGACATAAGACATGTCTTAATTAGATTAGCAAACAAACATCAATGTTAGATATTTAATATTGAATATTTTTCAGCTCATGTGAACCTGAATTTAAATAATGCTCATATATAAATTAACTTCATATTATCCAAAAACAAAGACACACACTGAGACACAGATAAATTTAGACAGACAGACACAGTTTTTCGCTTGAAATTTAAAATATCTTTTTGCCCCATCTTTTTTTTTTTTTGGTTTGAGTTCTACCAATTTGTTTATGGCTGGAATCCCAGATAGAGTGGGCTGTGTATCCCAAGGACATGATAAGAGCTAACTTCAGGTTTTTTCCCTAGCCTGTTTTTGTTTCCCAGGCAGAATTGGAGCTCCAAAAAAGTATTTTAACAAGTCAACTTTTTCCTAACTGCATGTGTAAGAAGAACCAGTTTTGCAATTTCAAAAAAGATTTTATTTTAACCAGTTTTCTCCAGAGTCTAAAGAATATCATGGCCATTCAGTGTCAAAAATGTCATTTCTCTTTTTTGTAGTCACAGTATATCATTAATGATATATACATGAGGGAATTGCTATCGCACTGGGTGTAAAGCCTTGGCTACAACATTTCAACAAATAGTGGGACTGTTAAGCATACCTTGAGGTAACACAGTCCATTGAAATATTTTATGTGACTCCTTTAAATTAATGGAAGGAATTGAAAAGGCAAATGTAGGTTGATCATCAGGGTATAAAGGAATAGTGAAAAAACAATCTTTGGGATCAGTAACAAACAAATGCCAATTTCTTGGAATCATACTAGGATTAGGTAGACCAGGTTGTAAAGTACCCATTGGAACAATAACAGCATTAACAGCTCTCAAATCAGTAAGCATTTTTTATTTACCAGATTTGTTTTGTATAACGAACACTGGAGAATTCCAAGGGCTAAAGGACTCAATAATATGTCCCTTGCTAAGCTGTTCATTAATTAATTTATGTAAAGCATCCAATTTTTCTTGTTTTAGAAGCCACTGCTCTATCCACCAAAGAATGCAATGGCACCCCACTCTAGTACTCTTGCCTGGAAAATCCCATGGACAGAGGAGCCTGGAAGGTTGCAGTCCATGGGGTCGCTGAGGGTCGGACAAGACTGAGCGACTTCACTTTCACTTTTCACTTTCATGCATTGGAGAAGGAAATGGCAGCCCACTCCAGTGCTCTTGCCTAGAGAATCCCAGGGACAGGGGAGCCGGGTGGGCTGCCGTCTATGGGGTCGCACAGAGTCGGACACGACTGAAGCGACTTAGCAGCAGTAGCTCTATCCACACAGGTTGATCAATTTTCCAATTAAGAGGTATAGGTGTGGGTGGAGGAAGATTAATAGGAGCAGTGACCGCTAGTGAAAAGGAAAAATGAAAGAAAGTAAAGTCACTTAGTTGTGTCTGATTCTTTGTGACCCCATGGACTGTAACCTGTGAGGCTCCATTGACCATGGGATTTTCAGGCAAGAATGCTGGAGTGGGTTGCTATTTCCTTCTCCAGGGGATCTTCCTGACCCAGGGATCGAACCCAGGTCTCCTGCATTGCAGGCAGACGCTTTACCATCTGAGCCACTAATTAAAAAGGGGGTGGGGAGGTTTGAAATCTTGAGCATTCAAAGCATAAATTCTTCCTTGTTGATTTTCTGCCCAGTCCCAATCTTGGTATATAACCTTGATTGGACATAATTTAGTGACTGGCCTCCCTATATTGATTTTGAGGTTTTTCAAAAGAATCGTCATGTCTTTCATCAAAAGAATCAGAAGTCTGCAAAGGTCCCAGTACTGACTTAATTAATGCCCATGTACTCCAAATATAAACAGGGAGCAGAGTTCCTTTTGTATGTTCTTTCTTTAACTTGGCTCCAACGTTTTTCCAGACTTTTATTAATTTTTTTTTCCAGACTTTTAAATCTAAGGTCCCTATTGACGGGAAACAATATTTATCCACTGCTTGTAACAATTCTAATAATCGCCCTTCACTAATAGAAGCTCCTCACGCTTTCAAGAGCTGTCTTAATAAACAAATATATGGGCGATAGTGTTCTGCACTCTCAACATTTCCCACTTTAACCCTGAATGCCTGAAGACATACCAGCGAGAATTTTCAGAGGCCTCTCAACCGTCCCAGGTTCTGCGTCGCTGTATTTTCACTTTCGCTCCAGCCCCATGTTGGGCGCCAACTGTTGCCCTAAAGGTCCGGGAGTGAGCAACAAGAATGGGAACAGAAACACGAAATTTGGTGCAATGGGTCAGGGGACCTGCAGCCTCTACTGGGCTGAGGTGCAGAGTCCACTCTGAGTCCAGCTTTTATTTCTGATTGCGTACTACAAAACTTTCTTTGATCTATCTTTCCCAAGACACCACAATGACATAGTCCAGATCTCCTTGTTTTCCCCCAGGATGTTCCCTTCTGAGATAGTCTCCAGAGCAATAAGCAAGTGCATAGGCAGTGTTCATACCTAACTCCGACCCGGTGTTCCAAGGTCAGCACAAGTGCAGTAATCCCAGCCAGAGAAGGGTATGGTTAACAAAAGCTCAGACCCTACAGGATGGAGGAACATGGAGGAGCTACTCCCTGAACCTGTTATGTGGAGAAGTAAATCCATGGCACAAAGGGTAAACCTTGGCAACCATGGAGAGATAGGTTGTTTGAATGTCCCTTTAAGAAAGGACTTAGTGATGAGCTGCAATGGAAGCAGTTAAATGACAGGCTCAATTTGCTGCAGTTTTTGAGCTGGGGCTAGGCTTTTCTCTGGCAGTCCCCAGCACACGTCTGAGTCTGGCAGGGGTGTGCTCAACAGTCTCCTTTATGTTAGGGAATTTCTCTACCTAAACTCCAACCATTGGTTTTCCATGGGAGCAACCAGGCTCTTGTATGTCCTCACTCCCACCACCAAAGTAGGCTGGTCTAAGGATGGGTACCTGAGCTAAGCTAAAGTCACCTGTAGCCTTTCCCTTGGATTTTTTTTTTTTTTCCAGCTATAACTCAGAAGAAGCTCTCTCTAGTTGGAAGAAATTGTAAGAGATAGTTTTGGGAGTTGTTGGTTTCTGGCCACGTGAGGAAGCTCATCTGCAGTGAGCAAGACTGAAATCAGCACACACAGAGGCACAGATGAAAGACAGAGAGTGCCTGCAGCATCCAAAGTTCTTGAGGTCCAGCTGTACCCAGCTCCCTGGAGTCTGACTGTTCTAACCTTATGTTTTCTAACAATGTGTGTGTGCTAGCAGTATCCTGTGCCTATTTTATATTAATAGTTAACATTGACTGAGTTGAGGGTTCATTATATTTCAGACACTGGTCCAAGCATCTTACATATATGAGTTCATTTAGTCCTCTCAGCAACAATGTGAGTGTACCCAAATGCCCTCTCTCTGTTGTTTTCCCCAAGGCTACATTGTTTTAAAATCAAAAATAAATAAGAGATTCTACTCCATGTCCTTTTAATAGAGGCTCCAAAGAGCCAACTTTGGAGATGTACAATTGTCAGTGTTTTATTCTGTCACCCAGAAATGCCAGCTCTGATTTGGGGCTTTAGCGAAACAGGTTTGCAAGTACACGTATCCTTCAACTCCTCAGAAAAGCCCATTTTTAATAATAAAGTGGTATTACAGATAAGCAGAACATATAATTTCCCATAGATACACATTTTGGAATTTTAAACTGGGATTCAAAGTTTGACAAGTGTGAATACTTACATGGTCAGAACCTGTAAATTGGGACAATCTTGGAAATCTAAGAAGGATGCCACCAACACCTATCAACAGAGACTTTTAGAAGGCCAAATACCCCACCTCACAGGCCTTAAATCCAGTTACAGTGAGCCACTTCTTTATGTGAAGCAGCTACATGACCTCTGCTGTCTTTTAAAATTAAATACCCTATAGAGGTATGATTAGGTACCTAATCCCTTCCCTACCTCAGGGATGTGAGAAATAAGGATGGAGAGAAAGAACAAATGGAGACAACTAGCGTAGTAAAAGGTGGGGAAAGGCCTTCCAATCCCACCACTTGACTGAAACTTCTGTTAGTACCAGGACCCTACCTTCAGAGCAAAGCTATCCAGTGGAAATATAATACCTACCATAGGTTCAATTAACATTTCTCTAGTAGCCACATTAAATTTTTTTCTACAACCAGGTGAAATTAATTTTAATAATATACTTATTTAAATAAACACATCAAAAATTTTGGGGCTTCCCTGATGGCTCAGCAGGTAAAGAATCCGCCTGCCAATGCAGGAAATATAGGAGATGCAAGTTTGACCCCTGGATCAGGAAGATCCTCTGGAGAAGGAAAATGGCAATCCACTCCAGTATTCTTGCCTGAAAAATCCCATGGACAGAGGAGCCTGGTAGGCTACAGTCCAAAGGGTCGAAAAGAGTCGGACCCAACTGAGCAACTAAGCACAGCACAATTGAAAACATTAGCATTTCAACATGTAGCCAATTAAAAAGTATTAATGAGCTATTTCACATTCATTTCTTTCATATGTCTTAGAAATCTAGTGTATATTATTACATGTACAACAAATATCAGTTTGAATGTTAATAAAATTTTTAATTGAAAAAGTAGTTTTATCCAAAGAATTGATGCTTTTGAACTGTGGTGCTGGAGAAGACTCTTGAGAGTCCCTTGGACTGCAGGGAGATCAAACCAGTCAATCCTAAAGAAAGTCAACCCTGAATATTCATTGGAAGGACTGAAGCTGAAGCTGAAGCTCCAGTAATTTAGCCACCTGATGTGAAGAGCCAACTCAGTGAAAAAGACCCTGATGTTGGGAAAGATTGAAGGCAAAAGGAGAAGAAGGCAGCAGAGGATGAGATGGTTAGATAGCATCATCAACTCAATGGACATGAATTTGAGCAAACTCCAGGAGATACTGAAGGAGAGAGGAGCCTGGCATGCTACAGTTCATGGGGTTGCAAAGAGTTGGACACGACTTAGTGACTGAACAGCAACAAATACTATTTTTCAAAATATACTTATAATTTTTCAATAAATTCATGAGTTGTTTTAAAATTTAAATTTAATTAAAATTAGGGCCTACCATGGTGGTCCAGTGGTTAAGGAGCTGCACATCCACTGCAGGGGATGCCAGTTCCATCCCTGGTCAGGGAACTAAGATCCTGCATGCCACGTGGTGTGGCTAAAAAATAGAAAATAAATAAAAATGTTTAAAAATAAACTAATTAAAATTAACTAATAAACTAAATACAATTAAAAGTTCGATTCCTTGGTCACAGCAGCCTCATTTCAAGTGCTCAGTAGCTACATGTGGTTAATGGCTACTGTATTCAACAGCACAGATGGAGAACATTCTATGAGTGCAGAAATGTTGTGGAGCTGTGCAGCTCTAGATGTAGCCTTTGGTGTACAGTAAGCAACTTAGCACGCATGTGTGCATGCAAACTTCACTCACGACTTGGCCCACAGTGTCAGGGAAGTATATTATATATATAAGTGAAGTGAAGTGAAGTCACTCAGTCGTGTCCGACTCTGCGACCCCATGGACTGTAGCCTACCAGGCTCCTCTGTCCCTGGGATTCTCCAGGCAAGAATACTGGTGTGGGCTGCCATTTCCTTCTCCAGGGGATCTTCCCGACCCAGGGATTGAACCTGGGTCTCCCACATTGGAGGCAGATGCTTTAACCTCTGAGCCACCAGGGAAGCTATGTTATATATATAAAACATCCCCTAACTATCCAGAAGCCTTGCCACACCTCTCCATTGACTCCCAGACTGATTTCTCCAGGTCCCCTCCCCCAAACTGCCCCACCCCCAGCAGGCCAATTAAGAGCAAGGGCTGTGAAGTCACTTACTTCCAAAAAGTTAATTAACTTCTTTAAGCCTTAGTTTTCATATTAATGAACCAATGATATTTTAAAGGACTATTGACTAAGAGAGATGGGGAAGAGCCCTGGCATCTGGGCATTGGCTTGTGCCCCAACTCAGCCTTTATGAACAGTTTTTGCTGCTATTGTTGTCTTCAGCTCTTCCTTCCCTGCTTATCAGTTCGATGGCTTTTGCTGTGGAACTCCAAGTCCCACATGATTAACCACACAAAACAGACACTGACAGTCTTTCCAAGGACGTCAATGACCTCATTAAGTTCAAGCCCACAGACACATTCTCCTCAGCCTCTCTGCAGTGTGTGACACTGTTGCTTCTCTCTCATTATACCGGTTCTTCTCTAACATTCCTCAGAACACTTCTTCCTTCTTTTGGGAAGGCAAACCTAGGCCCAAGCCTTCCCCAATGTACAGTCTCATTTATTCCTAGGTCTCAGGACTGAGTGCTGATGACTCCTAAACCTGTACCTCCAGCTCCCACTCTAGCTTCAGGCCCGACTCACTCACTGCTCCCCACTGGCTTCTCCTGCATGACCTACCCTGAATTCATCCTGTTCCCCTCAAACCGGGTTCTCAGGTTGCTCTGAGTTGGGTAAGGGAGCACACACTTGACTCCAGGCTCCAATGTGCCACATCTTGTGCTAGGTACCTCATTTCATCTCCCTAGCAGCTCTGTGAGCTGCTCTGTGATCTGCATCTTACAACTGAAAAAACCAAGAGGAAGAAGCCAAAATCTAGTCGGTCTGAATCCAGACTCCATGTTCTTTCTAATGCATAGTACCACCTCCCATAATTCATTCAATGGGTGGATGCTGTCAGCCAGGAAGAATCATCTACCCCCTACAGGTTTGCAATTTTAGTGAGAGAAACAGGGAAGATACAGGTAGAAATGGTGGTGTGGTAAGTGCTATGATAGGGCCCTGTGCAAACGCACAGAATGAGCACCCAATACAGCCTTTGTGGTCAGAAAACACCTCTACCAAGGAGGAAGCTGAATCAAGGAGGAAGCTGAATCAAGAAGCACTAATGGGAACTGCAAAGGAGAGAAGCGGGTGAGAGGGGTGATCTCAGGCCGAGCGAGCAGTGGCTGCAAATGCCTGGAAACAGGAGAAAGAGTGGGGAGGCTGCAAGCTGTTCAGTGTGGCAGGAGCCAGCGGGAAATAGCCTGAGATAGAGGTGAGCAGCCAGCAAGAATCCAGGTTGAGGGTGCATTGAACATTTTTAGCAGAGAAGAGGCTGGTTCAGATTTGCATACGAAAAAGAATCTCTCTGGCTGCAAAATCAAGAATGCACTCAGCAAGGGCCCAAAGCAGGAGGGCAGAGAGACCAATCAGCAGACCATTGCCATAGTCCAAATAAAAGATGGCGTGGAGCAAATTAAGGTAGTGGCCCCCTAGATGAGGATAAATAGAAATCCAAAATGGAGACTGCATAGAACTTAATGGATGCTTAGATGTTGTTAGATGTGGAGGGCAGCTAAGGAATCAAGGATGATGTTCACATTTGGAAGTGGGCAGCTGTGTGGATAGTGGTAGAGTCATTGAGAAACACAAAATAAGGGGCGAGATGGGAGAACGTGATGTATTTCACCTGCGACATGTTGAGTTGAGGTCCTAGTGGGACACACAAAACAGGATGTCAGGTACACAGTGGTTGTAGTTCAGGAGAAAGAACTGTTGGGATAGAAATGGAGGTTTGAGTGTCATCAGTGGTAACTTAAGCAATATAAGTCTATGAATACTCCAAAGGAATATAAAGTGAGAGGAAAAGCAGACTGAAGAAAGAATTCTGAGGCATACCCAACATTTAGGAGCTAAGTAGAAGAAAGTACCTTAAAGGAGGCTGACAAGAAACCAGAGAAGCAGGAAGAAAACCAAAACAGTGTGATCTTGTGGAAGCAAAGGAGGAAAGAAGTGACATTTAAGACACTGAAAGTGTAACCGGTTTCAGCAATAGGGAAATCATGGGTGTCCTTACGGAGAGCCTTTGACTGTGGATCACAACAAACTGTGGAGAATTCTCAAAGAGATGGAAATATCAGACCACCTTAACCTGCCTCCTGAGAAATCTGTATGCAGATCAAGAAGCAACAGTTAGAACCAGACATGGAACAACAGACTGTTTCCAAATTGGGAAAGGAGTACATCAGGCTGTATATTGTCACCTTGCTTATTTATCTCATATGCAGAGTACATCATGAGAAACCCTGGGCTGGATGAAGCACAAGCCGGAATCAAGATTGCTGGGAGAAATATCAATAACCTCAGATATGCAGATAATACTACCCTTATGGCAGAAAGTGAAGAGGAACTTAAGAGCCTCTGATGAGGGTGAAAGAAGAGAGTGAAAAAGCTGGCTGAATATTCAACGTTCAAAAAACTAAGATCATGGCATCCAGTCCCATCACTTCATGGCAAATAGATGGGGAAACAATGGAAACAATGAGACATTATTTTCTTGGGCTCCAAAATCACTGCAGATGGTGACTGCAGCCATGAAATTGAAAGACGTTTGCTCCTTGGAAGAAAAGCTATCACCAACCTGGACAGCATATTAAAAAAGCAGAGACATTACTTTACCAACAAAGGTCTGTCTAGTCAAAGCTATGGTTTTTCCAGTAGTCATGTATGGATGTGACAGCTGGACCATAAAGAAAGCTGAAGAATTGATGCTTTTGAACTGTGGTGTTGGAAAAGACTCTCGAGAGTCCCTTGGACTGCAAAAAGATCAAACCAGTCAATTCTAAAGGAAATAAGTCCTGTATATTCATTGGAAGGGCTGATGCTGAAGCTGAAACTCCAATACTTTGGCTACCTGATATGAAGAACTGACTCACTGGAAAAGACCTTGATGCTGGGAAGGACTGAAGGTAGGATGAGAAGGGGATGACAGAGGATGAGATGGTTGGATGGCATCACCGACTTGATGGGCATGAGTTTGAGCAAACTCTGAGAGTTGGTGATGAACAGGGAAGCCTGGTGTGCTGCAGTTCATGGGGTCACAAAGAGTCGGACATGACTGATCAACTGAACTGAACTTACTGAGAGCAGTCTCAGCTGAGTTTGGGTGGCAAAAATCAGTCTGGAGTGGGTTGAAGAGAGATTGGATGGTAAACAAATGTGGATAGTGAACACAGACAACTTTTTCAAGATGTCTAGTTACAATAAGTTACCTGTGAAGATTAAATGAGATGATGAAAATAAAGCAGTGCTAAGAATGATGGCACATAACAATTATTCAATAAATGTTGGCTTTTATTACTACATATTAAGGAATATATTTTAAGGATGAAAAGAGCTAATGGTAATTATAACAAAATGTGAATTTAGGGAGGATTTTTAAAAGACCTCTATCTTTGTCATAATGAAGAAAAAAAGGAAAAAACTTCAAAAACCATATCAAGGAAATCCCCACCAGTCCAGTGGTTAAGACTTCTCTCTCCAATACAGGGGGTGCAGGCTCAATCCCTGGTCAGGGACCTAAGATCCCACATGCTGTATGGTGTGGTCAAAAAATTTTAAGAAAAGAAAGAAAACCACACTGAAGAATTACATACAGTTGGTTCAAAAAGCAACAATCCTCTGAGTTACCCTCCCCTGCCCAGAAGCAACTACTTTGAACTACTTCTGTGTTGTGGTAACCTCCATATTGCTAATTAAACTCATAATATGACTATTTCTTGATTTACCTTGAAGTGGAGAAATGAAGTCGCTCAGTCATGTCTGACTCTTTGCGACCCCATGGGCTATAGCCTACCAGGTTCCTCCGTCCATGGGATTTTCCAGGCAAGAATACTGGATTGGGTTGCCATTTCCTTCTCCAGGAGATCTTCAGGACCCAGGGATTGAACCCAGGTCTCCCACATTGTAGGCAGACACTTTACCATCTGAGCCACCAAGGAAGTAGACATTATCTATTAATTTCCTGATATGCTAAATAAAAATTTGTTTCTCTTATACCTCTCTCAGCCAAAGTGGTTGTATCACCATTCTATTTCTCTGCTGGCCACCTTCGCAACATACTTATGCTCTATTTTTCATTCCTTTAATCATAGATAGCTTGTCTTGGCTCCTTACATTTAAGGTGAGGATGTCAATAGCCTACTTTTCCCTCTGCCTCTCAAGGGGAAAGGTCTGTTTCTGTTTGCTTTATTTTGTTTTTAAAATATGGGAGACTCTTGAGTAGGCTTAAATGAACGTGAACAATTGAAGATAGATGACAAAACAGTTGTTGGTGTGAGAAGATGAGTTCAGAGCCCCGTGTGGGACATCTCCGTAATGGCACCACCAGTTTCCTAACAGAAGCCTTGGAGTCTTCTAGAACATGTGGAATTCCTTTTGCACCCTGGATCCAATCAGGCATAAAATTCCATAGATTCTGCTTCTTCAGTTACCATCTTTTTATCCTTTTCTCTCCTGCACATGACTTTAGTTCAGACTTTCATTGTTTCTGACTTAAACAATAGACCTCTAACCGATCTCTCTTTCTTCTCACTTTTCTCTTGCAAGTCTGTTTTACACTAATGCCGATTAATCTTAAAGCAGAGCTCTCATCATCTTGCTGCCTTCTTCAGAATGCATAGTCTGGCTTTCAAAGTCTTCCACAATGTGATCTCTGCCCAACATGAGTTAAGGGAATATTCAATCAGTTAGGAGTGAAGTGGAGGTCGGAGGCAAAGGGAACATATTCCCAAGTAAGGCATAGTTTCTCAGGCCCACCAATTTAACATGAGCTTCAGAGCCCTTCTGGAAGAGGTTGTTGTTGTTGTTCAGTGGCTAAGTTGTGTCCAAGTCTTTGCAACCCTGGAAGAAGTAAAGGCTGGTTAACCATCTCAGATGTGTCTATTGCAAAGCCCAGTAACCAGAATCATGTGCTCTGGTTCAGAAATTCTCTTAATATTTCCTTTGGAAGTTCACAAAAGAATAATGCAAACAGCCAATAAATATTTAAAAGTTCAATGTCATTAGTTAGAATGTCAGCCATGAGAATAAGTATGGGCCGTTTTTTTTAAAGAGCTTATCCATTATTAGCTGGACAGTTTAGCTGGCATTTGCTTTCCCCTCCTCTCTGGTCTGTGTCCTTTGGGGAACTGGATAGGCCTGGCATGGGGCACTAACTGCAGAGAGCATGTGAGGCATGTACCTCTGTGTCACGGAAGCTCTGACACTGAGCGAGATTATTTTTAGAGGTGACCTTCTAGGTTCCAAGGAAAAGTAAACAGACATGCACATGATTTCCTCTGAGAGACTCACCATAAACAAATTCGCATGCACAGGCTCACTATTCTCCCTGTTCTGAAACCAGGGCTCTTAAAGAGCAAGTTCAGGTGAAAAGCTTTACTTAAAGCTGGAACCAACCAGGATGAAGAAAGGGGTAAACTGAGTCAAAGTTCACAGCTTCTAGCTACTGGGTTAGAGGACTGCAGGTGAAACAACTTACCTGTTTCAAATTCTTGGAAAACATGTTGTTTTAAATGAAGTTTCAATAATCCCTCATGAAAATATTTCTAAAATATTTTATTTTTTGTCTCACCTCTTATTTTGTATTATTACATTTGTTTTATCTGTATTGTTTTTCCTATGTAATGTGTTTATTATTTTTAAGTGAATATTATAAAAAATGTAGAAAGAAAAAACCTCCATCATCCTGTCCCTTGTTTGTTGTGTATCCTCCAGGTATTTTTATGCATATTCTTTTTTAATGCATATTCTTATATCTATATATCCACAGCAGAAAAACATACTGTCATAAATGTATTTGTCATTTCGTATTGTGTCTGTGGCATGTTTTCATGTTGGTATATATAGGTCTGTCTCATTCTGTTAATGGACAGTGAGGTCATTTCCTTGGTTTTACTATTACAAACAATGCATAAGTAAGCATCTTTGAACAGATATGTTGAGCACTTGCATGAAAGTTTCTGTTCGAAAAAAAAAAAAGAAAGAAAGTTTCTGTTGAACAGTATCTGAGAAGAATTTCTAGATCAAAACATTTACATATTTTTGGAGATTTTTGTTTTGTTTTGTTTTGCTTTGTGTTTTGGCTGCACCGTGTGGGTTTGGCAGTAAAAGTCCTAACCACTGGACTGCCAGGGAATTCCCTAAAGTTTTAATTTGGTTACTACCAAATTGCTCTCCACCTGTTTCCAGGAAACACAAAAATAAATTAATTTCTCATGAAGACTTAGCAGCAAGCACAATGCCTGGCACATAGTAACTGTTAATTGCTAGTTAGATTAAAGCATCATAAATATTACTTATTGTTCTGGTTGTGACGCTACTGAAGTTCGTTGCCCTGCCTGCCTCACTCTTAATCATCCTAGACACACTTAAGTTATCCCTTAAGTGTGGTAACATATTAGGTTCATATTGTAAATACACTAAAAAATAATAATATATACCATAATACATAGCACTTCTGATTTTCTCCTCTGTGACAAGATATTATTGTCATTTGAAATCATAGAATTCTAGAGTAGACAGGAACCTAGACATCAAATAGTCTGCATTTTTTTTTTATATGAAGAAGTGAAAGCCCAGAAAGTTAGTGATTATCCAAAGGTTTGATAATTAATAGATTCTCCTGAAAACACCTCGTATTTCTCACTTTCCTTTCTTGAATGCCCAGATTTATTAATATTTTTTTCATTTGACTATATTATATAAACAAGGCACATTGTTGACTGAGATATTGGTCTTCAGGTCTGCTTAGTTCTGTCAATTTACCTGCCTAGAGCTTTCCTACTTGCTCTTCTAATTTTCTACTTGAAGTTGGCCAAGGTTTGAAAACAAGATAGCCAATTTTATGAGAACTATACATCAAGCGATAGGATCTGAGAATGAGTCTAAGATTTTCCTATTAGTGAAACACAATAGTCTTAATAATTTTTCGTCAGCTATTTTGGCTACTCAGGACAGCTTGTGTGTGACTTTGTGTATGTGTATGTGTGTGTACATATGCATTTCCGAAGCTTTAGCTTAGGAACATGTTGCCATGTTGTGGGTAGATGAGAGGGTCCTATACATGTAAATATACAGATGTGTGTGTGTATATATATATACACATATGCAGTTGATCTTTGAACAATGCAGAAGTTAGGGGCATTGATCAACTCTCCTCACAGTCGAAAATCTGAGTATAACTTTACAGTCTGCCCTTGGAATCTGTAGTTCTGCATCTTCAGATGCTACCAACCTCAGATTGTACAGTATTGTAGTAGTATTTATTGAAAATAAATAGGTGGACCTGCACAATTCAATTCCTATTGTTCAAAGGTCAACTGTATATAAAATATTGCTAAGACTGAAATCCTGGAAGGTATTCAGAACCTATTAGATTAAAAAAATTGCCCAATTCTAAGGAAACAAATAGTCTAAGGGTTTGTCTTTGGTATGCCATCAACATTTGGCCAAGGTCTATTTAAAGGACAGTGAAATAAGTATCCTTTCTTCCTCCCTTTGCTGATATATAATGCCAACTTTGGTCTTATCATTAGTAATTTCAGGAAGTTTCTGGGGCAGGCAGAGCAACCGCTGCCCAAAGATGTCCACATCATAATTCCTGAAACCTGTGAGTATGTTACCTTACATGGCAAAAGGGACTTTGCAGATATGTTTAAATTAATGATCCTGAGATAGTGAGATTAGCCTGGCTCATCCAGATGGGCCCAACGTAATTACAAAGCTCCTTAAAAGCAAAAGAGGGAGGCAAGAGAGTCAGAGAAGGAGATACGACAACAAGGGCAGAGGTCAGACTGATTCAATTGTTTGAGGAACAAGCATGAGCCAAGGAACGCATGCAGCCTCTAGAGGCTGGAAAAGGCCAGGAAACAGATTCTGCCTTAGAGTTTTCAGAAAGGAAAGCAGCCCACGGCTGACACTTTGATCCTAGTCCAGAGAGACCATTTTAGATTTCTCTCCAGAACTGTAAGAAAACAAATTTGTGTTAAGTCACTAAATGTATGGTAATTTGTTATAACAGCAATAGGAAGCTAACAGTGTCTTACCAGAAGGCAGTGTAAGTTTGAGTTTTGTTTGAAGGACAATTGTTTTTGTGCATTTTAATCAAGTATTTAAAGAATGTGAAATATTTTTTTTTAAAATCTGAAAAAGTAACCACATAATAATAGTAATAGTTAACACCAATTGAGCACTAACTATATACCAGATGTTGTGATTTACATAATTTCATTTAAAGCTATGATGTAGAGCTATAATCTGTTTATTAGCTAACAAAGCAAATACAAAAAAGGTGAAGAATTTAATAAGCAAAGAAATTAGCTGAATTCTGCTGTGCTGAGGTGCAGAATACCATCCTCTCAAATCAAGCAGGGAAAACTTGAAGGTAGTTACTGTAAAAACTGGTTCCCCATTGGCTCAGCGGTAAAGAGTCCACTTGCAATGCAGGAGCTGCAGGAGATGCGAGTTGAATCCCTGGTCAGGAAGATCCCCTGGAGAAGGGCATGGCAACCCACCCCAGTATTCTTTCCTGGAGAATCCCATGGACAGAGGAGCCTGGTGGGCTGCAATCCATAGGGTCTCAAAGAGTCAAACACCACTGAAGCAATTTAGCACATGCAGGTACTATAAAAATTAGGCAAAAGTGAATTTTGAATTAATAACCCCAATCTTGTCTTTGACTGAATACCTGACATCATATTACCAATCCTAAACTACATTTGTTCCCCTCCATAAAAATGTCGTTGGATAATAACTGCAGTCCCACATAATATACACATGATGAAGCTAAAGGCAAAGAAGAAAAGGAAAGATATACACATTTGAATTCAGAGTTCCAAAGAATAGCAAGAAGAGATAAGAAAGCCTTCCTCAGTGATCAATGCAAAGAAATAGAGGTAAACAATAGAATGGGAAAGACTAGAGATCTTTTCAAGAAAATTAGAGATACCAAGAGAACATTTCATGCAAAGATGGGCACAGTAAAGGACAGAAATGGTATGGACCCAACAGAAGCAGAAGATATTAAGAAGTGGCAAGAATACACAGAAGAACTGTACAAAAAAGATCTTCACAACCCAGATAATCATGTTGGTGTGATCACTCAGCTAGAGCCAGACATCCTGGAATGTGAAGTCAAGTGGGCCTTAGGAAGCATCACTATGAACAAAGCTAGTGGAGGTGATGGAATTCCAGTTGAGCTATTTCAAATTCTGACAGATGATGCTGTGAAAGTGCTGCACTCAATATGCCAGCAAATTTGGAGAACTCAGCACTGGCCATAGGACTAGAAAAGGTCAGTTTTCATTCCAATCCCAAAGAAAGGTTATGCCAAACTATTGCACAATTGCACTCGTCTCACACACTAGTAAAGAAATGCTCAAAATTCTCCAAGCCAGGCTTCAACAGTATGTGAACTGTGAACTTCCAGATGTTCAAGCTGGATTTAGAAAAGGCAGAGGAACCAGAGATCAAATTGCCAACATCCGCTGGATCATCGAAAAAGCAAGAGAGTTCCAGAAAAGCATCTATTTCTGCTTTATTGACTATGCCAAAGCCTTTGACTGTGTGGAGCACAACAAACTGTGGAAAATTGTGAAAGAGATGGGAATACCAGACCACCTGACCTGCCTCCTGAGAAATCTGTATGCAGGTCAAGAAGCAATAGTTAGAACTGAACATGGAACAAGAGACTGGTTCCAAATCAAGAAAGGAGTTCATCAAGGCTGTATATTGTCACCCTGCTTATTTAACTTATATTCAGAGTACATCATGCAAAATGCCAGGCTGGATGAAGCATAAACTGGAATCAAGATTGCCGGGAGAAATATCAATAACCTCAGATATGCAGATGACACCACCCTTATGGCAGAAAACGAAGAACTCAAGAGCTTCTTGATGAAAGGGAAGAGTGAAAAAGCTGGCTTAAAACTCAACATTCATAAAACTAAGATCATGGCATTGGGTCCCATCATTTCATGGCAAATAAATGGGAAAACAATGACAGACTTTATCTTTTTGGGCTCCAAAATCACTGCAGATGGTGACTGCAGCCATGAAATTAAAAGATGCTTGCTCCTTGGAAGAAAAGCTATGATCAATATAGACAGCATATTAAAAGGCAGAGACTTTACTCTGTCTAGTCAAAGCTGTAGTTTTTCTAGTAGTTGTGTATGGATGTGAGAGCTGGACCATAAAGAAAGCTGAGCACCAAAGAACTGATGCTTTTGAACTGTGGTGTTGGAGAAGGCTCTTGAGAGTCCCTTGGACAGCAAGGAGATCCAACCAGTCCATCCTAAAGGAAATCAGTCTTGAATATTCATTGGAAAGACTGATGTTGAAACTCCTATACTTTGGCTACCTGATGTGAAGAACTGACTCATTGGAAAAGACTGTGATGCTGGGAAAGATTGAAGGCAGGAGGAGAAGGGGACAACAGAGGACAAGATGGTTGGATGGCGTCACTGACTCAATGGAGATGAGTTTGAGCCAGCTCCGGGAGTTGGTGGTGGACAGGGAAGCCTAGCATGCTGCAGTCCATGGGGTCCAAGACAGTCAGACGTGACTGAGGGACTGAACTGAACTGAACTGAACTGATAATATCATTTGAATGATATATTTACAAGATATATTAACAGATTTTTTAACTCACTGTGCTGTTTGTGTATGTGTTCTTTGTTTTTAAGATATTTGAGATGTTTTAAAGAATCTTGCAAGTTGTACTAAAAATTGACATTTTTAAGTAATTTTTTGTTGGAATACTTAGGATTTGACCGACTAAGGATACAGTGAATATTTTTACACTTGTGAATTTGATTTAATATATAGGTTTGATTTTTATGCTGCCTAGATGCCTGAGAGAATATGACTTACTAGATTTACAATAACACATTTGTTGAGTGCTTATTACTTAGCAGGACTGTATTAAGTGCTTTGCATGCACTAACGCAGGTAAAGCTCATAACAACCCTATGAGTTTGGTATTATTGCTACTCCCCGTTCAGATGATAAAACAGAGGCACAAAGAGTTATGTGGCTTAACCAAGATCACACAGCCAGTTATTAGCACAGCAGCCTAACCATTGCCCCCCTCAGTGCTCAGGAAGACTCACAGAGTACTCTGTAAGTGCTCAGGACTGGGCTGAGAATAGGTTGAGATGATTTACAGAGTGTAAATCTGCCTTGTTAGGAGTGTGAAGTACGTGAGGCAATAAGGTACAGCAATATGTGAATTTGACATATTTAAGGGAACTTAATAAATGAGATTTATAAACTGTGTAAATGTACAAGAGAATTTGATTTGTTAGATTTGCATGCTTTGTGATGTTAATATGGCCTAAGAAAATTCTATCCCATTGATAAATGCATTTAAACGGGAAGTTTAATACATCAAATTAATATGCTTACTGGGCATTAATCAAAGAACAGTGAAAGTGTTTTATTTTAACATGAAATTGACAGATTTGTAAATGAATTTGAAATTTGTGTTTAATAATGACTAGATTTAAATTTTACAACTCAAGTAAATATTATTTAAAACACAAGAAATTTGTAGAGAACAAACATATGAATACCAAGGGGGAAAAGGATGAATTGGGAGATTGGGATTGACATGTATACACTATTGATACTATGCATAAAATAGATAACTAATGAGAACCTACTGTGTAGCACAGGGAGCTGTGCTCAGTGCTTTGTGTTGACCTAAATGGGAAGGAAATCCAAAAAAAGAGGGGATATATGTAAACATATGGCTAATTCACTTTGCTGTACAGAAGAAACTAACACAACATTGTAAAATAACTATCAGATCAGTTCAGTTCAGTCGCTCAGTCGTGTCCGACTCTTTGCGACCCCATGAATCGCAGCACGTCAGGCCTCCCTGTCCATCATCAACTCCTGGAGTTCACCCAGACTCACATCCATCGAGTCAGTGATGCTATCCAGCCATCTCATCCTCTGTTGTCCCCTTCTCCTCCTGCCCCCAATCCCTCCCAGCATCAGAGTCTTTTTCCAATGAGTAACTATACTCCAATAAAAAATAAATTAATTTGAAAAAAATAAAACAAGCAACTTTATGGGTTGCATGCACAAAGAATCCCCTCTGACATTTAAAATCTCAGCTGATAACTGATATAATTGTAGTCCTGTTTGCAAAAGGGGAAACTGGGGGGAAGAGAAATAACTTTCCAAGGTGACAGAACTGGGAACTGATAGATGCTGCATTCCAGCCCAGGTGACACCACCCTGCCAAAGCCAGCATACTAACCACTTTCCTATACCACCGCCAGGTTCTGGAGATTCCATTTCTGTAGAATACAGAGTCGGTTGTTAATATATAACCTGGAGGACTATACAACGTACAACAACACTGATCTTTCCTGGAATGGGAATTATGGAGGGCTGTTATTTCTGTAACATTTAAGGTTTGAGTAAAAGGAGTTTTCCCCCTTCAACCCCATTTTCCAGCTAATTTCTTTGCCGACATTTTAAAATTAAGAGAATTCTGCACCACTCAATCAGCGTTTTGTAGTAATTTATTAATATCTATCTCATAAGCTTTTTTTTGTTTGTTTTAAACATTCTTACTTATGCTCAGATGGTTATAATTCCTGGGTGAAACCTTTTATGCCCTCATCCCCATATGTCCCATAGAATCAGTCACTTCTTCAATGATGCTACTTTTGGATCTAGTATATGCTTTTATTAATTGTATGACACTGAATTATAGTTGTTTTTCTATTCTTATCTTCCCTATTAGAGTATCTGTGTTATATATGACTTTCCCCAGGGTCCAGCACAGAATTTGGCTGGTTAAACCAAACATATTTTGCAGCTATGGAAGCTTAAGTATGTTTGGCTTAGGCAAGTATTACAGCTTTTCCTTTCTGTAAGAAGCTTACTTTCTTTTTGTCTTTTAACTCTTTGGTCTAGCACTGGAGTAGATGACACAATCAAGAGTCAGATCAGATCAGTCGCTCAGTCCTGTCCGACTCTTTGCGACCCCATGAATCGCAGCACACCAGGCCTCCCTGTCCATCACCAACTCCCGGAGTTCCAGTTAAGTTATTGCAAAACTAGGAAAACTGAGTTCTCCTAAAACACGAATCATTTGCAAGGAGTTGAGAGTGGAGCTATGTCACATATTAACAACTGGGAGGAAGGGAGAATCTTTTGTTTCCCCTGAGGTGCTCTGTGCTCAGTTGCTCGCAGAGTAGCTAGGGCGCCACACCTGGTGTTTTTAAGGGTCCGGTTTTCTACTTTAAAAATAGAAGAAAAAGCAGTTAATCTCGTAATCAATAGAATAGTTTTAGATAGTTGTGGGCCAGAAACACGTCAGTTCTTATCATGACCCCAGTACAGCAGCATTTTATCCTAGATTGCGTCTATGGTGGGAATCTCTGGGCATCATAACGTTCTGAATGGTGTAGCCCTGCAGACTACCTAAGTCCCTGCCTGGGGTGGGGGGCGGTGACACTGGAGCTGCCCCCCTTTCCCGCCCCCCAGCCGCCCCCGCCTCCCCGCCTCTTCCCTCCAAGACTGCGACCAGAGCGGGAAACGGAAAATGAAAACAGAAACTGCTCAGATTGCCTGCTCTCGGGCTGACGACCTGCGCTGGTCACGTAGGCTGTAAGAGAGGATGGGACGAGCCGCGACACCGCGGCTGGCGACCCTGTTAAGAGTTTGTCTTCTCCACTAGGGGGGAGTAGGGGAGAGGGGTCCGGGGGGGGAGAGGGTGTGCCCTCCTTTCCTACCGCGGACGGACTAGGGCAGCCCGACCGCCCACTTGGAGGAGTCTCTGCTGCCCCGCCCCTCCTCTCTCGCTCTCTTCCATGAGTCTCCGCCCCATGAAGCCCCGCCCTCCTTCCATCCCTAAGGCCACGCCTCCTGGGACCCCAAACCCCCGAGGTTCCACTAGGCTGGGTCAGCCTCAAAGAAAGAGTTTCGTTTTCCTCTCCTGCTCTTCCTCCTCTTTCTAGTCCCTCCTCCTTCTCCGCGCTGCCTTGGGTCTTAGCATCCAGAAGTCCTGGCAGAGACTGGGCCGAGGCAAGGCCAGGGTGTTTTCTGCTTAGGGCTCTGGCCAGGCCTGGGGATCCCGCCGTGGCAGAAGGCCTTGAGGCTGAGTCTTCTTTCAGGAGCTTCTCTGCAGTGAGACCCTGTTGGGGAGGGTGTATCCTGAAGATCTACTTGTGCTTTTCTTCCTCCTGGCTCACCGGTCCCAAGCCTCACAAGTGAAAGTGATAGGCAGGGGAGTAGGTGGATTGTTGAAAGGTGAAGAATGCAACCGAGTTACCAAGTGACTGGCCAAAGAAAAATCGCGGGCAAGGACACGAGAGTACTAAAATTCAGGGCATCGAATTTATTGTTAAAGAAAATACCAATGGCTAGAATCACCATCAAAGTATCACTAATTTCAGACTACCTTCTAATTAATTACAGTTCACAGGATGTCTGTTAACTATAGGAGATGCCTGACCTAATGTTTGCAAATGAAGTGCAGATGGCAATATTTAGAGAAATGAAGGCACAAAAATGGGGTCTTGGTGCTTCCAGAGTTCCCACCAGATATCTGAAAAATAGTAGAGAATCTATCTGAAGTCTCTCAGTTGTGTCCGACTCTTTGTGATCCCATGGACTGTAGCTCACCAGGCTTCTCTGTCCATGGAATTTTCCAGGCAGGAATACTGGAGTGGGTTGCCGTTTCCTCCTCCAGAGGATATTCCTGACCCAGGGATCGAACCCAGGTCTCCTGCATTGCAGACAGACACTTCCCTCTGAGCCACCAGGGAAGCCTGAAAGATCTATCCAATGAATATATATCAACAACATTATCAAGAATGATTTAAAGTCTGCCTTCTGGATTTCTTTGTGTCTGACAGCAGATTGTAGTCAGGGAGTTATTCACTGGCTGGTGTAAACCCTTGTGATTCAAGTAAAGTCAGATGACTGAGCACATACAGTTGTTTGCCTGTGTTCTCAGACACTGAAGAACGTTGCTTTTCACTCTTGTAAGGAGTTTAAAGGGGGGTCGGGAAGGCTTCAAGTGCTTAGCATTGTACTTGAACAATTATAGAAGCCATCACTTGACTTCTGTGAATTTTTGCCTAAGGAAATATGTAGTTGTGAGACATACTTTGTCACCACATACTCCCAGTGAAACTTTGTCCTTTAGAAATTATTTAGCTGTGGTTGGTAGCAGAGTGAAAGGTACACACAATTATATATGTCTGCCATTGCTGACCAGGACATACTGAAAATTCTGAGTGGTCAAACGAGATGTAAGTTCAGGGTGTTTCTCCAGTGTTTCTTCTGCCTCTGACAAAGAATAAGTGAATATGGTTAACAGTCAGAAGTGAGGAAGAAATGAATTCATAAATGTCTATTTTGAAGACCCAAATAGAAATTTATAAATATGAAGTTAAAAAAAAAATCTTACCTAAAAACAAGAAAAAAAAGATTTAAAAAAAATTAAAGGAAGAAGAAAAAAACAAATAAAAATCCTACCTAGTAGTGAAAGGTGAATTAAGAATAGGCTGTATGCTGGACACTTGCTCATTATTTCAGAGAACTTTCACAACTCTGAAATTACCACTATCCTCATTTCACAGAGAGAAGAATCTAGGCTTTGAGAAGTTAAGGTGACCTGCCCATGGTCACATGGCCAATAAGTAACCAGTTTAAGATTGAACTCAGGTTTAATTTGTCTCCAAATTGAAAAATCATGCAGAATGCATCAATAACCTCAGATACACAGATGACACCACCCTTATGGCAGAAAGCAAAGAAGAACTAAAGAACCTCTTGATGAAAGTGAAAGGGGAGAGTGAAAAAGTTGGCTTAAAACTCAACATTCAGAAAACTAAGATCATGGCATCTGATCCCATCACTTCATGGCAAATACATGGGGAAACAGTGGAAACAGTGGCAAACTTTATTTTGGGGGGCTCCAAAATCACTGCAGATGGTGACTGCAGCCATGAAATTAAAAGACACTTGCTCCTTGGAAGGAAAGCTATGATCAATCTAGCCAGCATATTAAAAAGCAGAGACATTACTTTGCCAACAAAGACCCATGTAGTCAAAGCTATGATTTTTTTCAGTAGTCATGTATGGATGTGAGAGTTGGACTATAAAGAAAGCTGAGAGCCGAAGAATTGATGCTTTTGAACTGTGGTGTTGGAGGAGACTCTTGAAAGTCCCTTGGACTGCAAGGAGATCCAACCAGTCCATTCTAAAGGAGATCGGTCCTGGGTGTTCATTGGAAGGACTGATGCTAAAGCTGAAACTCCAATACTTTGGCCACCTTATGCGAAGAGTTGACTCACTGGAAAAGACTCTGATGCTGGGAGGGATTGTGGGCAGGAGGAGAAGGGGACGACAGAGGATGAGATGGCTGGATGGCATCACCAACTCGAGGGACATGAGTTTGAATAAGCTCCCAGAGTTGGTGATGGACAGGGAAGCCTGGAGTGCTGCAGTCCATGGGTTCGAAAAGAGCTGGACATGACTGGGTGATTGAACTGAACTAGAATATAAGCTCCATGAGGGCAGGGACTCTGTTCATTGCTTAATCCCCAGAGTCTAGGTCAGCATTTGGAACATTTTGTTGTTGTTCATTTGCTAAGTCATGTCCAATTCCTTGCGACCCCATGGACTGCAGCACACCAGGCTCCTCTGTCCTTTAGTATCTTCTGGAATTTGCTCAAATTCATGTCCATTGCATCAGTAATGCTATCTAACCATCTCATCCTCTGCCGCCCCCTTCTCCTTTTGTCTTCAGGCTTTCCCAGCATTAGGGTCTTTTCCAACAAATTGGCTATTCACATCAGGTAGCCAAAGTATTAGAGCTTCAGCTTCAGCATCAGTCCTTCCAAAGAAGATTCAGGGTTGATTTCCTTTAGGATTGACTGGTTTGATCTCCTTGCAGTCTCAAGAGTCTTCTCAAGTAGATGCTCAATAAATACTTGGCAAATGAATGAATTAAGATAATAGAGGAAATTGAACACTAGATTTTCCTTAGTGATTGCCAAGTAGAAAGCTATAAGTAAGAATAATATGAAGGAAAAATCATACTGACAGGCATTGAATGTGCTCTAAGGGAGTCTACTGCTGGCTGTGTATCAGAGTCTTGTTCCTGCTCTGCTGAAGATCTGGAATCACAGCCTTATAATATCTTTAAAAGAAGTAAGACAATGTACAGAAGTAAGATAATTTTGTGAGAAAAGTACCTGTATTCATGTTTTTAATAAGTATTTATATGGAATTAAAAACAGAAAGGGATGGAGAGGAAGTTCATTTTGGGATCTTATATAAGGCAATTTGGGGTGATGGTTATGGCCATGATGTGACATGAATTTTGGTCATTTTTTCTGAGTAGCTTTGATTCCTTACTTAAGATTGTAAAAGCAAGTTTGGCCCAGTTTAGCCAAATTTTCTGAGGCTATAGTAAGCTTCCCACTTCAAAACCTACTTTCACTAATTTCTAGTCAGGTGAATGTCTATTGCTGGTGATTCTTGGATTTAGGATATTTATTCCAGCTCAGAACTATTGGATTACCCCACAGCCTTAATATTCGTATGCAACCATGTAGTAAATGTCATAGAACCTGTGCAGAGTAGATTCAGAGCCAACCTGGTTCTCTCTCAGCTTAGGAGTGTGGATGACACAGGTGGTTCAGCAGTATCTCTGTTTGGAAAAAGGAATTTAATCCTGTCCTTACTAGATTACACAACTGTCCTTAACCTTCAGTCGTCCATTACTGATCAGGTAAAGTCTGAACTCCTCCAACATCAGGCTTGGCTGTACCTATCATACCTATGCTTGGTAGAATTCAGTGCACGTGTGCATGCTCAGTCTCTTCAGTTGTGTTTGACTCTTTGCAACCCTATGGACTGTAGGCTCCTCTATCCATAGGATTCTCCAGGCAAGGATACTGGAGTGAGTTGCCATTTCCTTCTCCACAGGATCTTCCCAACCCAGGGATTGAACCTGTGTCTCCTGTGTCTTCTGCATTGTAGGTGGGTTCTTTACCCATGGAGCCATTGGGAGAATCCCCTCTGGGGAGTGCATGAACAAATATATATGATAAGGTCTTGGCATTCAAAGAGCTTATTGTCTAACATAATATTTCCTAAAGTGTATTCTTCAGAAGTCCTACAAGATGCAACTCAAAAATAATGTTCTATGCTCCAAGACATGAGGGAGACACATTCATTCCGTAGGTGATTCATAATTCTCATTGGCATATTAATTGCTCCAAGAAGTACCACTATGGAGAAGCCCAGTGTTTACCCCAAAGTATTCCCAAAAGTATTTTACCACAGGACTCTTTCAACATCTGTTAACAACCCAAAGAACTTCTGTTCCATGGAACACATTTTAGGAAACAGTGGTCTAGATAAGACGTATACCCAGGCTTCCCTGGTGGCTCATTGGTTAAGAATCTGCCAGCCAAGCAGGAGACAGGGTTTGATCCCTGGGCCTGGAAGATCCTGCATGCCACTGAGCAACTAAGCTCATGCCCCACAAGTACTGAGCCTATGCTCTAGGGCCCATGAACCACAACCACTGCGCCCATGTGCTGTAACTACCAAAGCCAGTGCACCCTAGAGCCCATGCTCCACAACAAGAAAAACTACTGCAATGAGAAGCCTGCACGCTGTAGCTTGAGAATAGCCCCGCTTGCTGCAACTAGAGAAAAGCCTGCATAGCAACAAGACCCAACACATTCAAAAACAAATACATTTATTTTTTTAAAAAAACATAAACTTGGGTATATGGCATAGCACAAGTTAGAATGTCATATTTAAGAGCAAGTCCTTAAAACATGAGTAGGAAGGGGTGGAGGAAAGAATGGAAGAAAGGCAGAGAAGGAAACATAAATGAAGCATTTCAAGAAATAGAAAAGCAGAAGAGGTAAAGATAACAAGAGTTAAACTAAATAGAGAGCTGCCAACAATGTCAAGTGCTGCAGAGAGATCAAAGAAACCAAGAAATGGCACTTGGGTTTCACAGCATTGAAATCGGTGTCAACTTTCAGAACAATTCCAGGACAATGATGGAAGCAGATAAGAAGGAAATAATGAGTAAGTAGAATAAGTATGTGACCTCCAAGGAAGCAAGGATTTTTGTCTCTTTTATTTACTGATCTTTCCCATCATGTAGAACCATGCCTGGTGTATGAAAGCTCTCCATAAATATTAATTACATAAGTGAATAAATTAATGCATGCATAAGGGTGGTTACAAAGGAAAGGTCAGGTCAGTGGGGGTAATAAAGGAGAGACTATAATAATGGTATAGTTGAGGAAAGGGGCAACTTAACATGCTTTTAGGTATAGAACTCCAGTGGAAATCAAAAGTGCAAAAATAGTGGAAACTGGTGGAACACTTACATAACTGGCAATTATGAGGATGAGAATAGAGTCATAGATAAAATAGAAGGAAGCAGGTCCCACTTAGTATATAAAATTAACTCATTCACAACTCTCTTCAAAAAAGTTACTCCTCATTATTGGATCCATATTCCCATTAACTGTATGTAAATCCACTCAAGCACCCAAGCTAGAAATTCCAGTCTTCTTTATTACCGCCTCGTCTTCCATCTCCTTTCCTGCTTGTGTGTATGCTCATTCACTCAGTCATGTTCAACTTTTTGTGGCCCCATGGACCATAGCTCACCAGGCTCTTCTGTCCATGGGATTTCCCAGGAAGAACACTGGAGTGGGTATTTTCCCCGCCCAGGGATCGAACCTTCATCTCTTGCGTCTCCTGCATTGGCAGACACATTCTTTACTACTAGTGCCACCTGGGAAGTCCTAAATGGATACAAAGTCCTCCGTTCCACTCTTGAAATACTCCATAGATCCATTTCCATTTTTCATCCCCATTGGCACTACCCTAGGTAAGGTGTTCATCATTTTCTTACCTGGAATGTTTTAATGATTTTCTAACTATACTCTGAATTTATTAGCTTTTTGCTCTCAGTCCTTTCTCCATAATCCCACCAGAACTGTGGTCTTAAAGCCTAGGTATGATCATACTGTTTTTCTCTTCAAAAGAGCAGAAATGCATCATTCTTATTTATTACATGTCTTCATTTATTCAGTGCTTCATATGGCTAGGTACAGGAGATGCACTTGTGAGTTACGATAAAGGAAGCATTTCAAATCAGGAGGGGAAAAAATCAAATGGCCAAAACAAAACAATGCTCAAGAACGAAATGTTGTTTTTTTTTTTCCCCTACGAGATTCGAAATAACCAGTGTTGGCAAATATGTGAGAAAACAAGCGTCTGCATCCATTATTGGTGCAAGTATTCATAGATAGAGACTTCAGAGGGCAACTTAGCAATACTTGTCAAGACTTTAATAATACCCATTTGCCCTAACAATGGTTCTCTCTGGGGCTGTGGAATTATGAGAGGCTAACTTTCTATTTTTCACAGTGTTGTTCACTACTTTTCACAGATTTAATATTTATAATGATTTATTTTTTATTTTTCAATTTGAAAAAGTGAAGACCCCAAAATGGGAGGAAAAAAAATCATCTTTTTCTGATAGATTCACACTTTTAGGTTAACATTCAAGACTGCTCAAAATGAGTCCCTAGCTCAGTTTCAGCCCCACCTTCTACCATTTCTGTTCACCCAGGTAGTGCTTTTTACTCCTCTCTGCCTCTGACGTTCCTCTAACTGTAATGCTTCCTCTGCCTTCCACCTCTTCTATTAATCAGAACAGTACTCATCTTCCTAGAAGAACTCAGGATCATCTCCCCGTCTGTGTGAAGCTTGTCCTCCCATCTGGTTTACATTGCCCCTCCCTGATGCTAAGAGGGGATTTTGTTTATACTTCTAGCAGGGCACAGTTGCCATGCGTTGCTGTTACTTGTTTCTGGTGTCTGCCTTGCCATCATTTATTCTCAACTTCATCTGCTTTTTCTGTGAAATAAATGTTCATTTCAAAATATTTATTGAGAGTCTTGTATGTTCCATACCTAAATCCACACTTAAATTACACATCTCTTGAAGATACACAGCTCAGCCATGTGAACAATTACCTCGAAGTCACAAAATGTTATTTTGTATTAATTTGTATTTGAAAAGAGTGCAAGAATTAATTAAACATGTCTATGGATGCCTGGTGTTTATTCATTGACAATGAGCCGGAATTATTACCTCACTTTAAGCCTTTCTCTGGTGATTTGTTTACAGAGTTGTGCTAAATAGCTGAATTGTTGTCATGACCCTTTGCCTAGATCTTTTCAAAACAGTCGTTAGACTTGAGTTTTACATAACAAAAACATGCACATAAAATCTCATAACTAGGAGAGATACTGAAAACAATTCTTAGAATTTTAAGCTTGTACATGCTGTAAGATTGGGCTTACAGTGATGGGCATACTCCATGATTTCGTAACTCAACAATAATTAAATCTGACCACTTGTAAGTGCTGAAGTGTGTATGGTTGCCAAACCATGATTATGTGTAAAATAAACTGATTACCTTAAATGAACTTAAATGATACTAGGGCTCCTTGCAGTAAATCAAAGAATTTACCACTTTTTGCTGTTTTGGTGACTACATAGTTTCAGGTCCCCAAGGGGGAGTAGCTCTTAAAGCTAAAGTGGCAGCCCCATTATCATTTGTAAATTTCCACTAACAAGCCAGCCTGGCAGTGGTTGCTGGCTGCGAGGGCTGTGACCTTTCTAACAGCATAGTATTCGTCATTGTTTTGTTTATAAGCGTCTATATATGCCATGGAAGTTCTGGGGAGAGAGTTTCAGAAAAAGAAAACTGAAACTAAAAAGGAAATCGAAAGCTAAAAGCCAGAAACTACTTCTTCAGCCCTTTCTTTGTGATCTCAGGATTTCAGGGACCTTGAAAGATTGATTTCGTCTCACTCAAGTTTCTTATAAAATTAGCTTTGGCTCATGCATCTGTAACACAGTAGTTAATTTTACAAGATAAGCAGTACAGGGGAAATGTATCTGAGGGGAAAATCCAGTGCTGGAAGCTCAAGAGACACTTATAAGGTCACAGAACAAAGCTGCTAAGTGAAGTGGTCCTACTAGAGACCTGCAAATAGCAACACTGCTTCAGGTTAATTTCAGTGTATCTTTCATCACATTTCACTTTTCTTCTCAGCCAGCATTAACCACAGGTGGGCCTTACTCAGATCTATTCTGTGAGAGCCATTGGAATCCCTCAGCTGAAGAGCAACTGTGATTTAAGTCGTGAAATTTGAACATTGTATGTTAGCATCTACTTCTCTGTAATGGCTCTGGAGACTGTAGTTGCCAAAGCAATGCCTGTATTAACCAGTTCTTCCTGTTCACAGCTACTTATGCCATTCCTAGAGACCGAATGTGCTTTCAGATAAGCACCATGGACTATCTGAGCAGGAAGGCAAATTACAGTCTTTTAAATTCAATCTATCGCTTTATAGGAGAGTTCCCTGAGGCTCAGAAAGATCAAGCAGGTTCTTTAGGAGCAGAGCTGAAATTAGAACCAGGTGTCTCAACTAATCTAGATCCCTAATCTAGAGTTCTTTATACTCACAGTGACTCAACGCCAGAATAATTTCTCACTTTTATAGTCAGAGAAAGTTTCTATGAATTAATTAATCTTTTTATTTGGATATGTTAATCTTTTAAAATATGCAGAAGACTCATTTAACTTCGGTATACATCAGTACTGGGAACATGCTTACAAAGAAACTTCCCTACAAAGCATCTTGGAGATGTCTTCTAAAATAGTTCAACGGACTGGCTTGTAAAACTGCTCAATGATCCACAAGCTACGAATTTTCAAGAGAACACTAACCAGAACTATTAAACTTCCACCTGATCATCAAAGTGCTGTGGTGATCAACTTACTTCAACAAAATTCCCTTCAAGTCAGTCAAATCATGAGGGTTTGTCTCTGTTGTGCTCCTAGTGCTTGCAGCAGCTCAATAGAGTTCAGAGGGGCACAGAATTCCCGTGGAATACACAGGGCTACTTCTCCTCGCCTCCTCTTGATACTTTTCTCTAATACATGGACCTGGCATTTCCCAAGTGTGTACCTTAGACTGTTAACTTGGATTTGAAAAAAAATGGTTCCATGGTCAATTAAATTTAAGGAACATAGTTCACCTGGTTTCTTTTATTATGCTAATTCAATTATTCATTAAAAATTTTTTTTATCAGTACCTATGTGTCAGGCACCATTTTGGCGGCTTAGGATACGTGGGTGAACAAAGTCACATATCTGTGCTCTCGTGGAACTTATAGACAATGCAATGAATGTAGCTTTCTCCTGTTGAATTAATTCTTAGGTTTGCTGTTGTTGTTATCCAGTTGCTAAAGTCGTGTCTGATTCTTTGCAACCCCTTGGACTATAGACCACCAGGCCCCTCTCTCCATGGTATTTCCCAGGCAAGAATACTGGAGTGGTTGCCATTTCCTTCTCCAGCGGATCTTCCAACAACCCGTACCTCCTGCATCATAGGCAGCTTCTTTACCGCTGGGCCACCAGGGAAGCCTAACTCTTAGGTGAATTCCCTCTTAAGAATTAATTCTTAAGTTAAATTACCAGGAATGGGACAATGAATTGCATAATTAATAATTTGCAATAATAATAAGCACTATGAAGAAAAAATCCAAAGTGCTATAGGAAGGTAAAAATAAGAGGATTTATTAGGAACTTGGCACCAGAATCTCTTGTGGAGGGTTGCTCACCTTGATGAGATTCTGAATCTGGCTTTGGGTAGGGAAAACTTGGTATGTTGAAATCCCCTCCTGATGCTTCCAGTCCCTTCCATTACCCTCTCTTTCTTTCATGAGAACCCTATACCATACCTCAGAGCTCCATTCCTGGGCAGAGAAAAACCCCACACAGCCAGGTACTGTGGCCTCAGGCTCTTCCTCCCTCCCTAGAAGTTCTAGATGAGCAAAAAGCCCCACTTGCCCTGAAAACAGAACCAAGAGATAGAAATTTAGTCAGGAGGAAGTGACTCAAGCCTCTCGCCATTAAAGACACTGACATTTCCTTTAAACTTGACAACTAAGTAAACTTTTTCTGAAATGTAAAATATACATATTTTTGTACCAAAAACCATGAAAGTATTCATGATCTTTGATTCAACAATCCCCTTCCCGGGAATTCAACTTGAGAATTAATTCAACAGAAGAATAAGACTACATACACCAGTTTGGTCACTGTCATGTTAAATACAATAAAAAGGGGAGGGGAAGCAAATAATCTAAATATTCTACAGTTGGTAAACTGTGGGGCTGTGGTATATTAACTTAGAATTATTAACTTGCAGCCATTCTGTCAGCTGTGGAGAAATATGAAGTATTGACAACAAGTGAAAAGGCAGAATACAAAGTTGTACACTGAAGAATACAATCTATATAAAAATGGGTATGCGAAACACAAACGATAAGATTAAATGGAAAAGTGGGAATCAGTTTGCTAGAATGGTAAGAAAGTAGGATAGAAATCCATCATAAACTGGATTAATCAAAAAGGAAAAAATTCATTGGCTCCAGTAACCAAGCCTTGGGTAGTACACAGATGGCAAGGGATATCTTGAAAGAGAGACACAAATTGCAGTCAGGACTTTGTCTGCTTCTGTTCCTCACTTCTCTCTGCAGGGAGGTCTCTTTTCTCTCAGATTCTTTCCAAAATAAAATCTTCATCTCCCTAAAAAGGAGTTTAGGACTTCCCTGGTGGTACAGTGGATGAGAATCTGCCTGCCAGTGCAGGCGACATAGGTTTGATTCCTGACCTGGGAAGATCCCACATGTCACAGAGCAAATAAGCCCATGTGCCACAACTACTGAACCCGTGTCGGGCAACTTCTGAAGCCTGTGCGCCTAGAGCCTGGAATCCACAACGAGAGAAGCTACCACGATGGGCAACCTGCACACCCCAAGTAGAGAGTAGCCCCACTCACTGCAACTAGCCTGAGGCAACAACAAAGACCCAGCACAGTCAAAAATATACATAAATAAATATTTTTTTAATAAAGATGAGTTTAGATCCCTCTATATACAGACATAACATAGAGTCAAATTGTGCCCTCTAATACAGTAGCTGCTAGTCACAGGAAATTTAAAATTTGTTTCCTGGGACTTCTCTGGTGGTGCAGTGGCTAAGACTTCATGCTCCCAATTCAGGGGGCTTGGGTTCAATTCCTGGTCAGGGAACTAGATCCCACATGCTGCAACTGGAAAAAAAAAAGATCCCACATGTTGCAACAAAGACAGAACACCCCACAAGCCACAACTAAGATCCAATACAGCCAAATAAATAAAAATAAATAAATATTGGAAAAACTAATAAAAGAAAATTTATAAAAAATAAAATTTGTTTCTTCAGTCACACTAGTTACATTTCAAGTGCTCTGTAGCCATCTGTGGCTATTGGCCAGCACATTAAACTGCGGCAATACAAAACTTTCATCATAGTAGAAAGTTCTATTGAACATCACTGGTCTACACTGAATAGTTGTTTTCTTTTCCTCCATTCAATAAAAATCTATTTTACTCTCATGAATTTTGCTGCTTATTATTCTGACAGTGCCGGAAAGGGAGCCAAAAGTTTTAAAGGCTTGGGTGGAGGGGATTGCCCCGTATCCAAGTTTCTTCTTGGAAATCCAAGTAGTACAGGACAATCCTAAAATGGAATAAATATTTGTTGTCATTTCATACTGTTCCTGCCAGCTGGATCGTCTGGTTGTAAGCAGGACGGAAGGCTCTGGGCTTCTGAAGTGAGCTCTGCCCCTAGTTTCCCCCAGGCAGCGAGGCACAACTGCTCTTTTAAGCCTCAAACTGTCAAGATTTAGATGTTCAATAACCAGACTTGTGTTCTTTGTAAGAGACCTCTGGGACTCCCTTGGTGGTCCAGTGGTTAAAACTCCACACTCTATGCAGGGGGCCTGGGTTCGATTCTGATCTGGAAACTAGATCCCACAAGCTGCAGCTAAAGACCCCACATGCCACAACAAAGAACAAAGATCACATGTGCTGCAAATAAGGCCTGGTGCAGCCAAATTAATCACTTTATTCATTCATTCATTAAAATGCCTCCTACAATCTAGGGATTAACCCAGATGTAATGTCCCTTTCTTTATCATTTTTTTTACCTGTTTTTGTTATTGAAGTTTTTGAACATATACAAAAGTAGCAGATTCATATAATGAATTCCCAAGTACTCACCAAGCAGTCTTAATAATGATCATGTCTTGTTTCATTTATTTCACTACTCACTCTCTCCATCAGGATTAACTTGGAACAAACTCCAGACACCATATCATCTGTAAATATTTTCCTATGTATCTCTAAAAGATGATGTTTTTAAAAACTAATATTAACCACAATATCATTATAATGTCTAAACAAATCCCCAACAATTCCTTAATATCTTCAAATACACAGTCATCCAAACAAGGCCCGTACAATGCATTGGTTGATGTATCCTTGAAGTCTCTAAATCTGTAAGTGCTCTTCCATCTCTCTTTTTATTCCTCACAACTTTTTGTAGAGGAAATCAAGTCTTCTGTTCTGAAAAGTCTTCCAGAGCCTGGACTTTGTTCATTGCATACCCATGGCAAATTTAACATGTTACTCTGTCACCTTTACCTCCTGTGGTTGGGTAGTTGGACCTAGAGGCTTGTGGGACATTTAAAAAAAATAATTTTATTTATTTATTTATGGCTCTTCTTGGTCTTCATTGCCGTGAGGGCTTTTCTCTAGTTGTGGTACAAGGGCTTCTCACTGTGGTGGCTTCTCTCATTGTGGAGCACAGGATCTAGGCATGTGGGTTTCAGAAGTTGCGGCTCCCCAGCTCTAGAGCGCAGGCTCAATAGTTGTGGTGCACGGGATTAGTTGCCCCGTGGCACATGGATCTTCCAGGATCAGGGACTGAATCCGCCTCCTCCTTTAGTAGGGAGATTCTTTACCACTGAGGCACCAGGGAAGCCCCAAAGATATTTTTAGATGTTGTATTGTATCCTTCTATTTAGTTGAAGTATCAGAGAATGATGCTAATAATTGCCTAGAACCATTAATTCATTTTAGGCTATAAAACTGATATTCTATCATTTTCTTCTTACTAGTTGGAATATATGCATTGAAAACTGATATTACCTCTCATTAACTATTCAGTTATCCATAGGTAAAGGAAAGGCAGAATAAATGCTTAACTTTTTTTCTCTCTTTATTACCAGTTTTCAAAGAGTGAACTGATTCCTTTCCATTGTCCGCGAAATTAACTGTGAGTTTTAATTTTTATTTTCTTAGTATCAGAAGAGGTAAACATATCTGATGTGTTTTAATCTATTGTAGTTATTTTTCTTACACAAGTTATTCCGTCTTTAGCCATTGGGAAAATCTTCAAACTTGGTTCTGGAGCCCTTTAGTCATGATCTCAGTGGTCTTTGATAATTTCTTTACTCTCTAGTATAACCATATGTACTATGTACTCACTTTCTAATCTGTTTGCTTTGATATTATCCCATATTCTCCTGCAAATACACCAGTCTCAGAACCTGAGATATTTCTTATATAAGAACAGAGAGAGGCAATCCTTATATTTTTAATACATTTTGAATAATTTATATTCATTTATTTACCTAACAAATAATTGTTGAGAAGTGGCAGTGCATTAGGCACTAAGGTAATTCTCAATCCAGCAGGAAAGACTGACGATAAAGGTTCTATAAATAGTTATATGTAAATATGCTCCAGTGAAAAGGATTGTAGAAGAAAAGGAGCGGTGCGGTGACAGTATGTTAGGTCTAACATGTTAGGGAAGGCTTTCCTGAGCAAGTCAGTGAGAAGTGCAAATTCAAAGAGTAAGTAGGATGATGGAAGCAGAGGAGTAGAGACAGAGCAGGATGTGCAGAGTCCGCAGGTGAAAATACTTACCACATTCAAGGAACTGAAAGGTCTGTGTGAGCAGGGCGGTGGTCAGGAAGAGAAGGTACGCAGTGAAGATGGAAATGCATGACTGGAGGTCAAATCACACAGAGCCTTATGGGTCTCGTTCAGGACTTTAGGCTTTCTCCTAAAAGTGACAGGAAGCCACTGGAGTGTTTTAAGAGAGAAACAACACAATCAGGTTTTTATATTTCAACTCTGGGTGTTGTGTGGAGAGTGAAGTGGTCAAAGCAAGAATGAAAATGGAAATTGGGGGTTATTACAGGTGAAAATGACAGTGTCTTGGACCAAGATAGACAGTAGAAATAGAGGGAAGTAGACAGATTCCAGAAATTTATGGACAACCAAAAAGCCAACTTCCCCCTCAGTGGGGAAACAATGGAAGCATTCTTACTAGATGTAAGAGCAAGACAAGATGTCCACCGCCAACACACCTAGTATTGTTCTAGATGTGTTAGTCAGTGCATTGGGAGGGAGTTAGTGATGTCAAAACTGGAAAGGAGGAGTTATAAAGTATCACTGTTGGTAGATAAGATCATGTATCTGGAAACCCCAAGAGTATCAAATGACAAATCCATGAGAAATAAAATAAGAATGCAATTATTGTATACAAATTAATAGCTTTTTTGTACACAAATAGCAATCAATTAGTTATAGTGGGAAAAACACTATTTATAGGGGCAACGAAAACAGATAAATTCCCAAGAACAAATTTACTAAGAAATACCCAAGACCTATATGATGAAAAGTTTAAAATGTTCCTCAAGGACACAAAAGAAGACTTAAGAAATGGAAAGGACAATGGTGTTCTTAGATAGGGAGTCAGAGGACTCAATCACAAGGTATCAATTCTCTCTACATTAATCTCTGCATTTAGAAACAAGTACATCTTTGATCACATTGGCAAACATAGTTTGGGTCAACTCAATATGTGAAAACAGAAGCCAGAAGGTAGTGAGAGGCTGAAATGCAAAAGAGAAGTAGATAACATTAACTGAGTGTCTTTTTTATGGGAGTACAGATGGCACATCACGTGCAAAGGTCTGGGGCTCCAAATACCTGTAACATTCAAGAACAGAAAGACCTTCACACGGCGGACTGAGGGAGAATGAGAGAGCATGGGAAGCTGGAAAGATAGTGAGTCCAGAAGGGTGACTAGAGAGTGAGGCAGTGGAGACCAGGGATGCAAGCAACTCTGTCAGGAAGACTGGCTGCTCAAGAGGGCTGGTGCTGTTTCCTTCTCCAAGGAAGTATTCAGCCCCCACCTGGTTCTCTCTAAGTCAAAGGGCGGTACAGGGATTCTCCACTGTTACCTTCAGAGTGGTGCTGTATGCAAACCAGACCTCCGTAAATGCCTCTTGAGATCACTGGGCTGGGAAACCTGCTCCTTTTTCGTTCCCAGGCTCTTCCTGGAAGTTGGTGACTTTGCAGTGCAGTTTTCCGTCCTTCACTACATATACTCTTCTTTTCTCAAGACATCCCTGGACTTGACTTAATAACAGCAAGGGATGAACCTGGCAATCCAGGAATGGAACAGGGTTAAAACCTCTACTCTATCCAGGCCTATCCTCCCACGGTGAGATCTGCGGCACGCTGGCCTGAAAGCCAGTTTATCCCGAGGGTGTGGCTTATGGTGAGGAGTGGGGGAAAGCCAACCTGATAGTTGAACAAGACCCTGACCCCATTGCCCCTGTGTCCTGGCCAAGAGGGTTAACGAACAAACCACTAGGAAATGCTATTTAACATATCTGACTGATGCCTGATTTCCCAGAAAATAAACGTCCCAGAGAAGCTTGGGCCCTGGGAAGGTAACTTGAAGTCCATTTGCTGAACAAAGCCCCACAGCAGTCCTGCTTCATGAGCTGCCAAGTAAAACTGTCAGAATCTATTTAAGAAAACCAGGCCAGTCTGGCTGTGTTTATTGAGAACAGCTACATGAGACAAAGAGGAAAAGAGTTTTCATTCCATCCATTCACGGATATTTATTGAGTGCCTACCATCGGCCAAGTCTTGTTCTAGATAGTGGGTATACGGAAAAGAGCCAACTAGATGAAAAACTCGTCCATGAAAAGCTGACATTCTAATGGCAGGAGATAGACAATAAAGATAAGAGACAAAATATGTAAATACTAGAGGGTGGTAAGTGCTACAGCTTCATTTAGTGTAGAAAATTGTCTAGGACATTTTTAGGACACAAGTGGGTATTGGTAGAGGGCATAGGTAAGGTGGATATTAGTTATTATATTAGGTATTATGTAGAGTGATTATGGAACAGCTTTCTGAGAAGGTGACATTTAAGCTGAATCATGAAAGATGAGGAGCCAGCCTTGTGAAGAGTGAGGGAGAGAGAGAGAGAAAAAGAGGCCTGAGTTAGGCAAGAACTTGGAATGTTCAAAAAGAAGAAAGAAGGTCCATTTCTGCAGTCCACTAAGCTAGGGGAGAGATCCTAAACACAAAGCTGGGGAGGCGGGCATGCCTTGATAAAGGATGTGGCTTTTTCCTGCCTCACTGTGCTCGTTATGGCACAATTATCTATTCTACTGTAACGAAGCCCACTCAGAACTCACTGGGTAACTCAGCTGCCTGGCTTTGATTCAGAGAGAGGACATCTTAAGAAACTCCCAAGAGTGGCCAGAACAGATGTAATAAAGTCTATGCTCTAAAGCTCACACAACACCCTTCAGGGAACTTCTGGGATTTTCTCTCAGGTCCTTTGCTTTCATGTTAAATACCCTGTAAATAAGTTTCCTTAGCTGGTTTTCAAGCCCATAGCAGATTACAAGCCTCAGATTAGAAGGAAAGGGAAGGGCAGGCACTCTGTTCAGCTGACATTTTAATTCAGTGAGTCATTTTGCTTGGAAATCACCTTTCCTGGTGACTGTCTTCATCCTGTACTGTAAGGACTTCAGGATTCCTCAGAACACCCTTACAACTCATTTCCCGTGTACCATGATCAGTGGCGAGAACACCGATACACAACAGTCCTAGATGCGAATCCTGACTCCAGCATTCACATTTCCATGTTTCCTCTAGAATGACCATAAGGACACTGTGTCTTAGTCATCTCTGAATTCACTCACAATCTATGCCCCTGCTCCAAGCCAGGAATAATGTTAATCACGTACTCATGCTTGATAAATGGATCTTGAATGAACAAATGAAAGCATGATCTTGGATAAATTACTCTCTCTGATTCTCAGTGGCCTCATCTGCAAAAGAAAATAGCATCACCACCTTAAGGGCTTGTTTGAAATGTTAAGTAACACAATGAATGATACAGCACAATATACATGCAAGGTATTTTGCAACATGGGGCTGAATCAGAGGTGTCCTTCAAAGGGTCAAGGGAACCTCTAGGTCTTTGTGTCTATGACTAGAAATAGTTGCCACTAGATGGCAATGTTTTCTTAAGGCACATTGAACGATTTTTCAGTTACCCTAATGGGCCTTCAAACTGAGGATTCTCATACCACTGGGAGTTCAAAACGCTTTCCAAGACATGCTTAATTATGGATAGCCTTGAGGAAATCAATTTTCCCATCCTCAACTTGCATGTGACCTCTTTCCTAAAACTAACCTGCTTAGGAAAGTGTCTGTGTTCACAATAGTCCTTCTCTAACTTTTCAAAAAGAAAGGCATACACATTATTCTTCCTAAATCTGATTTTATGGCACCACCAGGTGAATAATATCCTCTAGAGCATCAAAGAGGAAGTCTCTGTCAATGATTAACAAGGAACCAATCTTTCCCTATCTTTTACATACCTCTGTGAAGAATGAAACGGCTTTAGAAATAGGGAATTTTGGCTCATGCTTTTACGGTCTGAATGTAATTTGTGGTATAGTGGGGTGGTGGGATTAAGCCTTCTTCTGTCTTCTAAGAATTATCAAAGAAAGCATTTATTTTAAAGGAAAAAAGCACAGAATGCACCTTTTTAAAAATGCTAAACAGCAGTTTTTCAAATACTTTAATTATTTTGACCTATTCTCAATCCCAAAGTCATGTCATTAGCAGGAAAGAAATATGTTGAAATGAAAAAAAAAAAAAGAAATATGTTGAAATGGCCAAAGTAGTTGATCATTTTAGATCAATTACAGTATTTTCTAGGATCACCAAATTTTTCATGATACACTAGCTAAATAAATCAAGTTTTTACATGATCAAATTTCAGATTTGATATGTTATTCAATAAGATGGTTTAAAACTTTTTTATAAAATCATAATAAAATATTTATTCCAGTTTTAATCAATTCTCATCTTTATTTAATCTTATTTTATATAATATTGCCTATTTCTCATTAACAAAAATGAAATTGTATGTTACTTGCCAGATTAAATAACTTTTACAGTCTATATCTTTCCATTTCATTAAATCATGGGAAAAAATTTGTCATAATGTCTAATGAAATAATGGCACTACTTTTTATATTTGAGACTTATTTATTGTCAAAGCCAAACCTCAGAATTTGAAACAGACATCAAAACACACATCTTTATAAATAGCTTATAATTTGGCTATTCATGACATTGCATTATTACACATTAGGTAATAAAGAATAGCATATTAATTTATTACTTTGATTTCCTAACTTTAAAAATTGATTAATAAAAAAAGAGAATTATATTAAATCTACCTTCAATTAATCTTGACCAATGTTATTATTTATTTATTTATTTTTGGCTGCAGCAAGTCTTCGTTGAGGCATGTGGGATCTTCAGCTGCGGCATGTGGGATCTAATCCCCCAACCAGAGATCAAATCCAGATACCCTGCACTGGGAGCACAAAATCCTAGCCACCAGACCACTAGGGAAGTCCCAGTCTCGACCACTTTTAATCTTTACAGCAACCCCTGAAACACGCCCTATCATTTCCCTCACAGAGAGGTTAGGTAATTTATCCACAGTCACAAAGGCCAAGAAAGGCTCCAAGAAAGCCAGTATGAATGTCACCGTGACTGTGCAGTAAAACTCGGGCAAGTTAAGCTTTATATGTCCACCGTTACACAATAAAATAAGCTTGATTATCTGATTTCCAAGTTCACAGCAGAAAAGAAGGAAACTGGAATGGAGAGCAGAATCTTGGAGGGACAGACATTTTGACACTAGTGAGAAATGATAGTCAACAATAGCTTAGAAAGCAATCCTCAAGATGAAAACTGGAACAGTTTTAGTGAAGGTGCTAAAAACCCTACCTTATATTGCTGTTTTTAATTAAATTAATATTTAATGTCAACATTATCACTGTAAATATCTCTGCTGAGTCACTCAGTACACAGTTATTTACCTTGGGCAGCTTACTGTTTTCCCTGGAAGTAATAATTGCCTCATTTTCTCTGTTACTAGTTTTCCAGATACCTATTACTGATTAATTCTCAAGCTCTGACATTACAGGAAAATAATTTCTCATGTAGTCACATATTGATACTTCAGGTACATTTTTTTCTTGGAGTCATCCTTCTGGAGCCTTTCATTCTCCTGCTTCAGTCTGGACAGTTCCTCTGTACACCTGAGACTCATCTGTCCTCCTAGTACTTTTCATCACTACTTTCCTACACATTATTTTGTCTTCTGCGTTTAGCTCCTTGGATTCCTTCTCTTTCTTGGTTTAATCCCTCAGTTTGGTGGGACACATTCTCTAATAACTTTCTGAGAAATGATAAGTGGGAGGTAACTTATTTGTAGCTTTCTATGTGTGAAAACAGCTGTATTTTACCCTCAAACTTAGTTAATAGTTTAGCTGACTATAAAATTGTTCATAATTTTGATTGCCTTTCTCAATTGCCTTCTAGATTCCAGTATGACTCTTAAAAAGTCAGATGCTGTCCTGATTCTCAAGCCTTTAGATATTATCTGTTTTCTCTATGGAAGCCCCAGGGTTCTAAAGTTTCAGAATGATGGGTCTTGTTTTATTGAGATATAATTTACATATTGTAAAATATACCCCATTTTAAGTATATAGTTAGATGAGTTTTAATACATGTATATGATGCTGAAACCTCAGCCACTCTCTATAGTGAAGTCACTCAGTTGTGTCCAACTCTTTGTGACCCCATGAATTGCAGCACACCAGGCCTCCCAGTCCATCACCAACTCCCAGAGTTCACCCAAACTCATGTCCATCGAGTCGGTGATGCCATCCAGCCATCTCATCCTCTGTCGTCCCCTTCTCCTCCTGCCCCCAATTCATCCCAGCATCAGAGTCTTTTCCAAGGAGTCAACTTTTCGCATGAGGTGGCCAAAGTACTGGAGTTTCAACTTTAGCATCATTCCTTCCAAAGAACACCCAGGACCGATCTCCTTTAGAATGGACTGGTTGGATCTCCTTGCAGTCCAAGGGACTCTCAAGGGTCTTCTCCAACACCACAGTTCAAAAGCATCAATTCTTCGGCGCTCAGCTTTCTTCACAGTCCAACTCTCACATCCATACATGACCACTGGGTAAAACCACAGCCTTGACTAGACGGACCTTTGTTGGCAAAGTAATGTCTCTGCTTTTGAATATGCTATCTAGGTTGGTCATAACTTTCCTTCCAAGGAGTAAGCGTCTTTTAATTTCATGGCTGCAATCACCATGTGCAGTGATTTTGGAGCCCCAAAAAATAAAGTCTGACATTTATTTGCCATGAAGTGATGGGACCAGATACCATGATCTTCATTTTCTGAATGTTGAGCTTTAAGCCAACTTTTTCACTCTCCCCTTTCACTTTCATCAAGAGGCTTTTTAGTTCCTCTTCACTTTCTGCCATAAGGGTAGCTTATCACGCTCCTCCATCCATGGGATTTTCCAGGCAAGAGTACTGGAGTGGGTTGCCATTTCTTTCTCCAGAGGATCTTCCCAACCCAGGGATCGAACCCCGGTCTCCTGCATTGTAGGCAGATGGTTTACTGTCTGAGCCACCATACCCGTGCTAAAATTGAATCTCAGAGACAGAATTTTGGGTGAAGTAGAAAAAGATAGCTTTATCGCTTTGCCAGGCAAAGGAGGACACAAAGGGCTCATGCCCTCAGAAACATGTGTCCCAACTTGGGGAGTATATAAAGACAAGTTTTATATTAATTGCCCAAAGAGGCTGTGATCAGCTGGTAGACATTCTTCTGAGGCTGGTGGTGAGGTAAATAGAAGTCAGCATCATCAGCCTTCAGGTACAACTAGTCTGGGATCTACATGCTTTGGGGCAGCATAACCATTGTTAATTGTTAACTTCTCCCACCTGGAGGGGGTTTCAGTGTGTATCCTTTGATGGGGAAACAGGACCTTGTCCAACAGCTACCCCTGTTCTCCCATCCCCTCCTTTCCCTAATTAACAACTGCTTGAATCTGCCCATTGGAACTCCGGGAAGGTCATGGGGACTGAATGAAGGCTGTTTCCTATAATCAAAGAAATGGGGGACACAAAGCCTTGTGCTGAGGAGCCCCACGGTGCCCTGCACAGTATCATGTATAGACATATAATCTCTACCACATCATGATATAAAATATTTCCAGCATTCCAAAAAGGTCCACCTTTGCAGTTAACCCACTGCTCCCAACTCCTGGTGCCTGGAAACCACTGATTAGCTTTCCATCACTGTAGTTTTGCCTTTACTAGAATTCCGTATAAATAGAATCATACCGCATGTGGTCTTTGGTGTCTGGCTTCTTTCCCTTGGCATTAATTCTCTTGGGATTCATCCATTTGGTTGTGTATATCAGTAGTTTCTTTTGTTATTGAGTAGTATTCCATTATATCAAATACTACAAATTTTTATCCATTCACCAAAAGATGGACACTTGGGGTATTTCCAACTATTGGCTATTATGAATAAAACTGCTATTAACATGCATGTACAAATCTTTGTGTGACTCTGTTTTCATTTCTCTTGGATAAATACTTACAAGTGGAGTTTCCAGGTCTCTGATAAGTGTGTGTTTAACTTTATAAGAGACTGCCAAACTGTTTTCCAAAGTAGTTATACTGTTTTGCATCCTCAGCAGTATCATTTGAAGGTTCCAGATGTTGTGCATCCTCACTAATACGTGATGTGGCAATCTTTTAAGTTTTAGCCATTTTAGTGGGTGTGTAGTGGTATCTCACTGCAGTTTTAATTTGCATTTCCCTATTGACTAACACTGAGTAGCTTTTCATGAGCATTACTTGTCATCTGTATATCTTCTTTGGTAAAGTATTCAAATCTTTTACCCCCAGTTTTTATTGGGCTGTTTGTCTTGTTATTATAGGATTGTAAGAGTTCTTTATGTATTTTGGATTCAAGTCCTTCGTTTCGTAAATATTTTCTCCCAGTCTCTGGATTGCTATTTTTCTTAAAAGTGTCTTTTGAAGAGCAAAAGTTTCGATTTTGTTGAGTTTCATGTAGGGGATTGAATACTGTTTCCCCAAAATTTATGTCCACCCAGAACTTGAGAAAATGATCGTATTTGGAAATAGGATCTTTGCAAATTTAATCAAGGTGAGGATTGAGATGAGATCCTATTGGATTGGGATAGGCCCTAAGTCCAATGATACTTGTCCTTGTAAGATGCAGAAAAGCACCAAAGACTCAGAGAAGAAGCCATGTGTAGATGAAGATAGAGACTGTGATTATGCTGTAAATAGTTTCTGGTACCAATCCATTGAGGGAGGGGTCCCATGCCTGCTGGGTGTCCTACAATAACTCAATTCTGACACTGTCTACCCAGAGATAACATCAGATTCCACCAGTTAAGGGCTCAGTACCACAAGACTGCCCTCCACCTCAGATGCTAATTACACGCCCAGGTTATAACCTGCATTTCTATGACTGGCTATAAATCTGAGGTCCCCACAACCCCCTCCTTGGGTTTGATTAATTTGTTAGAACAGCTCATAGAACTCAGAAAATCCATTTATTCACTAAATGACTGGTTTATCTCAAAGGATATTAAAGGATAGGGATCAATAGCCAGATGAAGAGATACATAGGATGAGGTCCCAAACAAAGGACTTTGTGGCCCGGCACGGTGGCTTGTGGAGGCATTCTGGTTCTCCTACCTAGAAGATGTCTGGTTTTTTTTGTGGAGGTTTCATTACACAGACATGATTGATTAACTCATTGGCCATTGGCAATTGATTTAACCTCAAGCTGCTCTTCTCTCCTTGGAGGTCAGGCAAGTGGGATTGAAAGATCTAACCCTCAAATCGTTGGTTCTCCTGGCAACCAGCCCCATTGAGGGGGAGGCGGCATTCAAAAGCCACTTCATTAACATAACAAAAGATACTTTTGTCCCTCTCTTTTCAGGAAAGAAATTCCAAGGGCATTAGGAGCTTCATGCCAAAAATGGCAGAGAAACCAAATATATATTTCTTATTATAAATCACGATATCATATGCTGCCACAAGCTGGGTGCCACCAGAAGCTAGACGAACCAAGGAAGGAGTGTTCTTTGGAGACTTCAAAGACTATGTATGACCCTGCCACACATTTATTTTGGACTTCTGGCCACCAGAAGTGTGAGAAAACACACTTCTATTGTTGTGAGCCATCCTGTTTGGCAGCCTTAGAAATCTAATACAGCCTAATTTATCATTCTTTTCTTTTATAGTTCTGCCTTTTTGTGTTCTACTTAAGAAATTTTGCCTTATACAAGGTCACTAAGATTCTCTTTCTTTTTTTCTAAATTTTTATAGTTTTAATTCTTACATTATGATCAATTTCACATTGATACTTTTTATGCTATGAAGTAAGAATTGGGTTAATTTTTTTCTCATGTACATATCCAATTATTCTAGCACCATTTGTTAAAACAATTTATCCATTTGCCATTGAATTATCTAGGAATCTTGGTCAAAAACTAATTAGCCATATTTCTGTAGGCCTATGTCTGGACTCTTTATTCTATTCCATTAATCGTCATTCTTTAATCCAATTCTCTGCTGATGGGTGGGGCTGTGCTCCCTCCCTGTTGTTTGTCCTGAGGTGACCCAGTCCTGGAGTCTACAGGGTCTATGGTAGACAATTTCCAAGAAATCTTATGGCAACATGTGCCTTCCAGGACTGTTGCTGCCTGTGCCCCGGTCTCTGAGGCAGACCACTGTCGACCCATGCTTCCACAGGAAACCCTCAAACATTCAGAGGCAGGTCTGGCTCAGTCTCCTGTGGACTCTCTGCTTCTTTCTCCTGAATTCTGATGCACACAAGGTTTTATTTGTGCCCACTAAGAGTCTCTGTTTCCCCTAGTTCTATGGAAATTCTGTAATCAAATCCCACTGGCCTTCAAGGTCAGAGTCCCTGGGGATCCCCAGTCCCTTTGCTGGATCCCTGGAAAGTCCAATACAAGACCTAGAACCTTTACAACAGTGCAAGATACTTTGGCCACTTGATGTGAAAAGCCAACTCATTGGAAAAGACTCTGATGCTGGGAAAGATTGAGAACAAGAAGAGAAGGGGGCAACAGAGGATGATTGGATGGCATCATTGACACAATGGACATGAGTTTGAGTAAACCCCAGGAGATAGTGAAGGACAGGGAAGTGTGGCGTGCTGTAATCCACAGGGTTGCAAAGAGTCGGACATGAATTAGCAACTGAATAAATCATCATTCTACTGATATCACAATGTCCTGACTTCCACAACCTTATGATAAGTCTTGAAAATAGATACTGTAAGTCCTTCAACTATTCAACTAAAACAAAAATTGTTTTGGGTTTTCTAGGTCTTTTGCATTTTCATAAAAACTTTGGAATCACCTTGCCAATTTCCACAATTGGGATTTTGATTGGAATTGTATTGAATCATTGGGTCCTAACTGAAGTGTCTGGAGACATTTTTGGTTGTCTCATCTAGGAGGTGCTATTGGAATCCAGTAGAGCTATTAAATATCTTACAGTGCACAGGATAGCCTCTTACAACACATGTCAATTGTTCTGCGGCTAAGAAAACTTACATTGAATATATAGGTCATTTTAGGAGAAACGACATCGTAAATGGAATCTTTTGACCCATAAGACAGTATTTCTCTCTACTTCCTTAAGTCTTTAATTTCTGTTAGCAATATTTTGTAGTTTTTGGTGTACAAGTCATGAACATTTTATGTTAAATTTATCACCCTCAACCATCACCACTATCTAATTACAGAATGTTTACACCCAAAGCTGTATCTATTAGGCACTCCCCATCTCCCTTCCTCCTGCCTCTAACAACCACTAATCTGCTTTCTGTTTCTATGGATTTGCCTCTTCTGGATATTTTATATAATGGAATCATATAATATATGATGTTTTGTGTCTGGCCCCTTTCACTTAGCATAACTTTTTAAAGTTTCATCCATGTTGTAGCATGTACCAGTAGTACTCTATTCTTCTTTATTCTTTTAAGGCTGAATTATCCAATTTATCAGATAGTGGACATTTGGGTCATTTACACCTTTTGGTTATTTTGAATAGGGTTACTATTAACATTTATATGTAAGTTTTTGTTTAAACAAAAACAAAACAGTTTTGCTTTTCAAGATTGTTTTGTCATTTCAGGGTTTCTTGCAATTATACACAAAGTTAAGAATTAACTTTTCCATTTCTGCCATTGGGATTTTTATAGGAATTGCATTGAATCTGTAGAGTTCTTTGGGTAATATTGCCATCTTAACAATATTAAGTCTTCTAAAGGGCTTTCCTGATACCTCAGTTGGTAAAGAATCTGCCTGCATTGCAGGAGACCCCAATTTGATTCCTGGGTTGGGAAGATCTTCTGGAGAAGGGATAGGCTACCCACTCCACTATTCTTGGGCTTTCCTTATCGCTCAGCTGGTAAAGAATCCACCTGCAGTGCAGAAGACCTGGGTTCGATCCCTGGGTTGGGAAGATCCCCTGGAGAAGGGAAAGGCTACCCACTCCAGTATCCTGCCCTGGGTCACTGTATAGTCCATGGGGTGGCAAAGAGTCAGACATGACTGAGCAACTTTCAATTCAACTAATTCAGCTAATTAAAATCTGGGAACACAGGAAGTCTTTCTAATAATATATGTCTTCTTAAATTTCTCTCAGCAAAATTTTATACTTTTCAGTCTTGAAAGTCTTGAACATTTTATATTAAATTTATCACCAAATAGTTCATTTTTTGATGTTATTGTAATTTTTTTAATTTTAATTCTTTGATTGTTGCTAGAAACAGATAGCTTTTTATACATTGACTTGTATCTTGTGAACTTGCTAAATGCATTTAGCTTTTGGATTACTTTAAGATTTTACACAGATAATAATGTCATATGTGAATAAAATGAGTTTTACTTAGTGGAAGACAAATTTTTTAATTTGTCTAATTAAAAATTTTTAAATTATTTTTATTTTTTCATTTAAAATTTTTACCTTACTGCACTAGCACAATGTTCAATAGAATTGGCTAAAGTGGGCATTCTTGCCTTGTTCTTTATTTAAAATCGTTTTACATAATTTTATTTATTTATTTATTTTGGCTGTTCTGGGTCTTCACTGCTGTGCAGACTTTCTCTAGTTGTGGGGATCAGGGGCTACTCTTCGTTGCAGTGTGTGGGTTTCTCACTGTGGTGGCTTCTGTTGTTGCAGAGCACAGGCTTTAGGGCATGCATGCTTTAGTAGTTGAGGCGCATGGGCTCAGTAGTTGCATTTCCCGGGTTCTAGAGCACAGTTTTAATAGTTGTGATGCAATGGTTTGGTTGCTTCATGGCATGTGGGATCCTTCCAGACCAGGGATCAAACCCATGTGTTCTGCAGGCAGGCAGATTCTTTATCTCTGAGCCACCAGCCAAGCCCCCTGCCTTGTTCTTAATCGTAGGGGGAAAGCATGTTCTCTACACACAATGTCAAAGATCTTAACTGAAAACTGAACATTTCAGTCTTCCAGGTATTTTCAAGTATCTATATTTTGTATTCAGATATATGTTTTAGCTTTAGTACATGAATGAAGATCTTGAGTCTCTGAATAAAATGACTTTTTTTGGATTTGTTTCTCATCTGAGAATTAAAAATTAGCTCAAATAAATTTAATTTACTATATTGATACACAAATGTATTCTGAGAGGAAATGTGGCCCATGTTGCTCAATATCATTGAATATAATAAGCTTAAGTGGTTAGTAAGTGGGTAGAATTTGAGCCTCCTTAGAATCAGTCCCAAAGTTCTGTTCAAGAATATATTGAAATTAAATATTTTTAGAGCTATTAGATGGGATACATACACTGTCAACTTGGAATATTTTTAATATGCTACTAGAGATCATTATTGAACATCTGAATAAAATTAGTGGCCTATTAAAAGTTGTCAACAGTATCAAAAAGCAAAGCAAAATAAAACAAGACAAATTAGAAAAGTGACCTGCTCCTCTGACAAAGCAGAGGGGAGTAGCTGGAGGAAGCAGAGTTCTAGCCTCCCTTTCTGTCCCCACAGCCAACATGTAATCTCTGATTTAGTTGCCCTCTGTCCTTCAGTGACTGGCCACATTATGTGGTGAAGAGGGTACAGTAACAGCAGGATCTGCTTCTGTCATCAGGCCCCTGTGAAGACTGTTTCCTCCCACTGGGCTACCCGGGAATTTCAAGCCCTAGTTTTCAATATCTTCTCAATGTGTGCTTGTAGGGCCCACACGCCTCATTCAGGCACAAGGCCTTTCCCTTGCAAACCGTAAATCTATATAGAAAACTAAGGGGCATAGCACCGGATTTCAGGAACCAATCATCAGGTTTTGTTTCCCTCACCTCCCCGGGGAGCTTTTGTTCTAAAATAACCACAGTCCTGGATGCACAAGACTAAATAAACTTCTAATTTATAATATCTCAATGATAATTCAACCCCTTGCATCTGGTGTTTTTTTAATTAAATATTCTTGGCACATCATGATAAGCTTTAGAAAAAAGAGACAAAGAAAGTACTAGCAACTTCAGTCTTATATTTAAGGCAGAGAAATGAAAGAAACATCCTTCATTTCTGTAACAAACTTATGACAAGGTAGGCAGCGCTCTACAGAAGAATTTTTCCTGAAGTTCCTTCATAATAACATATAGACTTGTTAGTGACTCCCTTCACATTCAATAATGTCACTTTGTGGACATGATTCAATGTGAAAAGAAGAACTCTCTATATAATTCAAGAAGAATCATATATACATAATTCAAGAAACTTTTTTGTGAAAGGTAACGAATTTAGGAACCAAGCCCCCCCAAATGGACCACTCCAGAGAGTCACTAAATTTTCCCCACCCTCACCAAGGCTAAGTAAGAAAGATCACTGACAGGCTAAAAGGAGGAAACACAGAGATAAGAACATTGGAGAGGGAATCAGAAAATCTGAATGCTGGTTCTGGCTTTGACACAAACTTGTTGACTGAGCAGGAATTAAACTCCTTGTTCTTTTTGGTCTAGAGCTGCTCAGCTTTAAAGTTGGGAGATTGGATTGATAAACTCCAGCTTCCTGTGGCCTCCTCCCATCTGCTTCCATATTTTCCATGGCTTTCCCCTCTCCATGTTCTCGTCTGTCTCTGGTGTCTCTTTCTGCACCAGTTCTTAATTCTGTTGTCACATAAATGTGAGAGTCTCTTCAGTGAAGTGTCCTTGACTCTCTTTTTTATCTAATTCTCTCTTGAAATTTTAGTTATAATCCCTGCAGTGTCTACTGGTATATCACCCCAAATACCCCTACTGTACTGAAGCTTTATTTTCCCTAGCTGCTGGGAAGTTTGGAAGATAACAGCTCTCAGCTGAGTTCTTCTCTACACCTTGCCTTCATGCAAAGAAATCAACCTCACCCAAGTTTACATCCCCTCCCTGGGGAAAGCCCTCATCCACTGTTTGTTCCATGTGGGAAAGAGAAGGGCCAGCCCTCTTGCCTCAAGGTGGGATATCTCTGAAGCACCAGTCATACCTGTTCTAGAATTCCCCTGGGTTGAGGGACTGGTTCATCCAGACCACAAAGGAAGCTGCTTAGACCAGCAGTGGTGCTGCCTGAGGGTAAGGGGACTCTGGGACATGTAGTAGAAGAGCACAGCTGTGAATTTTATTTGCACCTGGAGACCACCTGCCATGGTGAGGGCTGAGTTCTTCCTCTTTTAAGTTTTCCCCAGGAAAAGAGAGCAACCCAAATTCTGGGGAAAGTGGATTTATCATATGAAGCAAGTGGCTCTGAGTGGATAAGAGGCAGAGTGTCATGGATGCTGTGGTGTGTTGCCCTATCCTCTGGTCTGGACCCAGGCACTCATTCCCCCAAGAGGCTGAGCATGTTGGTTACCAAAAGCTCTTAGCTGAATCCTTCTCTAGGAATTGCCCTTAGCTGGTAAGTGCTGTGTGTGTGTGTTTAGTCGCTCACTCGTGTCTGATTCTTTGTGACTCCATGGACTATAGCCTGCCAGGCTCCACTGTCCATGGAATTTCCCAGGCAAGAGTACTGGAGTGGGTTGCCATTTGCTCCTCTAGGGATCTTCCTGAACCAGGAACGGAACCTGCATCTCTTATGTCTCCTGCATTGGCAGGCGGATTCTTTACCACTGCGCCTCCTGGGAAGCCTGCCCCAAATCCTTTTCCCTGCCTGGTATAGAGTCCAGACCCCTTGCTCAAGATGGGACATCTCCAGGGTCCCATCCTGCTCCAGACCTCCCACTGAGTCAGCTGAGGCTCAACTGAGGCTCACTCAGTTCAGCTCCCTGGCTGCCCACTCCTCCTGCATTCACTCCCACACAGATGTTGATTCCCAAGGGTATGACGAATAAAATCCTGAGCACAGCGAAAATGGGATGTTCATGTTTAATGGGTACAGAGTTTCAGTTCAAGAAGATGAAACAGTTCTGAAGTAGTGGAGATGGTCGCACAATAATGTGAATGCATTTAATTACATTGAACTGAATATACAATTAAAAGTAGTTAAAATGGTAACATTTATATCATTTTACCACAAGAGGAAAAATAACTCTGCAAATGAATCTCCCAGTCTTTTTTTTTCCCTAGGGAATTTAACCTAACAGTATCTGTGAGTATGGCAAAGATTGCTAGCTTCCACCAATATTCATTCTTTTTTTCCTTTATTATTGGAACTCAGCCTGAGACAGCCAGCAGTCTTGCAGCTGGCCATGGAATGCAAGACATGTGACTAAGTTTGGCCAGTCGGATGTGAGAATTTATATGCCTCATTTCCCGGTCATTCTCTTAAGGTAGTAGGCATGCCCTTCACTCCTCTTTGATTCCTTTCTCCTATCTGAGATGCAGATGTGATGGCAGGAGCTGGAGCCAGAAGTAGAGGATGACAGAGTCACCTTACCAACCCTTGACTAATTATCTCTGGCTGGTATGTGAGATAGAAATAAATTCTTATATTATTTAAGCCACTAAATTTATGGTATCTTTGTCATAGCAGTTCAGCCTGTATTCTCACACATCGAATGACTCCAGGATCCATTTCTAATCCTAACAACTTTCACAAACAATTCATGTTTCACATTACCAGTTTTAAGATTTGGCATGCCCACAACACAATATATTAACATCCTAATGCTTTCTAGTTAGTTGCATCTGAGCCAGTGAAGAATCCACCTGCAATGCAGGAGACCTCAGTTTGCCTCTTGGGTCAGGAACATCTCCTGGAAAAGGAAATGGGAACCCACTGCAGTATTCTTGCCTGGAGAATTCCATGGACAAAGGAGCCCAGCAAGCTACAGTCCGTGGGATCGCAAAGAGTCGGAAACTGAGCGACTAAACACTTAATGCTTTCTAAAGCTTAAGTGTCTTATTTCCAATAATACCACAATTCTCCTACCTATGAAAAAAAAAAAGCCTTAAACAATCACACGGTGAGGTATCATTCAGCCATTAAAAGAAAAGAGGAAGAAACTCAAGATATACTGATATGGAACAATTAGCAAGATCTGTGGTTAAGTATAATAAAGCCAAGAGCAGTACAGTGTCTGTGATGTAATGGGGTAGGTATGTACGTTTTTGTATGTGCACAGAATATCTTGAAAAGCATAAAGACTGAGCTGCTGCCCTCAGATAGGACAGCCATCAGGGTATAGGTAGCAGAGAAACTAATTTCTTACCATATACCTGTTTGAACCTTTGTGTACTGTATGCAGAGGGCCAACGGTTCACTCAGTCAGTTCAGTTCAGTTCAGTAGCTCAGTCATATCCGACTCTTTGTGACCCCATGAATTGCAGCATGCCAGGCCTCCCTGTCCATCACCAACTCCTGGAGTTCACTCAAACTCACGTCCATCGAGTCAGTGATGCCATTCAGCCATCTCATCCTCTGTCGTCCCCTTCTCCTCCTGCCCCCAATCCCTCCCAGTATCAGAGTCTTTTCCAGTGAGTCAACTCTTTGCATGAGGTGGCCAAAATACTGGAGTTTCAGCTTTAGCATCATTCCTTCCAAAGAAATCCCAGGGCTGATCTCCTTTAGAATGGACTGGTTGGATCTCCTTGCAGTCCAAGGGACTCTCAAGAGTCTTCTCCAACACCACAGTTCAAAAGCATCAATTCTTCGGCACTCAGCTTTCTTCACAGTCCAACTCTCACATCCATACATGACCACTGGAAAAACCATAGCCTTGACTAGACGGACCTTTGTTGGCAAAGTAATGTCTCAGCTTTTGAATATGCTATCTAGGTTGGTCATAACTTTCCTTCCAAGGAGTAAGCGTCTTTTAATTTCATGGCTGCAGTCACCATCTGCAGTGATTTTGGAGCCCAAAAAAATAAAGTCTGACACTGTCTCCACTGTTTCCCCATCTATTTCCCATGAAGTGATGGGACCAGATGCCATGATCTTCGTTTTCTGAATGTTGAGCTTTAAGCCAACTTTTTCTCTCTCCACTTTCACTTCCATCAAGAGGCTTTTTAGTTCCTCTTCACTTTCTGTCATAAGGGTGGTGTCATCCACATATCTGAAGTTACTGATATTTCTCCCAGCAATCTTGATTCCAGCTTGTGCTTCTTCCAGCCCAGTGTTTCTCATGATGTACTCTGCATAGAAGTTAAATAAGCAGGGTGACAATATACAGCCTTGACGGACTCCTTTTCCTATTTGGAACCAGTCTGTTGTTCCGTGTCCAGTTCTAACTGTTGCTTCCTGACCTGCATATCGGTTTCTCAAGAGGCAGGTCAGGTGGTCTGGTATTCCAATCTCTTTCAGAATTTTCCACAGTTTATTGTGATCCACACAGTCAAAGGCTTTGGCATAGTCAATAAAGCAGAAATAGATGTTTTTCTGGAACTTTCTTGCTTTTTCGATGATGTAGTGGATGTTGGCAATTTGATCTCTGGTTCCTCTGCCTTTTCAAAAACCAGCTTGAACGTCTGGAAGTTCATGGTTCACGTATTGCTGAAACCTGGCTTGGAGAATTTTGAGCATTACTTTACTAGCGTGTGAGATGAGTGCAATTGTGCGGTAGTTTGAGCATTCTTTGGCATTACCTTTCTTTGGGATTGGAATGAAAACTGACCTTTCCAGTCCTGTGGCCAGTGCTGAGTTTTCCAAATTTGCTGGCATATTGAGTGCAGCACTTTCACAGCATCATCTTTAAGGATTTGAAATAGCTCAACTGGAATTCCATCACCTCCACTAGCTTTGTTCATAGTGATTCTTCCTAAGGCTCACTTGACTTCACATTCCAGGATATCTGGCTCTAGGTGAGTGATCACACCATCATGATTATCTGGGTCATGAAGATCTTTTTTGTACAGTTCTTCTGTGTATTCTTGCCACCTCTTCTTAATATCTTCTGCTTCTGTTAGGTCCATACCATTTCTGTCCTTTATCGAGCCGATCTTTTCATGAAATATTCCCTTGGTATCTTTAATTTTCTTGAAGAGATCTCTAGTCTTTCCCATTCTGTTGTTTTCCTCTATTTCTTTGCGTTGATCACTGAGGAGGGCTTTCTTATCTCCTTGGTATTCTTTGGAACTCTGCATTCAGATGCTTATATCTTTCCTTTTCTCCTTTGCTTTTCGCTTCTCTTCTTTTCACAGCTATTTGTAAGGCCTCCCCAGACAGCTATTTTGCTCTTTTGCATTTCCTTTCCATGGGGATGGTCTTGATCCCTGTCTCCTGTACAATGTCATGAACCTCCGTCCATAGTTCATCAGGCACTCTACTATCAGATCTAGGCCCTTAAACCTATTTCTCACTTCCACTGTATAATCATAAGGGATTTGATTTAGGTCATACCTGAATGGTCTCGTGGTTTTCCCTACTTCTTTAATTTCAGTCTGAATTTGGCAATAAGAAGTTCATGATCTGAGCCACAGTCAGCTCCTGGTCTTGTTTTTGCTGACTGTATAGAGCTTCTCCATCCTTGGCTGCAAAGAATATAATCAATCTGATTTCAGTGTTGACCATCTGGTGATGTCCATGTGTAGAGTCTTGTGTTGTTGGAAGAGGGTGTTTGCTATGACCAGTGCATTCTCTTGGCAAAACTCTATAAGCCTTTGCCCTGCTTCATTTTGTATTCCAAGGCCAAACTTTCCTGCTACTCCACGCATCTCTTGACTTCCTACTTTTGCATTCCAGTCCCCTATAATGAAAAGGACATCTCTTTTGGGTGTTAGTTCTAAAAGGTCTTGTAGGTCTTCATAGAACCATTCAACTTCAGCTTCTTCAGCATTACTGGTTGGGGCATAGGCTTGGATTACTGTGATATTGAGTGGATTGCCTTGGAAACGAACAGAGATCATTCTGTCATTTTTGAGATTGCATCCAAGTACTGCATTTTGGACTCTTTTGTTGACCATGATGGCTACTCCATTTCTTCTGAGGAATTCCTGCCTGCAGTAGTTGATATAATGGTCATCTGAGTTAAATTCACCGATTCCAGTCCATTTTAGTTCGCTGATTCCTAGAATGTCGATGTTCACTCTCTCCATCTCCTGTTTGACCACTTCCAATTTGCCTTGATTCATGGACCTGACATTCCAGGTTCCAATGCAATATTGCTCTTTATAACATCAGACCTTGCTTCTATCACCAGTCACATCCACAACTGGGTATTGTTTTTGCTTTGGCTCCATCCCTTCATTCTTTCTGGGGTTATTTCTCCACTGATCTTTAGTAGCATATTGGGCACCTACCAACCTGGGGAGTTCCTCTTTCAGTATCCTATCATTTTGCCTTTTCATACTGTTCATGGGGTTCTCAAGGCAAGAATACTGAAGTGGTTTGCCATTCTCTTCTCCAGTAGACCACATTCTGTCCACTGGAGAAGGGAATGGCCATTTTTTTGTTGGGGCAGGGGCGGGTGGCGGCCAGAATACTGGAGTGGGTTGCCATTCCCTTCTCCAGGGGATCTTCCCAACCCAGGGATTGAACCCAGGTCTCCCACATTGGTAGGCAGAGGCTTTACCTCTGAGCCACCAGAGAAGTTAACAGTACACTATTCATATTCTAATCTGGATAAATTGCACCCTTGGAGCTGTGCTGTGTGTGGCCTGGGCAGCTATACATATCCATCCTGCTGTACATGTTTTATATACTAAAAAAAAAAAATGTTTAAGAAAATATATTTATTTCTGTAGCTCGGACAGAACAGTTATTTTCTGAAACATCTCAGCTAAAATACCCTAAGATTTCATAGATATCTATGTAGTCTGTTATTTGCATCTCTGTTACCAGCAATCAGAACTTCTCTTGTCATTTAAAAAGATTATTCACTCTTCAAACCATTCGGTGCTGAAATGACCAGTCTGCTTTGTCCTCCTAAGAATTCCACAGTGAGATTGAGGGAGCCTCAACAGTGAAATATGCCCTTCTCCTGGGGTCTGTCAGTTATCATTTAATATGGACTGAGAACCTGAAAAAGGTCCTTAACATTTGATCCTGCAAATTCTGCTGCTTGAGTTTCCCACATTATCCTAAGGAAAGCATCGTAGCTACACACCAAGGTATACATATCAGAACGCTCACTGCAACTTATTTCTATTGCCAAAAAACATGGTCACAAACTAAAGAGTCATAAATATGGAACTAGTTCAACCTAGTACAGTTCATGTAGGTGATGGAATTCCAAATGTTGGAAGAATAAAAAAATGGAGAAGTGACATCATGTTGATAAATGAAAAAAGCAAGTTACAAAACAGTAGGTAAGGCATTATCCTTAGGCTTTCCCAGTTTGGTTTTTGAAGAAAATTGTATAACTGTATCTGGAAAAGAGAGTCACTGTTATGTTAAAACTGCTTTTCTTTGAGAGTTGGGCTTATTATACATTATTTTTATTTCCTTTTTTGTGGCTGCCTGTATTTTCCAAAGTTACTACAATTAACATGTTTTCTCTTAAGATGAAAAAAATCACAACCCTAGCCAGAGTCAATTTGAGAGGTTCTATGAGCACTTCAATTTGCTCCTCATTCGTCTCTGGTAGAACTCTGAGGCATGCATATGAATTTTAAATGAGAAACATCAATCCTGTGTTATGTAGAGAATTCCTCCAATTTCTACAAGAGGAGGTAAGAGTAGAAGGGTGGCAGATTGTCAGGGGAGAGTAAGACAATTAAATAGCTTTGTTACCTTTGTTACAACTTTTCCTTCCAAAAAGAGTCATTTAAAGGTTTTCTAGCTAAATGAGCTATTTTACATTTGTAGAAATGACAAACTTACTATTCACCAGAACCATATGCTTTTTGATATTCATAAAGGCTTTGAAGTCTAAAATATATGCTGTTTAGGAATGTTAGTCTAGACTAGAGAATAATAGCTCTCCCCTTAATAATACATAAGTACTTTTTAAAATTGGCCTTGGTGAGGGGAAATTTTAAAAATAGAAGATGTGGGTCAACATCAGTATAGTCCTTGTAAAAGATTTATGGGTTTGCTTGAAAGGTTATTTTAGACACATTTGTGCACAGCACAAACACAAATTAATTATAAAAAATTTAATAATGAAAAAGTCCTAAAAAGACCAGGTGGTGGCATAAATTATTTAATCAAAACTGGCAAAATATGTATTGTAAAAGACCTTTGCCCATGAAAAAAATTCTTGAATATTTAGACCAAAATTCCCAATTAAAGCATCACTGAAGAAGACAACTTAGTTATAAATAAAAAACTTCAAACTGCAGAAAAGATGCCTCTCAACCTGAAGTAAGATTATGAGCTGTATGCCCAGGGCTATCATTAAACTGAAACACAAAAGACAGCTTGTAATGAGAGCATCTAATGTCAAAGCTCCACCCAGCATCTTCAGCATCTCGGAGGTGGGAGGAGGGTGCTGACGTCAGAGACTTAGGAAAATCATGTTTTCAAAAGCGATGTGCGTGTACACCTGTCCTATTGAACTCTACAAGAGCAACAGGAAGCCTCTTCTTCCTTCAAATGCAACTGGAAGACTGGGCTCAACATTCAGTCTTTACTGCGCCCTAGTAAGGCTCTAAGTAAGACACTAACCTAGCAGATACCTGGTTGTTGCCTTGGATCTGAAATAAGATAGTTTCCCTGTTTACCAACATCCACCAGGAAATGTGTTTTCACTTGCTTTTGTACCTGTTCTCATGGAAATAGCTCCCATCAAGTGATGTAGTTCTGCAGGTCTTGACTCTCAGTAATGTATGGTGCAGAGATAGAAGTCTGTGAGGCCAAATGTGTCACCTAAGACGTCTAGAGCAGCTTTCTGACCTGCACGTCTTAGCAGGAGAGCCAGGGACCATAGACTTCTCACCATGTGTTAGAATCTGGACATGTGTACCGACTAGAACAAACTGCAACAAGCTGTTTGTAATGCTTTCTCTGGATGGTGTGTTTATAAGAGATTGTCTATTTTATGCTCACTGTTGTATCTTCAGTGACTAGTCTAGGGTGTTATTGATGCTTTTGAATTGTGGTGCTGGAGAAGACTCTTGAAAGTCCCTTAGACTGCAAGGAAATCAAACTAGTCAATTCTAAAGGAAATCAACTTGGAATATTCACTGGAAGGAGTGATGCTGAAGCTGAAGCTACAAAACTTTGGCCCCTGATGCGAAGAGCAGACTCATTGGAAAATACTCTGATTCTGGGAAAGATTGAAGATAAAAGGAGAAGAGGGGGCAGAGGATGAGATGGTTAAATAGTGTCACCAGCTCAAGGGACATGAATTTGAGCAAACTCTGGGAGATGATGGAGGTCAGGGAAGCCTGGCATGCTGCAGTTCATGGGGTTGCAAAGAGTCAGATAGGACTTAGTGACTGAACAAAAACAACAAGGGTCTTATACATAGTAGGTGGTAAATAAATACTTTGTAATGTTTAAATTTTTTGAAATGAGCCTGTTACTTTTGCAGTCATAAGGAAAATAAAAGTTTTTTTTTTTTTTTTTTCCTGGCATTCTCATACTCAAAAGAGAATCATTCTTCTAGAGGATTTTCTCCTAGGTGAAAGCCTAATTGTTTTTTCTTTCAGTCTTTATCTGAATGAATTTAATTCTTGAATGCAAATACATACAAGCTTGACAAAGGCCACCAAACTTAGAGTATCTGAAGTGAAGTCGCTCAGTGTCCAACTCTGCGACCCCAGCCTACCAGGCTCCTCCTTCCATGGAATTTTCCAGGCAAGAGTACTGGAGTGGGCTGCCATTTCCTTCTCCAGAGGATCTTCCCAACCCAGGGACTGAACCCGGGTCTCCCGCACTGCAGGCAGATGCTTTACTGTCTGAGCCACCAGGGAAGCCCTTAAAGTATCTAGAACACCTAACAATTATATAGATCACTAATGACTCATCTCAGAGACTTTCCAGGCATTCCACTAAGTGTTTCAATAAACACACATTCCACTATCACTGCACTGTTTGCTTTCCTGTGAATGCCTTAAACACAGCTGCATTTTGAAGCATAACCTCTCGTAGTCCTGGTCGCTTTCCCAAGAAACAATACGGAAAGTCAGCAGCTTTTTCTCAAGTGAGACAACCACTGTGCTGCTCTCTGCCTTGCAGACAATCCTCAGCTTGCATCCTAGGCCAGACAGTAATTGGAAGGCAATTGGGGTGGAGGGATGTAGAACAAAGCTTACTTTAAAACCATGTGACAAAAAAAAAAATAAAAATAAAAATAAAACCATGTGACAAATAATGGTTGGAGTCGAAGTCTACTCCACAAATTTAGATTCACACATAAGATAATTGAAACCATTCAAATTTTTGGTGTATAGATATAGTAGACACTTAATTGGAGAAGGCAATGGCACTCCACTCCAGTACTCTTGCCTGGAAAATCCCATGGACGGAGGAGCCTGGTAGGCTGCAGTCCATGGGGTCACTAAGAGTCAGACATGACTGAGCGACTTCACTTTCACTTTTCACTTTCATGCATTGGAGAAGGCAATGGCAACCCACTCCAGTATTCTTGCCTGGAGAATCCCAGGGATGGGGGAGCCTGGTGGGCTGCTGTCTATGGGGTTGCACAGAGTCGGACACAACTGAAGCGACTTAGCAGCAGCAGCAGCAGACACTTAATATGTATTTGTAGAATGAATGAATATTAATAGTGTTTCTTAGCAAGAGGAATTTATAGACTGAGACTCAATCTTACTCTACATTGCCCAGGGAGGTACCTTCTTTGCTTCAGTCACCTGGCAGCTTACAAGTTGTGTGTTGGTAACTTGGGAGATGCTGCACAGGGGTCTTAGGCAAAGATCTTCTGGTTGAAATTCACTTGAGGGGCCTTACTTATTATAAGGGTACCAGCCGGTTGGGCTCACACCTTCTGGTGGGGCAGTTCTCAGAGAACGAAAGCTGTCGGCTGGAAGCAAAAGAAATATCTACTGTATTTGGTGTTTTAGCTTAGATTCATTTGATCACAGAGAATTGAGATTTGCTACTTCATGGGAAATAGACGGGGAAACAGTGGAACGGTGTCAGACTTTATTTTTGGGGGCTCCAAAATCACTGCAGATGGTGATTATAGCCATGAAATTAAAAGATGCTTACTCCTTGGAAGAAAAGTTATGACCAACCTAGATAGCATATTAAAAAGCAGAGACATTACTTTGCCAACAAAGATCCGTCTAGTCAAGGCTATGGTTTTCCCAGTGGTCATGTATGGATATGAGAGTTGGACTGTGAAGAAAGCTGAGCGTCAAAGAATTGATGCTTTTGAACTGTGGTGTTGGAGAAGACTCTTGAGAGTCCCTTGGACTGCAAGGAGATCCAACCAGTCCATTCTAAAGGAGATCAGCCCTGGGTGTTCTTTGGAAGGAATGATGCTAAAGCTGAAACTCCAATACTTTGGCCACCTCATGCAAAGAGTTGATTCATTGGAAAAGACCCCAATGCTGGGAGGGATTGGGGACAGGAGAAGAAGGGGATGACAGAGGATGAGATGGCTGGATGGCATCACTGACTCGATGGACATGAGTTTGAGTAAACTCTGGGAGTTGGTGATGGACAAGGAGGCCTGGCATGCTGCGATTCATGGGGTCGCAAGGAGTTGGACATGACTGAGTGACTGAACTGAAAAGTTAAAATAAAGGGGATTTATTATATAAGGCATGATAAAGGGTCTCTAGCATTAGTTCCAGAGGAGTCATCACCAGGCTTCCTTTGGTTGGAATAGAGGCTGGTTCTAGCTCAAAGCTGCTCAGCTGCAGAGCTTATTCATATGCTGTGACACATCCACACTGTTCTAGCTGCCTCCCCGCAAACCGGCAGACTTACTGCATTGGGCAGTAGGAGGAAGGTTATAGCCTGAAGACTGACAAACCACCCTGGTAAATCAGCTGTGGCCCAGAAAGACAGGATACAGGGTCAATGGGAACAGGCCATAGCTGTCTAGCAACAGGGACTAGATTTAGTAGATTTGGGTATCCAGTTTAAGAAACCTGGGTTCATTTCAGGCTACTATGGACTCAGGATTTCCCCTGATTAATATCTAAATGAGAAGAAACTTCCTAGGTGAAATACATACTGTAGTGGTCAAAAGGGCTTCCCAGGGCTAGTGGTAAAGAACCTGCCTGCCAGTGCAGGGGATGGGAAGATTTCCTGAAGGTGGGCATGGCAATCCACTCCAGTGTTCCTGCCTGGAGAATCCCATGGACCGAGGAGACTGGTGGACTACAGTCCATAGTGTCACAAAGAGTCAGGCATGACTGAAGTGACCTAGCATGAATGCATGCAGTGGGCAAAAATTATGGAAGAATAAAAATTCATATGGGGAGGGGACTGTGGTCAGGAAGGACTCTGAGGAAGCAATTTCTCAGCTGAAACTGAAGGAGAAGCTGGAGTTAGCTAGAGGAGAACAAGGGGGGTAAAGGGGGATCAGTTCAGTTCAGTTTAGTCGCTCAGTCGTGTCCGACTCTTTGCGACCCCATGAATTGCAGCACGCCAGGCCTCCCTGTCCATCACCATCTCCTGGAATTCACTCAAACTCACATCCATCGAGTCGGTGATGCCATCCAGCCATCTCATCCTCTGTCGTCCCCTTCTCCTCCTGCCCCCAATCCCTCCCAGCATCAGGGTCTTTTCCAATGAGTCAACTCTTCACATGAGGTGGCCAAAGTACTGGAGTTTCAGCTTTAGCATCATTCCTTCCAAAGAAATCCCAGGGCTGATGTCCTTCAGAATGGACTGGTTGGATCTCCTTGCAGTCCCAGGGACTAAGAGGTACCAAAGCCCTGGGACAGCAAAGGGCTGGACGTAGTTAGGGAATTGAATGAAAACTGTGTGCTGGGCAACAGCACACAGCTCGGGATTCAGGATGAGGCAGTTACTAATTCTAGTCTTTTTTCTGAAAGTATATTGTAAGGAATCCAGTCTGTTGCTCTCCATGAGGAAAAAGTAGAAGTGTATTAAATAGTTCTAACACTATACTATCCACATAGGCAGCTACTCATTGCTATAGAATATCTGGCTGATCCAAATTAAGATGAGCTATACATATAACATTGAGCATGGAAGAATTAATGCTTTCAAACTGTGGTGTTGGAGAAGACTCTTGAGAGTCCCTAGGACTGCAAGGAGATCAAACCAATCAATCCTAAAAGATATCAACCCTGAATATTCATTGGAAGGACTGTTGCTGAAGCTGAAGCCCCAGTTCTTTGGTCATCAAATGTGAAGAGCTGACTCATTGGAAAAGACCCTGATGCTGGGAAAGAATGAAGACAAAAGAATAAGGGGGTGGCAGAGGACAAAATGGTTAGATTGCATCACTGACTTAACAGACACGAATTTGAGCAGTCTCCAGGAGATAGTGGAGGACAGAGGAGGCTAGCATGCTACAGTCCATGGGGTCACAAAAAGTCAGACATGACTTAGCAACTGAACAACAACAGCATAAGTTTAAAATACACACTGGATTTCAAAGACTTGCTGTCAATAATTTTCATATTGATTACATATTGAAACGGTATTTTTGATATAGAGTTAAATATTTCACTTTTTAATATGGCTACTAGAAAGTTTAAAATTACATATATGGCCTGCATTACATTTCTGTTGGACAGCAGTGCTCTAAAATGTTTACTTAGATATGAAGAAACACTACTTGACTATGACGGTGATTGGGTAATTTAGGAAGTGAGATTAAAGATTTCAATTCTAGGCTATCTTTAAAAACAGGGCAGCTAGCCAATTGCCTATGTTGAATGACTTAGGACTTTTGTTTTTATTGGAGGCAGGGAAGAGAAGAAATCATAGAGACTCTTTAGGTGCCTTCCAAGGACAACAGAATCCACTTATTATCAGATGTTAGTAGGCGTACAAAATCGTTGGAAGGGCTGGAGGAGCAGGTTCTAGGTGGAGCTTCTAGGAACAACCCTCGACCCCCAGAATCACACTGCTTCTTCTGTAGGGGGAAAGTGCTGCTGCCCTCACAGGAAGCTGAGGACCACTGAGCACACTGTCTCCTTGGCTACATCCCTGCCAGAAATACACATGACTCTCTCCTGATTTTACTGAATTCCGAATTCAAAGTCTCACATTCAAGCAGCTGATTGGCAGAACGTAAATTGGCGTCTAGCTGAAAGGAACTCTGGGAAGTGCAGGGCATCACATTCCAACTTTTGCAATAGATGATGACACACTAGAAGGAAGTTGCAGTGGATACTGACTGAGCCAATCCACAGTAACTACCACGAAGATACGGCAATGCGAGAAACAGAGCCTGGCACATCCTGCCAGGTGGGAACATACTGAGTTAGTGAGAGAAATGGAGGTAAGAGGAATGACCGTGATGCAGTGAACCTTGAAAGCATTATGCTAAGTGAAAGAAGCCACTCTAAAAGGACTAAATATTGGAGGTTTCCATTTATATTAAACATCCTGAGTGGACAAATATATGGACACAGAAAGTAGATTAATGGTTGTCTAGGGCTGGGAAATGAACCTTTCATAGAGCCTTTCAACTGGACAAAGGACGTGTAAAGATCTCAAAGGTGTGCCTTGATTATTCAAGTCACACCCGCCCTGCCCCCCAGCATGGCAGTCTTCCCAGCTGAGGGCCCAGTTACCATGGAGCAGAGACAAGACATCTCTACTAGGCTCTACCCACACTTAGCCCACAGAGTTTGAGAGCATAATAAATAATGGCTATGGTTTTAGAGCACTAAATTTGGGGGATGTTTGATATATAGCAATAGAAACCAGAATAGGAAGCATGACACATTCAAAGAACCAAAGGAAGGTGTTTCAGCAGATAAATGTAGGCTACTCCTAAGCACTTGAAGTAGCAATCATCTTTGTTGTCTCTACCATAAGAAATTGAAAGTCAGGTAAAAGGAGAAAAGGCAAGATTATCTGAGATACGTGTGGTTGGGAAGATTATGGCGATGTGGCTTATACCTCTGTATAACCCCTAAACCAAGCAGAGCATATTACTCATTTTCAGTTTTTTCTGTTAATTACAGAGATAAACACAGAGTCCTCTAGCCTTACCCAGGTTTGCTTCACATCAGGCTTCCTTGCAGAGCAGGGCCAAACCAGAGTGGCTCTCACCTCACCCCAAGCAACAACGCTATAGACGTCTAAGCTGGCCCTCCACGTGTCCTGCTTTGCTCCTTGCTGAAGCCAGGCAACTGCTGCAAAACCTTGGGATTGAAGCCATCCCACCTCCAGCAAAATCACCTTTCTGTTCATGGCCCTAGTTGTTTGATCACTAGGCGGGAAAAAAAGCAAGAAATTCTATATAGTTTCTTTTGGCTCAGATATGATTCCCCTGTCCCCTGGACTATCTCCTACAATGGGCATCAGTTTCAAGGACACTCTGCCGTGGCTCGTAGGCTACAGTCCATGGGGTTGCAAAGAGTCGGACACGACTGAGCGACTTCACTCACTCTGCCATGGCTCGCTTCATCCTATAGGATTGCATAGCTTTACATGAATTCTAAATCAGAAAGCATTTGATCTTTAGGTCATTTGTGCATGGTTTCTGCTTTGGAATGCACTCAGGGTACAGGGCAAATGCCTGCTGACCCCATGTTTATTTTTTCAGCTGGTGATTGAAGTTCTGGTCCAGTTATAATAGATGGGAATGCTAATATCATTTGTCCTTTTCAGCTTTATTGCAAATCTTGCATTGCATAAGGGTCATATTTCTACTCTCAGCATGTAAAGTAAAAGTAATTTTCATGTTTGTTTCCAAAGTAAATATCGCCTTTTGCCACCCACCTCCACCCCACAGAACTATTTTAAAAGGAAAAGACACGAGTATAGAAGAATAATATTCTAAGATTCTGGGGAAATATTATTAATATATGAGGTTTTTTTACATACCAAGGCTTTTAAAAATATTTATAATCTGTGACCACTATTCTGTCTGTAATACCTTACACCTCCTTAATGAATAACAGTACTCCTTTTCCTATGTGTTTATTTAATCATCTAATAAGTACTGACTGAATGCCCACTGTGAGTCAGATATTGGGGATACAAGAGCAATCAAGATAGATAAAATGAGGTTCTCACCTTCATGGCACCTATATTCAGGCTCAGAGAGACAGTAAACAGGTAAATAAGTAAGGTAATTTCACATTGAGAAAAATGATTTGGAGAAAACAAGCAGGGGTAAGGAATAATTTAAGAGAAGTCATTCTAGGTAGAATGGTCAGGAAAGGCTTCTCTCAGTGGAGCCTATAAAGGAGCCAGCCATGTCGAGGGCCTGGGAAAAGAGCTGTGGGCAGAGGGAACAGCAGGCAGAAGTCCATGAGTGGAAAGAGTTTGGAGGAAGTTGGAATGGAGCTGGAGAGGGAGGCAAAGGCCAGATGGTACAGGACCCTATTGGTCTCCCCACTGAGGTTATTTTTACCAAGGGAGTCATATGATCACATTTATATTCTCTAAGTATCACAGCTTACTTTGGGTGATGTGAGGATTGGATGGGAG